>NC_132839.1:86221357-86521357 GCF_048164855.1 Canis lupus baileyi | reverse complement strand
CCTTGATTTAATAGTTCTTGATAATAATTATACATACCTTACAGAGTGGTTATAAGGATTAAATGAATTAGTACTTACAACAATGCCAGAAACAGAGCAAACTCTAAAAAAGTACTAACATTTGTAAGTATTTTTTAGTTTTTATGTGTTAAATTGGAACTCTTAATATGTAAACATATGCCACAGATAACAATCAAGGTCTTGAAAATCAAAAGGTGACTAGATTTTTCCCTTTGATATTAAACTATGATACCCATAAAAAATGAAGTAACACGTTTGTTTTGTTTTGTTTTGAAAGACAGGGGAAATGATAATTGGTTAATCAAATATGAAAAGCAGAAACAGGGAAAGGAAATTAAGGTAAGGAAATTTCAAAATTATACACATACACAATTTCTATAAAAGGTCCCTTAAATTTATGTTATTCTTCATCTTTTTCCTTTACTTCTTCTATTTACATTGCATTTTTTAATTCTATTTTTCTAAATCTCTTTGTAGCTTTTTTTTTTTTAATGTTGTATTAGAATAGAAGAATGATACCAGCTTGGTACTTTTTTTTTTTTTTATTTTTATAGAACTTATGAAATTTGTTGTGGAACCACTAGATTTATTTTGCTTTTATGTAATAAAAATAAAGGCTTCTGGTATCTTGGGTCAACATGTTTATACTTTAGTAATTCACTTCTATCTGAGTCTTATGACTCAATAATGTGGATGAATCTCAAACTCCTGCTGAGTGAGGACCAAAGGGACCACACTGTCTGATTGTACTATATGAAAATCTAGAAAAGTACAAATAATCCCTGGTGACAGAAAGCAGACCATGATTGTCTGCAGGTGGGGCAGAGGGAGGGAGGCCTGCAAAGGATACCAGGAAATTTGGTGAAAATTTCATATCTGCAAATGCTTATCATATTTGTAAACTTTAATATGTAAAGTTTATTGTATTTAAATTATACCTCAGTAAAGTTGTGAATAGAAAAAAAGAAATAAAAATAAATGGTAGTTATAGCAGAAATAGGTTTAAAATACACACATAAATATACATATTCATAATAGTTTCTAAATACGTTTTATTGGTATACATTAAGCAATTAGATTTTACTGAAAACTTTATTCTTGGGGTGCCTGGGTGGCTCAGTCGGTTAAGCATCTGCCTTCAGGTCATGACCCCAGTCCTGGGATCGAGTTCCGAATCGGGCTCTATGCTCAATGAAGAGCCTGCTTCTCCCTCTCCCTCTACCTGCCACTCTGCCTACTTGTGCACTCATTCTCTCTGTCAAGTAAATAAATAAAATATTTTTTTTCCCTTTCCTTTTAAAGATTTTATTTATTTATTCATGGGAGACAGAGAGAGAGAGAGAGGCAGAGACCAGGCAGAGGGAGAAGCAGGCTCCACACAGGGAGCCCAATATGGGACTCGATCCCGGGTCTCCAGGATCAGGCCCTGGGCTGAAGGCAGGCACTAAACCGCTGAGCCACCAAGGCTGCCCCAATAAATAAATTCTTAAAAAAAAAAATTTCATTCTTTTAAGTATTTTGTGCATTTTCATTGAGGTAAGATATTTGATATAAACCAAAAGAAACAAATCAGATATGTATCAAACAGCCCTTCATGTTAACACTTTTAATTTTACAATTATCTTTTTCACCTTTTGTTTTTATATAGGCCACTTAATAATGGCAGCTGTCTATCTTTGCATAATAAGTACTCTTTTAACATGAGAACTCTCTTGCTGGCAAGGTCTTTGTTTCAGCTATGCAAGAATGGAGAAGTTAGGAATGGCCTGCACTCTGTAATTAATAGTATCTTGAGATTCCTTCTACTGAAGCTTATTATATTTGTTCTTTGAGGAGTTTTATTTAGAAAATAAACTTTGGGAAGTTTTATTTAGAAAATCGTATTTTAGTCTAGGGGACCCTGGGAAAGACTAAATTTTTCATAAGGTAGTTTTGTTACATTCTCTTTAAAATATTCATATTTTGCATATGTCATATATTTAAGCAGTGCAACTAGCAATAAATTATCTGGAACAACATATTTTTAAGTTTAAAAATTCCAGGTGCTCTTCCCCAAAGAGAAAAAAAATGAAACTATTACTATCTAAATTTATAACAACAAATTTTAAAAACGATGATTATGAAATTCTTACTGATTTATAATTATAAGACAGTTTCTTCCTTTCATGGGTAAAAACTTGTATTTTCTGGCAACTTTTTATTTTTATAGGCTCTTCAAATAAAATGTCTTTAAACCTCAGTAGTTTTTTAAAATTTATTTAATACTTGATCTTTTGGAAATATTCATATAAATTTTTTTATCAGCAGACCATTTTTTTTTCTTCTTTAGGAAACAAAATGGATTGATGATAAAGAATCACTTATTAAAATAGCTGCAATTGATAATGGTCTGGCATTTCCCTTTAAGCATCCTGATGAGTGGAGAACATGTGAGTATTTAGAACCACCAATCAATTCCATAATTACCCTTTTCCAGAATAGGAAGGGAACAAAACTTACAGATATCAGAAAAGGAGAAGAAAAACTGGGCAAAGGAGAACCATTGATTACGGCTCTCACCTAGATGTTGGGAATGCAGAGATGTGTACTGCATGGGCCTTGCCATGTATTGTTTGCTTAGCTTTGAATGACTGCATCTGGTTTGTTTTTGTTTTTTTCGGCTTGTGTTAGTCTTGTAGAGTAAGTTTTTAAATATTTACAATATGGAAATCATATCTATTTTAATATTGGGCTAGAATTTAACTTTTATGTTTTGGGTAGTATTCACTTACAAAACATTTTGGGCCTACCTCCTTCCTTCTAAGTGAGTAGTCTTTTAATTGCCTTACCAGTCTCTCTGGTTAATAGTCTGGCTTGCTGCATCTTCTGGAGCTAGTTTTAGATATTTTTATTTTGCTTAAAATTGTTCATGACATCTTGAGTTCTATATTTATGGGTGTATAATTTTTTATAGAATTCTCTTATAATTAAAAAAAGTCTCGGGATCCCTGGGTGGCGCAGCGGTTTGGTGCCTGCCTTTGGCCCAGGGCGCGATCCTGGAGATCCGGGATCGAATCCCACATCGGGCTCCTGGTGCATGGAGCCTGCTTCTCCCTCTGCCTGTGTCTCTGCCTCTCTCTCTCTCTCTCTCTATCTCTGTGACTATCATAAATAAATAAAAAAACAAATTAAAAAAAAAAGTCTCTATGCATATTAAGTATGTAGGGGTGAAAGGAAATGATATCATCTAATTTGCCTTAAAATATTTAGGGGGAGGAAAAGTAGAGATAGGTGACACGTTTTGCAACAATTTGGGAATTAGATTATTCAAAATATAGGAGTTCATTGTACTAGTTCTTAATTGTTTTTATATGGTTGAAATATATGTCAATATAAATAAATATAAATAATTATTTATATGTTAAATAATCTCTGTATCGGGATGCCTGGATGGCTCAGTCAATTAAGTGTCCAGCTCTTGCTCTCAGCTCAGGTCTTAATCTCAGGGTCATGAGTTTGAGTGGAGCTTACTTTAAAAATACATAAATAAATAATGTCTGTATCTATGACTATGCCTTTCTATTTTTATTTTTTAAGATTTTATTTATTTATTCATGAGAGACACAGAGGCAGAGAGAGAAGCGGGCTCCCATGGGGAGCCTGATGTGGGACTCGATCCCAGGACCCCAGGATCTCAATCTGAGCCAAAGGCAGCCGCTCAACCACTGAGCACCCTGGTGTCCCATGACTATGACTTTTTAAATTTCTACTGTTTTTAGTGGGCTTTTTTTTTTTTTTTTAATTATTAAGCTTGCCACAGACTTGTTGATTACAAAGCATTGACCTTTTTATATTTATTTATTTTCTGCTTTTTTAAAAAAATATAATTGACCTTTTATTGATCAGGTTTTCATTTTGTTTATTTGCTTTTTCCCTTTCACTGATTTGTGTTTTCCATCGTTATTCTTTTCCTCTGATTGTGTTCATACTGTTTTGCTCTCCTATATGTTTTTCTGTAGGTATCCTTTTGGCTAAACCATAGATTAGATAGGGGCTGCTCTGTTCTGCTCTGCATGTTCATGCTATCAGATTTTTCCCTTTGATGGGAGTAACTTAGGAAGATTTTGTTTGGTTTTAAAATTTCTCTCAGTTGATTTTTTTTTTTTAATGCCCATTGTCATTTTGAATTTTACTGCGTTGTGATCTGTGAATGTGGCTGGGTGAATTCTGTTTGAAATTTGTTAGTAATTCCTTTATAATCTGTTAGATGGCCAGTTTGAAAGTACTTGAAAAGAATGTGAACACAAAGTTTTGCATCTGTCTGTTGATTAAAGTTTGTTGTTAGTCAAATCATATTATTTTTTTGGTCTGATAATTTTTGAGTTGAAGTTCATTGTAATTGTGATTTTGGCAATTTCTTTCTCCATTTCTATACCTTTTTTTGCTGTGTGTTTCACGTAAAGGCTCGGCATTTTATTTTGCTGGTGGCTTATTCTTTTATTAGTGTGAAATATATCCCATTTTATTCTTCTTGATGGTTTTTACTTATTTTATCTATTGTAACATTGCTACACCTCATTTCTTTTTATTAGCATTTACCTGGTATTATTCTATACTTTTATTTTTGACTTCCATCATTTTGTTTTAAGTATATGACTTATAAACAACACTTAACTGGATTTTTTTTTCACCCAATTTGAGATTCTTTTAATAGGTACACTTAGCTGTCCTATAATTTCCAAACTGAGGAACCAGAGATTCAGATATATTTTTTGATGTAGGGCTGTTTGAGATAGACTCATTATCAAGATTCTTACTCTTTGCTATCTAAAACTCAGGAACTGGGGATCCCTGGGTGGCTCAGCAGTTTAGTGCCTGCCTTCGGCCCAGGGCATGATCCTGGAGTCCCGGGATCGAGTCCCACAGTCCCACGTCAGGCTCCCTGCGTGGAGCCTGCTTCTCCCTCTGCCGGTGTCTCTGTCTCTGTCTCTGTGTGTGTGTGTGTGTCTCTCTCTCTGTGTGTCTCTCATGAATAAATAAATATTAAAAAAAAAAAACAAAACTCAGGAACCTAATTAGTTTTAGTAGTATCTTACTATGCTTTACCATCTAAATTGACCATCCAGGGGATGCCTGAGTGGCTCAGCGGTTGAGCGTCTGCCTTTGGCTCAGGGCATGATCCCGGATCGCGTCCCACACTGGGCTTCCCCGCGAGGAGCCTGCTGCTCCCGCTGCCTGTGTCTCTGCCTCTCTCTGTGTGTCTCATGAATAAATAAATGAATATTTTTAAAAAAATAAATTGACCATCCAACTTGGAATCAGGATGATCATCCTCTGATAACTTCTTCCTCTCTTTCTCTCTCTTTTGTTAGATCCATTTCACTGGGCTTGGCTTCCTCAAGCAAAAGTTCCTTTTTCTGAAGAAATAAGAAATTTAATTCTACCATATATTTCTGACATGAATTTTGTGCAAGATTTATGTGAAGATCTTCATGAACTTTTTAAGGTAAATAAAATTTTAGTTAATTATTGCAGAAAATGAAATAAATCTTAGAGGAGATTTTCTTAATAGAGCTAATTTGCAATTTACTGCTTCTGGTATCACTACTTACAGTAGAACCTAACCTAAAAAGGAATTAACAGTTTTACTTTACAGGAGCATAAATTTGTGAACTGATTATGAGTGCTCTCTGAAGTGAGACTATATTAAAACTTCACAAGTTGTTTTCTTCAAAAGTTGAATTTTTACAAAAGTACTCTATGAATTATAATAAATGCTAGGTGAGCTGCTCTGATTTAATCCTCTTTAAAAAGCCTGAACCGTTGGCTAGAAGTTCATTTTAAATCCTTTTGGAACCAGTTGTAGTATAGCTAAACTATTCTTGTATTCTAGAGGCATCCAAAAATAAATCAAGTAAAAATGCTCTTTAAACGTTATTTTATCTATTAGGAAGGCTTTGACATGGCCTTACGTGCTAAGTTGAAGAGTTCATTTATTCTCAAGTATTTGCTTCAAAGATCTTGATTTTTGGAATTAAAATAATGTGAGGTTTTTTTCCATTCCATGAAAGACCGACAGAAGATTTAACAAAGCCACTTTTGAAAGTCAGATGTCTGTGATGAGAGGTCAGGTAAGTTAACCTTCTTATGATCTTATTCATTAAGAAAAAAGATCTCTCTTTGAAACAGTTGTTAACTTTTTTTCTCCATAGTGACCCAAAAATGCAATTCTATCTTTTATGCCGAACCAGGGCTCATATGATTAAAAATGAAGTGGATTTCAATATCATCTTTCCTCTTGTTCTAAATTAGATATTTTTGGCCTTTTTGTATATTGTTTGTTAGCCTGTTCCACACACCACCCCACCCCCATGAATTCTTTGTCCTCATTTTGATAACTGTTTTCCTGAGTGTTACTATATTTTTCATCCTCAAACATCTACTTGGATGTTTCAGTACCAAATTCTGTTTCCTGTTGATGGTTTTTCTCATAGAATGTGTTTGGTCTTTGCTGGAGCAGTGAGTCACCATGCCACCCAGGTTGAGCACTGATTGGGGCATAAAAGTACTAACTGTAACTCAGTGGCCTTCTATTCAGTGATTTATAAACCAGAAGCTCATTTGCAGAATCAGTAATAATTGATGTTGAAGAAAATAAAACTAATGCTTTAGTACCTCCTGAATACTCTACCCTTGACTAGATATTGTGATGTTTGGTATCACTTGTCTTCACAGCAGCTCTCCATAGTTACCTGCATTTCATATGGAGGCAATTTGGCTCAAAGGGGTTAAGTAACACTTAATCTGTACATTTCTATTATCTATTTATATTAATCTATACACTTCTATGCACTATTAACATTTAATCTATAAAAGTAGGGGCTCTTCGTCTGGCCCATCAGCTACATTTAGACGTTGCCTCTGCCTGAGACCCCTCTCATCTCTTCTCTGCACTTAATCATTTATAAGTGGTGTCCTGACCTCTTTTCCTATCTCTTTGACATTAAACCAGAACCATCTCTCTAATAGCAAATCTGATCATGTCTCCTGCAGCTTACCATGTTCATGACCCCTGGGTGTGCATAGGCTCCAGTGCCGACTTAGAGCACGGTCCACAGGACCTTTTGCACTCTTCTTTCGTTCCTCCTATGCACCTGCCTTATCGCTTGTCAGTGGTGGCTTCCCCTCAGCCTGGCCACTCCTAAGTCCTTCCCTCCTGTTTCCCATTTCCCAGGGACGCCCTTATGTGCATTGCTGCCACTCTTCAGTGCCTTTTCCTCCTCCTCTGGGGGACGGTTTTCCTTCAAACTCCAGTCTTGTCTTCCCAGGCTCCTCCTGGCACTCAGAGTTCTGTTGTCTGCAGCATCCCTGGAAATACACTGATGTTGCAGCCAACTCAAAAATTAGATGTTAAAACAGTATGTTGGGCATGTTACTGTTGCTTGCTACAGCTTAAAGTCAAGCATGAAGTGAGTGTGTGTGGTTTTAGATAGTGCAGTAATTTCTTAAACCCACTAAAATTTGAGGACCAGGGAACTAGTCTAAAGGAAAGCAAAGTCTGTATGTGGAAGTGTGGAAGTCTGTGAGTTTATACCACCTGCCTTTGGCTTAACCATCACATCCCTACCCAGGTCTCAGATGTGGCATCGATGGAGACTAAATGTTTCTCCTTGTCTGCAGTGCTTAGTCTGTTTCTAAAGGTAGCCTTCTCTGAATTAAACATATAATAATAGATTCGTTTGTTCTTTCAGGAAGGAAAAAATGGGTGATCTCTGGGGAGGGGCTGGTTAAGATTATGAGTCAGGGCACAGATCCACTGTTGTTCAAATATTTATCACTTTTTATTCCAGTTGTTTGTTCACATGGCTCTTTGTTTCTGGGATGTGTGTACTTTAAGGGCTCACATGGCTTTTTTTCCCCTCACTCAGTCTTCTCTCCTCCCCAACACAGTGCATGTTCCATAGATGTTTCTTTAATAAATAAATGCAAGATCATCAAGTGTTTACTCAGCTTTCAAAGAAACATTAATATTTAGGATAGTTTTAGGATTGAGTAATTTTTGCTTATACATATATATGTATAAGCAAATTATATATAAATAAAAATTCTTAAACATGTAGAATGAGTTTAATTTTCTTTGTACTATTCTGTTTTCCAGATTCTCTACAACAATCACATCTTTAGAGTCAGGAAAACATTAGATATTACTTAAATTAGTGTGTTTAGACTTACATTTTTAGAGTAGAATTCTTTAAACCAGAAGAAAAAACTAACCAGAACATTTCTTTCCTTAACCATGCTGGTGCCCACATGGATTTTCATGATAAAAACAATACTTATAAATGTGAATTTCAGGAATTCTTTGTGTAATTATCCAGATATAGCCAGCCTAGAAGATTTTAAGGGAAGAACTTAAAAGGGATCCTAAAATGTAAATTCAATGAGTTACTACTGTAGCTGGTAAAGATTTATTTCCCTGAGGTGTTAAATACTTAGCATTTGCTAGGACCTAAGCCATCCAGTTTATACTATTCGAAGTATTATGAATTTTATTTATTAGTATGGCTTTATGTTGAAACCTTTATGCTATGACTATTAAATAGTCTTTACAAGAACCACTAAAATGTGTACTATTTCTATATCAGATATCTTCAAATACCTGAAGGAGACATCTTTATTTCTAAAGTACATAACAAAGGAAGTTTTTTACCTGATGTGCAGGAAAAAAAGAAAATGAATTATTAAAATTTTATTTTATCTGAAACTATGCATTGTTTCATAACCTTATTTATGCACTCAAAGTAGCAATTCTGAGAGGGTGTTTAAACATGGAATGTACTATATTTATGTACTCTTCCTAGTTTTATTTTTTCTATTTAAGAGTAAACTCTTAAATGGAACTTTATTTTAAATGGCAACTTCCCCAAATCTCTAACCTCCTTGCCTTGCATCATGCTTTCCCATGGCACTTTTACCCTAAAATACATGGTATAATTTACTGAATCATACTTATTGACTCCTCCCCCTGCTAAAATGCAAGCTGTGTGGAAGCAGGGCTTTTTGTTATTTTTGTTGCTCCAGCACTTAGAGCCTACCACTACCAGGTAGTAGGCATGCAAAAAAAATTTTTTTGTAGAATGAGTGGATAAGGCAAGTATGTGGTTAAAAGCACACTATTTTAAGTTTTCATTAAATTCCAGTTAACATACAGTGTATATTAGTTTTGGATGTACAATTTAGTGATTCAGCACTTCCATACAACACCTGGTGCCCATCACAGCAGGTGCCCTCCTGTTTCCTTCATCCCTGTTTCCCTCATCCCCTCACCCACCTCCCCTCTGGTAACTGTCAATTTGTTCTCTATAGTTAAAAGTCTGTTTCTTGGTTTACTTCTCTTTTTTTCCCCTATGATCATTTGTTTTGTTTCTTAAATTCCACATAATGAATGCAATCATGGTATTCATCTTTCTCTGACCGATTTATTTCACTTAGCATAATACCCTCTAGCTCCATCCATGTCATTACAAATGGCAAGGTTTCATTTTTTCTTACGGCTGAGTAACAATTCCATTGTATCTATGTTCCACGTCTTCTTTACCCATTCATCAGTTGATGGCTATTTGGTCTCCTTCCAGACACTGTTGGTGGGAATGCAAGCTGGTTGCAGTCACTCTGGAAAACAGTATGGAGGTTCCTCAAGAAGTTCAAAATAGAGCTACCCTATGACCCAGCAATTTACACAAAGAACACAAAAATTCTGATTCAGAGGGATACATGCACATTGATGTTTATAGCAGCACTATCAACAATAGCCAAATTATGGAAAAAGCAGACTGTTTAGACCAGTCTTTGTTTAGCTTCTATGTCAAATGGAGAATATGAAACCATTCACTTTATTCAGTCTAATGGGCATAAATGAATGAAATAAAAATTATAATCATGAATAAATGGTTAAAATTAGGTCGGTGAACTGAACAAAGGTTTTATCTTATTTGAACTGGTGAAGATATCTCTTCTTTCCACAGATCTTAAATCTTACTCAGGCACTGAAAGACGGGAAGAGTCCTGTGCAGCTGGTACAAATGCCTTGTGTGATTGTGGAGCGCAGTCAAGGTGGAAATCAGGGGCGAATTGTCCATCTGAGCAATTCATTCACCCAGACTGTCCACTGCAGGAAGCCATTCTTTTCCTCCTGGTAGCAGATGTACTTTTACAACCCTTTTGGCATTATTATGTTATTAAAACAATACAGTAATGCAAATCTGTTAAGCGCTCCAGTTACAAAACCTCAAATAATGTAAGTCTTTAAAAGGTTATCTCTTGAATGTAATCAGAAGTTTACAGTTTTTTTTGTCCAAATATTAAATTTCTATTTCAGGGAAGAAGCAATATATCTCCTATATTGTATTTTTGTAGAAAAATTGTATTTTATGTTGTCAATGTTAGTATAAGAGGTAATTTCGTGGTTTACATATTCTGAAATGACTGTAATTACTTTAGAATTCCCAATAGAAAAATAAGTGTTGACTTTGAATAACTTTTTATATTCTTTTAAACATTGAGAAGGATGTTCATATTCACTGTTCTTGCATCATAAAAGGCCTTAGAGGATGAAACTGCTCTTGTGAGCTTTAATAAGTGGTTAATAGAAAAACAGGTAAGAATAGAGCAATGTTGCCTTAATTGAAAAAGCTGCTATTTTAGAACTTGAAGAAGTGCCCCCAAAGTGACTGTGGTTAGGGACCAGAAAGTTATATTTTGGTTGAGTAAAAGGTGACCATTTTATTTTCTGTACTTCAGAATATTTTCTGTCAATTATTTTGTTACAGTAAAGAAATACGATGAAGATATTCCCCCTTTTTTAAAAAATGGAAACACTGAACTGAGATGGAGGGGACTAACATGAAATTAAGGCAGATCCCCAATATTTTGAAATTCCAAAGTCACAGTAAAAGTCCCTTTTGTTTCTTGCATGGGATCAGTTACTTAATCAATTAGTACTTTAGTATTGATCCTACTCAGTTTAGTGCTTCAGTTAGTATTAACTTCACTGAAAAAATAAACCATACCTCAGAGTGTATGTTGGATTGCATTTTGGGGTCCTAGGGCAATAAGCCCTTAAAAATAACAGATTATAGGGGACTTGAAATTACCGGTGTTACTATAATTAACAATCAACTTTAGAATATCAGCCCTAACTAAAGGGGAACGTGACAGAGATAACCATAAAGTCATTTATATTTGATTTTGAAAATCCGTATGCCTTGCACCCTAGGACTTCATAGCACTTGTAACTCACCAAATGATTTAAGTTGAGATGAGCCCAGTATGAATATGTGATTACAAGGAACCAGAAGCTTCGTTCTCTTCTTCAGGCCCCAAACAAGTAATAACATCACCACTCAAACTAAACTGGCAGTTTGTGGTCTGGGCCTTTCGGTCTTTTAGCTTTCTTTCTTGTGATTCTTTTTTTAATTAGATATTTTTGTGTAAAAAATGTTCACGAAGGTTAAATTAGGATGGGAGACAGATCTGCAGATCCCCCTTCCTTCACCTCTTTCTCATGGTCTCCGTGGATGTGGCAAGTGAGAACACTGCTGCCTTAGTACCAGCTCCCTGGATACGTGTGTTCTCCTGCCTTCCCTGACCTTCCGTGATCTTCCTGCTGAGATCATGGGAAATTGACTGGAAGTTCAAAACTCAACTACTATCTTTAGATAAATACTAGTAATTAAAATGTGCCTTTTGAAGATGGGTTCTTAAAGAAAATAAGTTGTTTTGATATGGGTACTGCTTTCATAAAACAGTTTTTTCAGTATTTTGAGAAATTGCTAAATTAATTTTTATAATGGAAAACTTAGTAAATTCCTACTGTTTTATATCCTGAAGTTAAAATAGTGTGGAAATATTTTTAAATGGCCTGACCAGGCTAGAAGAGTAAAGTTGAAATATTTAAAATATGATCATAAGTCAGAATACATTGGTTATATTTTGTAAATTTTCATGAACTTGTTTCTTATTTAAATATAGTGTTAATTTTTTCAGTGAGTATATTTATAGTGTCAAACTTGGTAGAGTAAAGGTAATAAAAATCATTGTCTTAAGGTCACAGTTCTCCTGAAGTATGTATATTGAATATTTAGAATGTTTGTGAACACATTTATGTTTATAAATGATGCCAAACCACCGTTTCCCTCCTATGTTAGTGGTATAGTTCAATTCTTTAAAATTCCAAAAGCCACTGAGGGGGCCACTTTATGGGATGAGTACTGGGTGTTATGCTATATGTTGGCAAATCGAACTCCAATAAAAAAATATACAAAAATAAAAAAATAAAATTCCAAAAGCCATATTTAACTGGAACCTTTGTAATTGGAGACTTTTTTTAAATTTTAATTAGAGACATTTTAATTTTGTTTAATCATATGCTTTCTAATTCTCCCCCGAATTTATCAGGAATTGGAGGCTGTGGAAAACCTGTGGAAGGTTTTTTGCAGACTTGAAAACAGTTTGAGTCACCAGTTTTTTTTTGTTTTTTTTTTTTTTTAATTTAAAGTCTTGTACTGATGGAATTAAAGCCTTGTTAAAGCCAGATAGTGAGTGTTATCTAATCACATTACATCTGAAATCCTCTTACAGGTACAAGGACAGGCAGGCAGCCCTATGCTTTAGAGTAGGTCTTTTCTCCCAAATTGCTTGGCCAACAGCACGGAGCTTCTCGGTGTCGCCCTGCCTTTGCCAGCCTCTGTCGTGGTTACTAGTGCCGGCCAGTCATAGACGTGGCTCCCGGGCCTGGCGAGGAAACTTCACAAGCAGTGGTCATGATTGACCACTTTTCTCTTCCTGTTTGGACATAAGCAAAGAGTTTGCAAGATGGAAAAGCCAGGACATGTCGGCCAGCGCTTGCGGGACTACCCGGAGAGCCCGCCGCCTGAGCTGAACTGTGACATGAGCAAGAAGTAAATCCCACCTGCGCCTGGGATTTATATGTGACTGTACCACAGTCTGCCCTATCCTGGGCATTATAATATAAATAGAAACATACAAATCATTTAAAAATAATCAGTCGTATAGGAGGCACGATGGTAGCAGCAGCGGGTGTTTTTTAGTCTCCCCGAGCCCCCAGGTGCTATCCTATTGCAGGAGAAAAAACTGCAGTGACACCATCTACGCTAAAATTCGGTGGTAAGAGTAACCCTGAAATCCCAGAAGCTAAGCAGTTGGGGCTAAAACCATCGATAGCAGAACAGCAGCTTTGGAGGAGCAAACAAGCAAAGCTAGGGGACCCGTGGAGTGGCACCTTCGGCGGGGGGCCCCCAAACCACAGTTGAAGTGGACAGGACTGTTGAGCATTCAGGGGCAGCTAGGAAGGGGAGCCCACAGGAAGGTCCCAGGGTGCGAGGGCAGCCCAGAAGCACCCTGGAGAGCACGGGGCCTGCCCAGAGGGAGACGATTGGGTGCGGGGCCCAGGCTGACAAGGAAAGGCCTCAAGACAATGTTGAAGGAAAAATACTGCCAAAGTATGTACCTGTCTCGTTTGTGTAAACACAGAGCCGCACCTTATGTTGTGTGCAGCCTTCCGAGGCGTAAGTACACACCAGGGTGCGTGGGAGTGCCCTTCCCCGCCCTCAGAGGAGTCCCGGCGGGGCCGGGGGGCCGAGGCTACGGCAGCAGACCTACAGGGCACCGAGCAGCCCACTTGAAGTATAAGGTTCATTTCTTGCTGACCTGGAGCAAATACACACTGTCCACATTTGTTAGATTCTGAGTGGTGAGTCCAGGTGTTTTCTTCTAATATTATTCTGTTACTTCCTGTATGTTTCAATTCTTTCATTTTTCTAAAGAAGCGTTTACATGGGAGCATATTTAAGTGGATGCTCTGTTGGCCGGCCTTTATTAGGGTGCAACGGCCACCACCACAGAACACCACTGACTGGGTGGCTTAGCCAAGCCAGCGGGAGTTTATTTTCCCACAGTTCTGGAGGCTGGGAGGCCAGGATAAAAAGGTGCTGGCAGGATCGGTTTCCGGGAGGCATGCCTCTGGTTGACAGAAAGTCACCTCTCTGTCCTCCCGGGCCTTTTTCCCTGTGCCCTCCCCCTGGGTGTTTCTTCTTCTAAGGACGACAGCCCAGTTGGATTAGGGCCCCACCCACATGGCCTCCTGTAACCTTAATTACCTCTTGAAAGACTGTCTCCAAATATAGTCACGTTTGGGGGTTCAGACTTCTGAATACGAATTTGGGAGAGGACACAATCCTGTACATAACACCACCCAAGGTAAAAAAAAAAGAAAAAAAAATTTCTAAGCACTTGCATTTGTTTTTCTTAACGTGGCTGGGATCAGCCTCCACCCCACTCACTCCAGCCGCCTTCTTAGTCATACACCTGATAGAAGACTAAGATCATCGGGCGGGGAGGCCCAGTGGGTTACGCGTCTGCCTTCAGCTCAGGTCATGATCCATGGGTCCTGGGACTGAGTCCCAAGTCCTGCATCGGGCCCCCTGCTCAGCGCGGAACCCCTTACTCTGCCTCTGCCCTCCCCCTCCCCCCTGCTTGTGCTCTTGCTCGCTCTCAAATAAACTTAAAAAAAAAAAAAGACTAAGATGATCATAAATACCTTCTGAAAGGCTTTCTTAGTACCGTAGAGACCTTCTCGACTTTTATAACTTCTAATAATAATTATTTTGACTACTGAGATAAAGTTCTTGCTTACTGCCAGACTCTGGGCTCTGTTCTGCAGAGTCGTGGACCACAACAGCTCATTGCTCAATCGGGGCAGTCACGTGAATTTACTTTGGCTCTTTCTCACTTCCTAAAACCCCAACTCCTGGGTGGGTGACAGTGTGCGTGGTAAGTATAAATCACTCATCGACTTCAACAAACATTTGTTGAGTACGCCGTATGTCGAATTCTCTAAAAGACAGTAGGAATGCGAAAATCCGTAAACTACATTTTCAACTCTTGGATTCAGCTTCAGGTAATGCTCAAAGGGAGAAGAAAAACCTGAAAACGGTAATAGGACTAAAATCAAATATTTTCTGGGGAATAATGTTCTAATCTTTGTGTATCTTGCACCCACCCTTTTCTACCTTTGCCTCTTAGCCTGTAAGTTCCTTACATACAAGGGAGAGAAAGTAAATGCTTTGTAGACTGAATGCTTGACTGCATTTGGCTGGAGCTCTCAACCGATTATTTCTAATAGCATGTTTGCAACGTCTAGATTTCACTTGGACTGTGGAGGGAGTGGCTTTTGTCCTACAGCTTGATATATTTGTGTTTTGCAAGTGGGGAGTAGATGGTCTCCAAGGATGGCTGTCCTTGGTTCCTTCCCGCTGTAAACATGAGCCACTCCCCCCATCAGGAAGCGCAGTCTGCCTCTCCTCCTCTTCAGTCTGCACTGGCCTTGCAACTTGCTTCGAACGTCAAAATGGTAGTGAAAGTGAAGCTATGCCAGTTTGGGGGTTTTGCCTCTGTCCCCCACCCCCGGAAGTCACCCCTGTAAGACGTCCAACTCCCCCGAGTCCATTACGCCATGAGGAAGGCCATGCCAGTTATGCCGAGAGACCACATTGAAGGAGAAAGACAACAATGTAGGCGCCTGGGTGGCTCAGTCAGTTGGGCATCTGCCTTCGGTTTGGGCGGTGGTCTCCGGGTCCTGGGGTCGAGCCCCGAGTTGGGTTCCCCGCGCAGGCAGGAGTCTGCTTCTCCCTCTCCCTCTGCCCCTCCCTGCTCCTGCTCTTTCTCTCTCGTTCATGTGTTCTCTTCCTAATCCTTAAAAGAAAGAATATGGTCATCCTATTTACCACAACATCATCTGTCTGAAAAATATCAACAAGTGTCTGTATTATATCAAGAATATTCAAGTATCTTCAATGATTTGCCAACTACATAATTTTACAGCTAGATTTCCTTGGCTGGGGATACTCAGATTTTATTCACTGCATGTGTTTGTTCCGTCTTCTAACTTAGAACGATTCCTTCCCTCTCCCCATGACAGCAACTGCTGGGACATCCCCCACATCTGAATCTGCTTCCTCTTACTGTTCAGCTTGATCTTCTATCCCCTGTATTTTCTATAAACTGGAAGTGAGATCTGAAAGCTGGACTAGGTTCAGGTTAAACATTTTTGACAAGAATATTTCCAGGATGATTCTGCATACTTCATACTGCATGTACATCAAGAATTAGATAAAAGGTATTTCATTTTTGTTGAAGAATTCAACATGGTAGGGGAGGAAGTCCCACAGGAACCAGAGAGCTATGGCAGTAGGAGCCCTGCTCACAAATCAAAAATTATTCTTGTCTAGGGACGCCTAGGGGGCTCAGTGGTTGAGCTGCTGCCTTTGGCTCAGACCATGATCCCGGGGTCCTGGGATGGAGTCCCACATCCGCCTATCCGCAGGGAGCCTGCTTCTCCCTCTGCCTGTGTCTCTGCCTCTCTCTGTGTGTCTCTCATGAATAAACAAAATCTTTAAAAAAAAATTCTTGTCTGTGTAGAGGACGGTTCGATCCCCTCCATTTCTTTGAAAATTTAATTTTTGTCCCATCTTCATCAATGACTTTTTCTAAGTGAGCTGTCTTTTTTGATGATGATGATGCTGATGAATGATGGATGATAAAGAGTTGGTTTTAATCAAGCAAATGTACTAATGACATTACCAAAAGAATATTGCCATGAATGATATTAATTAAGCCTAAAATCTCAAGAATGAAATTCATAACTTAGAACAAAGGTGTATTTCACTTCCGTGAGCTTTCATTCTTCGCTGTGAGCTCTTTTGCTATTACTCGTGGCATTTGCTTTTCATAGGAAGATCCCCAAATATTAAGTGGGCTCATGGATTGAACGGTGAAAGTATATAACAAAAGTGAATTTATCTAAGCAAACTGCATTATTAATCAGCATCATTCTTATTCAGTAAGTTTTAGCCTGTTTCAAAATCCATGTAAAGAGCTCTTTGAGAAAGTAAATCCTTAAGCTTTAACATTTTTATTCTAACACCAAGTAATGCAATAGACTTGACTTTCCTCATTTCAAAACATGATAAACTTACTTAGGCGCTAATGTCACTTATCTTCAATAACTGGCTCGTGCGCCACAGTTCTCCTCTATGAATTTTAAATTGGAATAGACCTGTTTTCAAGCCCTGGTTCTGCCCCTTATTCGCTCTGTGTCCTGGACGGATCTTGCAATCTCCCAAACCAGCTTTCTCTCTGTGTATAAAGCACACAGCGGATGGTCACCTCAGAGGTTTGTAACAAGGACACGTAAGGTACAATTTGTGAAAAGCCTGGTACAAATTCTGGTAGCTGGGGGCTCCCGGGTGGCTCAGCTGGTTAAGCGTCCGCCTTTAGCCCGGGTCATGATCCTGGGGTCCTGGGGTCAAGCCCCTTGCCGGAGCCCTGCTCAGTGGGGAGCCTCTCTCCCTCTGCCCCAACCCCTCTCTGTGCTCTTCTGCTCCCTCCCTCTCTTTCTCTGTCAAAATCTTAAAAAAAAAAAAAAAAAAAAAACAACAACCACAAATTCTGGTAGTCCTAGGTTGGGTCTCTCTGTCCAAGCACCTGTCTGCACATGGTGCAAATTAATGGCAAATTAATGGCATTTGAGGATTTGGGGCTTTAGATGATGGAATAAGGCCATGTATCCGTGTCTGTGGCTTTGGATTGCTGCAGAGAGACCATGTGTGCAGGGCACTTGCCTGGAATACATCGAAAACGTGTTTCCTGGAGCCTGGCAGCAGGTCTGGAACCAAAAGGCCACCCTGACCTCCTCTGCGGTGCGGGTGCGGGTTGACCTGGGCTGGGGAGCGAAAGTCACCCGAGCGCACTGGACACAAGTCGGAGATGAATCCAAACCCCATCCTGGGAAGGGATCCGACATCTCAAAAGTGGTTTGTTAGGAATCCTGACCCCCCCAACCCCCCCCGCCCCGTCCCCGCCAGCACAGCGCTCTGGGGCTCCCCGGCTGCCTGCGGGGCCCCCGCTGGGCCCTGAGAACTCAAAGCTTGGGAAAGCAAAGAGCAGCGCGAGCCCCGAGCCCCGTCTGTGCCCCAGACGCGCGCCTTGGGCCTGGGCGGCTCCGCGGGTGCACCTGTGGGCGGTGGGGCCGAGCCGGTCACCCCGATGCGGAGAGGCTGTGCGCTGAACCCCTGTGGCTTGGGACGCCTCCTGAAAGCTAGTCCACCCTGCAGGTGCTGGCTTTACATCGCGCCACTTAAAGTGGTCGGGAACTGCGTTTGAACCAAGGGGCTGGTTTAAAGCAAGGTCCCCCCTGCCCTAGCACAGCTGCTTTTTCTTTTTTAAAGATTTTATTTATTTATTCATGAGAGACACAGAGAGAGGCAGAGACCCAGGCAGAGGGAGAAGCAGGCTCCCTGCAAGGAGCCCGATGGGGGACTCGATCCCGTGACCCCGGGGTCACGCCCTGGGCCGGAGGCAGACGCTCCCCGCTGAGCCCCCCAGGCGTCCCCTTAGCATAGTTTCTAACTTGCCATCCGTGCTGTGCCTCAGGACTTGCAGCTGCACAGGAGCCGGAATCTCTGGCTAGAATGCTGCTCATTTTTCTGGATAGGATCCCCCTTAATGTTTCGAGGGCAACCATCGTTATCTTTCCACCGTCTGCGGCTCCGAGAGGGGGAAGTTATCACGCTGCTGGCGCAGCAATCTGGCATGAGTGGCAGGAGAATGCAGTAAAAAGAAGAGGCTTGGACTCCGGCTTGAAAAGGTTGAAAAGTAGCAGAATTTTGTGTTGCTCCCAAATACGGCACTTGGGCCCGAGGAAGATTCTGAGCCGAAGCGGATAGTTGAGCCCTCTGCCTTCCCCTATACCTGCCTAAAGGCAGGACAGAGTTTGTCAAGATGCCCCCCTTCCCCCCCCACCGCCACCTGCGACAGTTCTAGACTCTACCATCAGTCTCCCCATATCCTTGCCTTCCCACGGCCCGGTGCCCCTGGAAGCTCAAAGTCCGTTGCCTTTATCTGGTCACGTCTCTAAAAATACACTGTTCTCTTGTTAGGATGCCCTGTAGACCTGCGCACTAACCAGCCCGTGGCACCTGTTCCTGAACTTCCTGCTTGTTCTTTTCTCTTGTTAATCTGCCTCTTGTTAGTCTAATTTACGGACCGAGGGCCAAGGCCGGAGAACCCAAGGTGGGTAGAAGGAAAAGGGTTTTTTCTCCTTCCTCACCAAGGTCAACCAGATTCTAGTGGAGCTTCTAGTCATCACCTGGGCAGGTATCCGAGTTTCCCCTGTGTGGATGCCTGTGTTTACCTATTTATAAAGTCCTCGCTTTGCCTTGCGCTGAGTGTTTTCCACGCTGGACCCCTCCCAGTTGCCCATCGGGATCTGCTTCCCGTGTTTCTCCTCCTGCTTATGCCCGGGCGGCAGGTGCACGGACGTCACCGACAGGCACCTCCACATGTCACCTCTGGCTTTGCCAATAGGAGCCCCTGACGGATGAGCGCTCCGAGGCCCAAGGGAGGAGAGCGAGGTTGGAGAATTCATCCCCCGGCTCCTGCCCTGGGGGCTTGTGATGGTGACCGAGGCCCTGTGCCCTGCAGGGCTGCCCCTGCCCTGTCTCCCCTTGGCCTGTAGGCCTAAGAGTGGGAATGGCTCCCTGCTGTTCATAGGCCCCAGAGAAGGCACAGTCCCTGGGGAGCCGGACGGAACTCTGCCCCCAAGCTGGTGGACAGTCCCCTTATAACACTGCCCTCAACGTCCCCACTCGGGCGTGCACCTGTTCCTGCCAGGACCCTGACTGTCCCGCACGTGATCTCACCTGCCAAGCCGGACCATGGATATGATCCCCGTAGTACACCTGAGAAAGGCCCGGAGATATTAAACAGCTTGTCTCAACTTACACCACTCATTTTCCTTGTTTTGTTTTTTAAAGATTTTATTTATTTATTCCTCAGAGACACAGAGAGAGAGAGAGAGAGAGACGCAGAGACACAGGCAGAAGGAAAAGCAGGCTCCCTGCAGGGGGGTCCAATGCAGGACTCGATCCTGGGACCCCAGGGATCAGGCCCTGAGCCGAAGGCAGATGCTCAACCACTGAGCCCCAGGCGTCCCTCCAAAGGAATTTTTATATGTTAAAGCAGACTTCAGGCTCCTGGGGGTCGGCCTAAGAGTACCCGTTGCCCTCAGCAATGTAGGACCGAGCAGGCGGTTGAGGCCCTAGAGGAAGGTCCCTCTGCCTGTTTCAAGGACTTGCAGTGGGCTGTAGGCAGTAAGGAAATTTAATAATTTTTCTTCTGCCTTTGTTCCCCACATCAGGAAAGGCGTTGTGACTCGATCGTCCCGCCCGCCCCTCACCAGCCTGGACAACGTTGCATTACCTCTGTGGTCCCACCCTTTACCTTTTGTCCTCTTTCCGTAAAAAAGGCTTTGTAGACCCTCTTGACTGCCTTAAAATGAAATTCATAGATAATATAATCTACCTAAAGACCTGGTTTTAAATAAAATGTGTAACATGTCTTTTCTTTTTTCTTTTTTTTAAAGTAGGCTCCAAGCCCAGGGCAGAGCCCAACGTGGGGCTTGAACTCACAACCCTGAGATCAAGACCCGAGCTGAGGTCAAGAGTCGGACGCCTGGCCGACTAAGCTACCCAGCTCCCCTGTAAAATATTTTAAAATAAGAGGACAGTCACTTAAAATAAAACATGTGTTTCGTATGTAAACACTTAGCATGACCTCATTGTTATAACAAAGTAGTGAGATGCACATACTTTCTTATAATGAGTATGCTTGGATTTAAGAGAAGTAACACAAAATTCAATTTTTTATTTATGCAGGAGATTTTATAATCGGAGCTAAATTAGGAGAGTCCCGTGGGGTCACTACTAAAGTGGATTCCTTTTTGTTTTGTTTTTGTTGTTGTTTTTTTTTTTTTTTTTTTTTTTTTGCTAAAAATTAATCACTACCCCTCCACCTCCAGGGGAGAATACTTTCATTTTTCCATTTTTCCACCTGTTGATTTTTGGGCTTGCCAACGTGGTCTGCTTTGGCCAAGAGGAACAATGGCAGACAACTGACCTGAGGCTTGAAACATGCTGCGCAGTGGGAATCGCCCTCTGGTACCCCCACCATTATCACGAGGAGAGTTTCTCCCCGGGGTGAGATGCCTGGAGCAGACCTGAGCCCAACCCAAGTGTGAAGCCCAGCCCAGCTGACCCAAGTTTGAGGCAGAACCGCCCAGCTGAGCCCAGCCAGGACCAGCCAACTTCCCGCTGACCCAAGATGCATGGGGGCGAATGACTGCTGCTTTAAGCCTCTTTCTTTTGGACTGGCGTGTTACCCAGAACTTGCTGACCAATACAGTTTGGTGACTGCAAAAGCTATAAAGGCAGATACAGAGGGGCTGTTTGGGGGACTCAGATGACACGAGCCATGTTGCTATCACTCATGTGAGTTTTCCACAATGGGGCATGCTTTTTTTTTTCTTTCTGGGCAAAGCAAAGTATAATTTCCCCCTTAATACACAGCAGGTGCATTCCCAGCGTATTCAGATATTTTACAATTATAGAAAATTATTTTGTGTTTGTGTAAATCAAAGTTGGATTCTAGGTTCAAATGAGTAGGAAAAGGTTATTCACCTCCCAAAATGTCTTTCCAGATTTTCATTGCACGGGACTGTGCCAACTGTTACAGATCATTCGGCACCTAACCCCTACCCTTCAAATTCCCTCCAAACCCAATGACAACAAAAACAGCCCCACCTGTTTCCAGAATGCTCCCTGGGAGGTGGCATGGTTCTTGTTGGAATCACTAGATGAAGTGACTCAGTGGTCCCTTCTGGGTCTGATTCTAATTGTCACTTACCCAGTAAATATGTATTAAGTGTCTGTCCTGTGTTAGTTATGGGGATGCAATAATAATGCACAACCATTGCTGTCCAAGGGGTTACAGTGTAGAGGGAAACACCAGCCAGCAATTAGGCAATTTTGGTGTGGAGCGATGATGCAAACCACTGAGGCACATTCGGGCTGCTGCAGGAGCATCTCAGGGGAGCATCTGACCCGATTTTGGGGGCTCGGGCTCTCCCGGAGGAGGTGATATCTAAGCCACTCTGAGGGAGGACTAGGTGTTCACTGGGTAAAAGGGTAAGAGGGGGTCGGGGGGGGCAGGCGGGAGGCTCCATCCCAGAAGCTGAGCCTGCGGGACCCTGAGCGCTGGGCTCCCAGAGATCTTAGTTCAAACCCTGTCTCAGCTCTAATCCTGAGCCACTAGAATAACTGAGCTTCTTAAATTGCTCATTACATTCCAGGCATTTTGGGGAGTGCTCTTCATGGATTCTTTCTTCTATTTGTTCTATTTGTAATTTCTTATAAAGATTTATTTATTTTAAAGAGAGAGAGAAGGGGGAAGGGGCAGAGGGAGAGGGAGAGAGAATCTCAAGCAGACTCCCTGCTGAGCGCAGATATTCCCCCCTCCACTGTCCCCCAGCCCCTGCCACACGGAGCTGGATCCTGCAACCCTGGGATGCAGGATCCAGCTCCTGAGCCAAAATCAAAAGTCAGATGCTTAACTGACTGAGCCACCCAGGCGCTGCCTGGGTTCTTCCTTTTAATCCTCCCAACGGTCTTTATAACCATCCCTCTGCTACGGAAAGAGAAACTGAGGCACAGAAAGGTTAAGGTTGCCCGAACTAAGGAGCGGGAGCCAGATTGGAACCCAGACAGCGTGACTCCAGGGCCAACGATCCTTGCTCACTCCTACCTGCATAACCTCAGACCCTGTTCCCTCATGTGCAAAATGAGTCTGATAACAGCTCCTGGGAATTGATAGATGGGTGAAATGTTTACAGATTTAGGGCACTGGACACATGGGTGGCATTTTTTTTCCAGTCATTTATCCAAGTTCAATCTTTCCCTTTTTAAGGGAGAAGCATCATAATCTGGAGAGTATATTGGTGTATTTAATTTGAGTTGCGAATCACATTTTTGAAACCCAAAGTGCCATTTTTAAAAAAGCCTATGCTAAGGTTACGTTGGATTGCAAAAAAGGAAAAAAAAAAAAAACACAAAATGCAAGTTGCCTAAGTAGATGGGGGTTTATTCTCACCTTAAAAGAAGTACAGTTAGACCAGTTCCTCCTACCGTTTCGCCTTCTGCCTCACGCTTACCGCAAGGTTCAAGAGGGCTGCTGAAGCTCTGCTCATCACACCTGCATTCCACCGGAAGGGGGGACAAGGAGCAAAGAATAAGACAAATCTCCCAATGGAGTCAGTTCCTTTAAGGATCTTCTCTGAAGCCCCACAGAGGGCTTGTGCTTAGTCTGGGATTGGGATTGAGTGATGGTGGGGTACAGGAGGCCCCCCGCCCCCCGCAACGTAGGCAAGGCCGACAGGCTGGTCACACACCAGAGCTGCATCAGGCTGAGGATCGACTCCGACCGTGACTTCTCTGCCTCGGCTCGGCCCTTGCCCTTTCCTGCTCCTCTCACTTCTGCATATTTTTCCGTCCAAAGACCACTTGTAAAAGCACCTGCACCCCAGGCTGTGTGTGCAGGAACCCCATGTTCTTTTTTTTAATATTTTATTTATTTATTCATGAGAGACACAGAGAGAGAGAGAGAGAGAGGCAGAGGCACAGGCAGAGGGAGAAGCAGGCTCCATGCAGGGAGCCCGACGTGGGACTTGATCCCAGGACTCCCGGTACTGTCTTTGGGGCGGCAAGGAAGACGGGTCCCGGGACGGGGCAGGGGGTGGCGGAAGAAAGAGGGGAGGAGGACGGTGGGCACAAGGACAGGGCCTGTGGCAAGGAGAAAGTAGAGCAGGGCTGGTGGGTCTTGCCTGACAAAGGGTTTCAACACCTCTTAGCCCACGGAGAGACCCGTCCCCTATTAGGGCCGCAGCCGTAGAGCCATAGAGCCGGCAATCTTGGCTGGAGTTTATAGAACCAACCCCAACTCAGACTGGCTCAAGGAGACAGAGGAATTTTTGACCCATAGGAGTGAAAACTTCAGGCATGGCTGGATCTAGGTGCTCATATACTGTCCTCACACATTCCTGTTTCCTAGTTCTGCTTTCCTTTTTTTTTTTTTTTTAAGGATTTTATTTATTTATTCATGAGAGACACAGAGAGAGAGAGAGAGAGGCAGAGACACAGGCAGAGGTGGAAGAAGGCTCCATGCAGGGAGCCCGACGTGGGACTCGATCCCGGGTCCCTAGGATCAGGCCCTGGGCTGAAGGCAGCGCTCAACTGCTGAGCCAGCCGGGCTGCCCTTCTGCTTTCCTTTAATTGCCTTTTCTTCTTTTTTTATTGCCAAGGCAGGTGCTCCTTTAGCGGTGGGAAACCACGACACCCACAACCACCACAAATGCCAACATCCGCGTGGTTGCCGCAGTGAAGGTGCCTCGGGCCGGATCCTGCTCCCAGCTCCACTTCTTCACCCCCGCCCCACGCCCTTGGCCGTGTTCAGAATGCTTGGCCCCCTGACTTGCCCGAGCCGAAAGCACACGGTGGAAGGGACAGCGGGGCCCCGAGCCCGGGCCTCGACGCCTCCAGACGCCTGTCCCTTTCTTCTGATTCCTGCGCTCCTGCCATTCCCACGAGGAAGGCACGTCCAGGCGGGCGCACCGGGTCCAGGAGGAGGATGAGAGACACGTGGGGCTGAGCCGGATGATCCTGCCAAGGGGACCCTGGACAAGCCAGTCCCCCAGGCCCGCCAGGATGGGAAGGCCCAGCCTGTGTGCCACCTGAAAGAGCAGCATGACAGGTGCCACTACGATGACAACATCTGCCTCTTGCGGTCTCTTCCCCGCCCCCCCGACATCCGTGCAAACCCAAGCCGGTCCCTCTGGCCCTGTGGACGCTCCCACCACATGGGCTTAAAGTGGAGAGGGTTGGCCTCCCAAGGGAATCGGGGTCTGGTGCACAGGCAGGCTGCTCAGGCCTCACAGCGACATGCTCCTCGGGCTCCCAGCCTGTCTCCGCAGGTCTGGAGGCCGGGGTGCTTGTACCCCACTACCAAAGCAGGGGGCAAGCCCTCCGGGTCCCTGTGGGAAGCTCCATGATTTGTCCACATCCTCGGGGAAGGGGGTCACCGAATCGGGCCCGTCTTAGTGGCATCAGAGATTCCCCTCTGCAGGATGGAGAGGCCTGGGCCCGGCTCTGCGCGTGGGCCTCGGGGACCTGCGTCCAGCTCTGCCGCTGGTTTCCCTTGAGCATCCTGCTATGTCCCCCGACGTCCCTCCGCTCAAGGATTTTCCCGTGCAGACACACAATAAAAAGAAATATTCTCAGCTTCTTGTTATGAGCTCCTATCTGGGCCCCTCTCAGCAAATATTCAACACGCATGACTTTTACTGTGTCTATCTGAATACTGAGTGAGTGGTTTGTTTGTTTGTTTTTCTTCCCCAAATTATCTCCCAGAAAAGAGGGAACCGCCTTATTTCTGAAACCTTCAAATCCTCTGCCACTAAGGAGTACTCTCTCATTTGCCTTATTTGGGTCAACTGTCGTCGTACTTTTACTGTTTGGGGAAGGTTACCTGTGAAGGCCGCAAATCCATACTGGTTTGGCCTGCTCCTACAGGGCACCCCACAGACTAATCAGAGTTATTGAAGAGAGAACCACAAGATGCAGATTCAGTGACTGTTTTCGGTGGTGTGATTTCACGAACTCAATTGCAAACTTTGTGACGAAGACTTTCAAAGGTCACCAATCTGTACCTATAAGACATTTTTAAAAAAAGAGACTGTATTTATTTGAGAGAGAGCAGGAGCGAGCGAGAGCACAGAGGGAGAGGGAAGCCGACTTCCCGCCGAGTGCAGCGCCCAACGTGGGGCTGCGTCCCAGGACCCAGGGGGCAGGGGCTGCGCAGAAGCAGACGCCTAACCGACTGAGCCACCCGGGAGCCGCTGAAATTGTGTTAAACTTGTACGTGCAGTAAACCCGGGGAGGCCTGACAGCTTCACTGTGTCGTCTTCTTAACGTAGTAACACAGTTCCTATGTTTATCCAGATCTTTGATTATTTTTTTTCATTTAGCATTTTGTAGCGTTCTGTGCACGAGTCCTGTACGTGTTCTGTTAGATTTACACCCAAGGATTGCATTTCTCTGAGCGGTGCTAAGCGGCGCTTTATTTCTAGTTTGGGCGTTTGTGGGATCATTCCCGGAACATAGCATGATTGGTTCCCAGATGTTTGTTCACCTGCCCTCTTGCAGCCCTGCCGAACTCAGTTTCGGCGGGAACTATTTTTGCAGATTCCTTGGCATTTTCTATGTAGACGATCATGTCATATGCAAAGGGGGGGGCAGTTGTATTTTTTTTCTCTGTCTCTGATGCATAAATGTCGATAGATATGTGACTCTATCGTGCAACTGGAAGCGCTGCCCAAGTGGTAGAAGAGGACAGTGTGACTCTGACTTTGGGAAAAGAAGAGCATGTTTTTTCTCAAATGCGGTTGCTGCAGGTGTTTCTATGGTCAGGGGCTGGTGGTGGTGACGCTGCCCCTTCGGCCTTAAAACCCCACCAATATCTGCTCCCAAGAGTCATCTCATCTGGCTGTATTCCTACGAGAGGAGACGAGGAAGCTGAAGAAAAGGCTCCAGTAAAGAAATCTATGCGGAGATACTCCAGCCAAAAATGCACAAAAATCAAACCCGGAATGGAAAAGACTCAAAACCATCAACACCAAGGTCAAAAGGTCAAGAATCTTGCAAAACAAAAAACAAAACAAAAAAAAAACAGGAAAAGACTCCCAAAGCACCAAACGGCCCTAGTTCTGTAGAAGACATTAAAGCAAAAATGCAAGCAAGTATAGAAAAAGGTGGTTCTCTTCCCAAAGTGGAAGCCAAGGTCATCAATTATGGGAAAAATTGCTTCCGGATGACTCAGCAAGAGGCTATTCAAGATCTCTCTCTCTCTCTCTCTCTCTCTCTCTTTTTTAAGGGAAAACATTAATTTTATCAGAATTTGAACAAATGTCGCACAAAGAAAACATGTCGACAAAATCATATGGTGGCACAACAAACCAACAAAAAAGCAACCAAAGATGTGAAAAAAGAAATACAAGGTGGAAAACCGTTAAATATCTCAGGATCCAGTGTAGAAACAAGAGATCTCGGCTTAAACACCAAACGAGCACAACCATAAAAGAAAGCGCTGCT
Organism: Canis lupus baileyi; assembly: GCF_048164855.1. Classification (NCBI taxonomy): domain Eukaryota; kingdom Metazoa; phylum Chordata; class Mammalia; order Carnivora; family Canidae; genus Canis; species Canis lupus. The sequence goes on along the minus strand of NC_132839.1, from coordinate 86,494,244 downwards.
GTTCGCGCTGCTGTGCGGGAGGGGCTGAGGGTAGCGCAGAGCCTAGGTGAGCCCATTGCACAGGTCCGGTAAGTCGCCCGCGCGCCGCCCACGCCCTGAGCTCCTCGGCTGGGGCCGCGGGGCGGGGCGCTGCCCGACGGCGGCGGCCTCCGCTCCTCCTGGGCGCGAGGGGGCGCTGTGCGTCGCCGGGCGGCGCGGCGGCGCTCTGTCTCGGCCTCCTCGGCTTGCACTGGAGGCTTTCGGGACGGTGGCGGGAAGATGGCGGCGCCCAGGGCCGGGCTGGGAGCGGGAGCGGGAGCGGGGGTCCCGGGCCGGCAGGGGAGCTCGGGGGTGGAGGTGGTGTTTCCCTCCGAGCCCGCCCCGCCCGCCCCGCTGTGCCCCCACGGTGGGTGCGCGTCCGGGCGGCTCGGGGCTGGCGGCTGTTTAGCTTCCTCCGCCGCACGGCGTGGGGGGGGCGGGCTCGCGGGTCCCTTAGGCGGCGGCCCGCGGGGGGCAGGGGGCGGGCGGGGGGGGGGTTGGGGGGAGGGGCAGGCCGGGGGCCGCCGCCGTCTTTTCACCCTAAAACCTGAGGGACGAGGGTGGCGCGAGCTGCTGCCTGGGCCCAGCCCCGGTGCCCCCGGCGCCCCCGGTGTGGGGGAGGCGGCCCCAACCCCGACAGCTCAGGTTTTCCCCAGAAAGGCGGCCGGGGAGGAGGGAGGGGGCGGCCCGGGGGGAGGGAGGAGGGAGGAGGGAGGAGGGAGGAGGGAGGAGGGAGGAGGGAGGAGGGAGGAGGGAGGAGGGAGGAGGGAGGAGGGAGGGGGCGGCCCGGGGCCCCGAGACGGCCTTGCCGTCTGCGCAGCACAGTTCTCTCTCTCTCTCTCTTTTTTTTTTAAGATTTTATTTATTTATTCATTAAATAAATAGACCAGTTTTCTTTTCTTTTTTTTTTAAGATTTTTTTTAAGATTTTATTTATTTCATGAGACACCAGTTTCTTTTTTTAAAGATGCTTTTTTTAAGATTTATTCATGAGAGACCACTTTTTAAAAGATTTTTAAAAAGATTTTATTTTCTCATGAGAGACCATTTTCCCTTTTTTAAAAAAGATTATTTTTTAAGATTTTTTCTGTTTATGAGACCAGTTTTTTTAAAGATTCTTTTTTTTAATTTATTCGTGAGAGACCAGTTTTCTTTTTTTTTTAAAGATTCTTTTTTTTAAGATTTTGTTTATTCATGAGAGACCGGTTTTCTATTTTTTAAAGGTTCTTGTTTTTAAGATTTTATTTCATGAGAGACCAGTTTTTTTTAAGATTCTTTTAATATTTATTCATGAGAGACCACTTTTTTAAAGATTTTAAAAAAGATTTTATTTATTTATTCATGACAGACCAGTTTCCCTTTTTTTAAAGATTCTTTTTTTTTTAATTTATTTATTCGTGAGAAACCAGTTCTCTTTTTTTAAAGATTCTTTTTTTTTAAGATTTTATTTCATGAGAGACCAGTTTTCTTTTTAAGATTCTTTTAATAAAAAAAAATTCTTTTAATATTTTATTTATTCATGAGCGACACACAGAGAGAGGCAGAGACACAGGCAGAGGGAGAAGCAGGCTCCATGCAGGGAGCTCCACGCGGGACTCGATCCCGGGTCTCCAGGATCCCACCCTGGGCTGAAGGCGGTTGCACAACCGCTGGGCCACCCGGGCTGCCCAAGACCAGTTTCCAAGAGTAATGTCTTGGGTCATCAGTGCCTGAATGGGACAGGAAAGAAAAAAAAGTATTTAAACGGAGTGATGGGTTTAATCACGACAGGTTGTGCATAACACCAAATCAAGTTTTATGTAAAAGCATCGAAAACTAGGAACCTGATGTACACGACTGCTCTTTGACATGCTTTTTCCCCCCCTCCTGTTCCAAAACTAGGGCCCACACTTCTGTTCGTAAAGGTGAACCAAGGGAAAGAAGAAACGCGGAGATTCTATGCCTGCTCAGCCTGTAGAGATAGAAAAGACTGTAATTTCTTTCAGTGGGAAGACGAAAAGGTATCTCAGCTTCGTGGATACGCATTTCCCAATTTTTTGATGTACGTGACAATTTGCAAATGCCCAAACCGGTAAAAACACACGCAGCCTGAGCATTAAACGAGGTGAATGTCTTCAGACAGATGAAGATAGGCTGGGGTTTGTGTTCGAAAGACTGGAGTTGATACACCTCTGAGTACTGATGTGAACAGCTGTCTCCAAGACCATTCCCTTTAAAGACACTGAGGTGTCAGTACTGGGTGGCCGGTCCTTTATTGGCAAATACAGATTTATCCCTAAACAGTTTAGGTTGTGATCAGTCCAGGCAGTGTCTTAGAAAAAAAAAAAACAACACTTTTTTTTTTTTAAATGTGTATTGAGCATCCTTTATAGAGCTACCGTATGATCGATGAAGGTGCTTAGAGATACAGTTATGAGCTTGGTATCCTCTCCAGGTAAAGTTTCAGAAGGTTCTGTCTACAAAAATTTCAGCTTTGTTAGTCTTGTTGGGACACAGTTGTGTGTATGACTCTTCCGCACACCTGTTAAAATCACTGTGTGTGGGATAATCCCTCAGTGCTTGAGGATGTTAGGTTCGGCATCCTACTGCTCTAGAACTTTGGCAGCTTAGTGTGTTTTGTTTTTGTTTTTCCCTGAAACATAGACGCCCGTTTACAGCATTAAGCTGCGGTAATTGGCTTCTTAATGTCAGGGTGTGATACCACTGGGACGGTAGTAAGGTTGGTCTATTAAATGGCATTCTTATTCCTTTCCAGTTGTCAGGAGCTAGACTTGCTGCCCGAGAAGCTCATAACCGAAAATGTCAGCCTCCTCTCTCCCGAACGCAGTGTGCAGAAAGGTGCTGATGTGGTGTCATTTTTATGTATTATTTTTGTTTTGTTTTTCTGTATGCCTTTGCATTTACTTTTTTTTTTGATTATTATGGTAAAATATATATTGCATAAAATTTGCCATTTTAGTAATTTTAAGTATACAGTTCAGTGGTGTTGATTATATGCACAGTGTTGTGCAGTTTTCACGATTACACTTCTCCAAAACCTTTTCATCACCCCAGACAGAAACTCTGATATTATTAAGCAGGAACTCGCCATTCCAATTCCTCCCAAACCCTGAAAAGCTCTATATACTCTATGTCTCTATGGTCTCGATTACTTTAGCTGCCTCATATAAGTAGAATCTTATATTTGTCCTTTTATGCCTGGATTATTTTATTTAGTGTGTTTTCAGGATTCATCAATGTTACATAGTACATATCAGAACCCTGTCTTTTTTATGGCTGAATAATGTTCCATGATACGTGCACATACCACATTTTGTTGACCTGTTCATCCATCCATCAGTGAACACGTGGGTTGTTTTCACCTCTTGGCTCTCATGAATAATGCAGTGAACATTGGCATACAACTATCTGTTGGAGTTCTGTTTTCAGTTCTTTTGCATATGTATCTACAAGTGGAATTATTGTATTATATAGTAGTTCTGTGTATAGTTTTTTAAAAAAATATTTTATTTATTCATGAGAAACACAGAGAGAGGCAGAGACACAGGCAGAGGGAGAACCAGGTTCCCTGTGGGGAGCCAGATGTGGGACTGGATCCAGGATCCCAGGATCACGCCCTGAGCCAAAGGCACACACTCAACCACTGAGCCACCCAGGTGCCCCTCTGTAGTTCTTCTGGGAACCACCAAACTCTTTTCCACAGTGGCTGCACTGTTTTACATTTCCACCACCAATGTACAGGGGTTCACTCTCTCCACATCCTTATCAACACTTATTATTTTTTTTTTTTTAAATTATCTTAATAGTTGTGAAGTGATGTGTCATTGTGGTGTTGAATTTTGGTCCCCTAATGAGTATTATCTTTTCATGTACGTATTGGCTATTTATGTATCTTTGGAGAAATGTCTGTTCAAGACCTTTGTTCATTTTTAATAGGATTGTAATTTTTGTTGTTGAGTTGCTGGAGTTCTTCATATGTTAAGGGATCTTACGTTCTTAACAGATAGACAGTTTGTATGAACTTTCTTCTACTCTGTAGATTGCCTTTTCACTTTCTTGATGATGTCCTTTGATACACAAGAGTTTTTACTTTTTTTATTTTTTTATTTTTTAAAGATTTTATTTATTTATTCATAGAGACAGAGAGAGAGGTAGAGACTCAGGCAGAGGGAGAAGCAGGCATCATACAGAGAGCCCAACGCGGGACTCCATCCAGGGTCTCCAGGATCACGCCCTGGGCTGCAGGCGGCGCTAAACCGCTGCGCCACCGGGGCTGCCCCACAAGAGTTTTTAAATTTGATGGAGTCCAACTTTTAAATTTTTGCTTTTGTTTTCTTTGCTTTGGATGATACAGCTAGTAATCCATTGTCATATCCACTATTATGGAGATTTACCATATTTCTTTTCTGAAATACTAAGAACTAAAACATTTTTTGAAAGCTGTGAACATATCTTTTTGAGAGTCTGCATTGTTGAAAAATGTTTTTTTGGGTGACTGGGAATTGAATCCTAGATTTAATTTTTTGGAGACTTGTGAAAAGCCACCTCCTCCTGTGTCATAGGGCCTTGTTCGTATGTGCTGGTAGAAGCCCTTTAAGAAGCCCCTCGTCTGGGATGCTGGTGACAAATAGGTTTTTACTCTAAAGTCAACTCCTTTCGTTACCTGGACTGCTGTGTTTGAAGGATTCTGGGGTCTTGTCTATGTTAAGTGGAAAGGAGGAACTGGGCTCTATTAAAAATATCTTTCTTGAACTTTTTACATTTTGAAGTCTTTTGATAGAGGAGGCTGTTTCTTAAGATAACTTGAACACTCCTTTTTTTTTTTTTTTAAGATTTTATTTATTTATTCATGAGAGACACACACAGAGAGAGAGACACAGGCAGAGGGAGAAGCAGGCACATTGTGGGGAGCCCGATGTAGGACTCGATCCCAGGACCCCGGGGTCACACCCTGAGCTGAAGGCAGATGCTCAACCGCTGAGCCACCCAGGTGCCCAACTTGACCACTCCTAACCAAAGTACTTTGTCAGTGATGACTACTTAATATATGGAAATGCAATAAAAAACAAAAAATATTTACAAGGGAATTAATGTAAATTGAGCACTGCCGTGAGCCGGCTCATGCTCTGTGTTAGACATGAGAATTATTTAATCTTGCTAAGGTGGTTTACTTAGATGAGAAAATTGAGGCCTGGAGAAATTGAGTGTCTTCATTAAGCTCTTACTACTAGAGTGACTTAGCAGTGACTCACACTTACACCTCTATTCTAAAATGTTATTTTTAAACATAAAAGTAGATAATGATTAACATATGATGGGTAATGATTTAAGGAGATTTAAGAAGGTAGATAAAATGTGAGTAATATAGGGATATGTCATAATGAGATTATCATAATGATACAAAATAGAATATCAAAGATGCAGAAAGTAGAAAAACATCCACGGTTTCTCCCTTTGAACTGATCATCACCTTGTTCATTTTGTAGTGTTTTCTCCTAGCTTCTTTTTACCTGTGCCAAAGTTTGTTTTACAAGGGTATAGCCTAATGTATATATATAATCTCTTGTCCTTTGGCTTACAGATTTTATCTGATAAGCCTGTTTTTTATGTTATGACATAAGGATATTGGTGATTCAATTAAACTCTGTAGGAAAATCTAGATGATCTTGTTTCCTTGTGTAATAAAATTTTAGTCTGGAGCTAAATCATTGTTCTGTCTTTGTACTGCCAGAGTATGGTTTTTTGATGATAATTTTTGAGATTCATTTTTCATGTTAATTAGAAAATAAAAACACTGGCTAAAATGTGGAGTATTAAAGAATTTTCAAGAGGCCATTTCTTGGAGGTCATACTTTCATCTGTAATCTAGTGCTGATTCTTGAGAGCGTGTCTTAATAAAATAATTTTCAACATTTTAAATCATCTGTAACCCATAACCTTGGATTTTGTTGGCCAAGCTCCCTCCCTCCCTCCCTCCCTCCCTCCCTTCCTTCCTTCCTTCCATCCATCCATCCATCCATCTATCCATCCATCCATAATCATTCTTTGTTGAGGGCTCAAAAAAACCTTGAAATGTTAGTAGTGGAGTTGAAATATGCAAAGATAATGCACTGCTAAGAAGGATGTGCTAAACGTAGAAAATATTTATAGAAAAAACTGAGTGTTCTGGAAAGTCAGCCGTGATACAGATACCTCATGCCTTCACTGATCGGTACAGTTTAAGGGCATGAGACTTGAACAGATTTTGGAGGATGGGGAGAAGTTGAAGCTTTCTGAAAGTTGAAGTGAGGCTTTCATGGCCTCATTTTGTGATGGATGCTGTTATGCTTTCTTATAGACTTTCTGTGGAGTAAAACATTTGAAATCTGTCATTCCTCTAAAAATTTATAATTTTGGCTTTTTAAAATCAGAGGCTTACTAACTTATTATATGTTAGTAAGTTACCTATTCTCTGAGGTGAGAAAATTGAGACTGGCAGTTCATCCTCATGTGAAAATGAACCTAAGGATGATGTATTATTACTCGAGACTAATTGTTTTCTAAGTTAACTTTCTACAACTCATTTATAAATTATCTTATGAAATAACTACTCCATTTGAAAGTATTAAAATGCATTTCAGTATAATTCCTATTCTGCAATGCAAACCTTCATCTGTCACTGTGGAGTAACAATAGGTTTTCATTGATAATTTCTTTTCCAAATTGTTAGAAAGGAATTATGGTAGCTAGCAAAATAAATTAGCCTATGTTACTTGATTTTTATTATGGAACTGGTAGTGCTGCACAGATGTCTAGGTGCTACAGAATAGGATTTGATAATCGTTTTTTTAATCTCACTCTTTGAACCATGCTTTATATTTCATGTGTTCAGTTGACAGATTTAATTTTGTGTCTGAGATTTGACTTTCTTATAGTTTTTAGTTGCCTGTTAACGCCCTCAAATGTTATTTTATTATGTAGTATGTTGGCACCTTATTGTGACCTATGAAGTCTTAGAGAAGATATATTTTAATGCTAAAATAAGCATTAATTTATGTGCATCCATATAGTTTTGCTCAGTTGATATTTCATTTCGTTATGTTTTTTTCTGAGCTCATTTAAACTCAGATTTTCAAGGTCTGCTATTAGGGGAATGCCATAAACATAATTCGTCTACTCCAGGAAAGGCAAATGGAACATCAAATGGAGATCAATAAAAATGACATTTCAAAATGCTAGCCTGCAGTTTGTGAATCATGCTGAGCCATGCAGCAGAATGAATTTCTTCTGCCCCGGGGTATGTGTAGAAAGTACGAATGGGAAGGAGCGCTGAGTAATCCTCAGCCTTTCATGTGCCTCCTACCGAACTTCTAAAATACCTTGTTTCCGAAAGTTAAATTTAAAGCAATATACTTGAATGATTATGATATGATTTTGAATAGAAAGAAAAGGTTAACAAACTAGCAGGGAAGCTCTCTGAGGAACAATCCCCACAAGACACAGAGATGTGCAAGTGGAGGTTCGTTTAATGATACTTCTCTTTTCCTTTGTTTAAAAGTAATTAAACTTGGTGCCCTCAGTGCCGGTAGAGAGTCCTGTGTATGAGCGAATTGCGCACCAGTCCGTCATGGTTTTGAACCTTCTTCTCTTCCTGGTGATTTGGCAGCTTCTCCCCCTCAGCTGGCATCGCCTGGTGAGTGATAGGCAGTCCTTCTGATTGTGTTTAAGGAACAGAACTTGACACAGCTTTATCCGTGGGGATCTTGCTTCTCCTTTTTCCTGCAAAGCCCTTGATCGTTGCCATTCTTTCAACGTTAGTATTTATTTTCCCGATATCAATCATAGGCTCTATTGCTCCGTTTTAGCTCCTGACTGCACATGTAATACCTTTGCATTTTGGGACTGAAATCGTAGGTGGTGGCAGGGACACTGGAGTGTGGTGGTAGCAGTGGCTGTGCCGAGCCGAAGAGGTGACAGCATGAAGGGCCAGGGGAGGTTTGCACGTGGGGGGACCATCCTGGCTATGCCATGACCCCCGTCTGGCGGATGGCATTATGTATCATATCTCAGTGTCATAGATGCTAAAGTGTGAAAACATATGCGTCTTACAAGTGATGAAATGGGATGGTGGGGATTTGCTTTGTGATCCGTCTGACGGGTAGACTTCTTTTAATGGGTAGACTTAGTTCAGTTGCATGGTGGACATAATAGATGTGCTTGGTCTTGATTTTGCTGTATTATTTTATGCTTTCTGGTTTTCTTGCTTCTCTGCTCCCTTTCACTGTGTGGTGTATATTTCCTTTTTTTAAACATGTATTTCTTCTATTTTTTTGTTCTTACAATTGCCTTTGTAGCTTTTTATGCTATATTTAATCCTTTTTTTTTTTTTTTTAGATTGCCTTCTTACATCTAAAAATGAAAAATGATGGACTAGTATATTTCATCTTCCAATCTCTCTACAATCACTATCCAGTTCTGGTTGATTATTTTTTTTTAGGGATAACCTTTAATGCCTTTGAGTATTGCTTAGAACTCTTACTTGGTTTTTCAGTTTTAAATGATATCTTTTGCCCTTTGACTCTATCACATGAGAAAATCAGTATACTTCTACTATTTCCCACTTTTTCTAGGACTTCCCCCCACATTTTATATTTGGATTTATATTATTTTTATTTATTTATTATTTTTAAAAATATTTTCTTTATTCATGAGACACACAAGAGAGAGGCAGAGACACAGGCAGAGGGAGAAGCAGGCTCCCTGTGTGAGCCCAACATGGGACTCGATCCCAGGACCCTAGGATCATGCCCTGAGCTGAAGGCAGATGCTCAACCACTGAGCCCCCCAGGTGCCCCATATTATTTTCATTTTTACTGTAACTGTAATATCCATATTCTGTTTTTATTCTGTGGTTAAATGATTTCAGTGCTTACTGACAGCCCTTTTGCTGTAATTCCTTCATTTATTTCCTATTTGGCTAAAATTCATCCTCTAGTGGTTTTTTGCTTTTTAAATAGAAGTCTCCTATTAATCAGAAATTTTATTTATTTAATTTTTTAATATTTTATTTATTTATTCATGAGAGACACAGAGACACAGGCAGAGGGAAAAGCAGGCTCCCTACAGGGAGCCTGATGTGGGATTTGATCTCAGGACCCCAGGATCACGACCTGAGCCGAAGGCAGATGCTCAACCACTGAGCCACCCAGATGCCCCTTAATAAGAGATATTAAATCAAAATCCCTATGTGGCTATTGTATGGTTCCATTTATGTGAAATATCGCAAGCAGGCAAATCTGTTGAGACAGGAAATAGATCAGTGGTTGCTAGAGGTTGGGGATTGGGGTTGGGGAATGAGGTGTGACTGTAGATGGGTACAGGGTTTCTTTTTGAGGTGATGGAATTGTTCTGGAATGAGCTTATGGTGATGGTTTCCTCACTTCATGAACATTCTAAAAACCACTGAATTGTATGCTTGAGAAGGGTGATTGTATGGTATGTGGACTAAATTTTAGTAAACAAATAAAATCTGTATGTGGCAATGGAATCAAATAGTTCAAAAAACCAAGTAGAGGTTTTACAAAGAACAACACCCCTGTCTCCACCTGTGTATTTCTCCCTCTCCAGAAGCAACGATAGTCAACCCTTTTGGCTAATTATTTTAGAATTTACCTTCCTGTCTGTGAAATACAAAACATGCTTGTGTTGCTTGTTCTTCATTTATCAAGTTTTGAAGTTATCTATTTTCTGTGGAAGATGAGAGTTTTTCTTTTTCTCCTCTCCTACCCTCTCCCCTCCACCTCTAATCCCCCACTATAATCCATACCACTTTCCTACCCTATTTGTTATATGGTTATGTCATAACTTGATTAAATTCATATTTTAGTATTTGCATTATTATAACCATGTAAGTGCTGCTCATAACTAAACCACGTAATAAAACACGTTTTTTTTTTTTTTTTTTTCTTTCCTACACAGCTTTTTGTTTTCTTTGGAGTTAATAATCTTGGATTTTTTTATTATTATAGCTGCTATTTGCTTATGTGCTTATCACTGCTTCAACTGCAAACTCCCTGCCAGTTGTCTGAATCTTTTAAGAACATTCAGATGTACCATAATCCATTAGTTTCATCTTCTTAGAGAAATCTGTCCTAGGGCTTTCAGAAATGCCCCAGTCTGGCATGGTTGCCCTTTCTGCCTGGCATTCAGTTCTCCTGCAGTTTCTTTACTAAGGACCTAGATTATATCACTAGATAACCTGAGTTCTTCCAAGTCCTCAAATATTTGTTTACCTCCTTTATTCTTGAGTGGCACTGATCCAGCTATAAGATTATTTAGATTATATATTTTCTTTGGGACAGTTGCAAGATTGCTTCATGTCCCCCAGAGCAGTACTTCTTAAATGATCTCTTTTAAAGAATCAGTCGTTTGTTTGTTTGCTTGTTTTATATTCTTGTTTTTATTCTCTACCCATTGGGATTAGATAACTCTGTAAATAGAATGAAAATAAATTACTAGGAAATAAAATGAAAAAAAGAAAAGACATACAGACTACAAGCCCACATTTTTTATTAATTCGAACAGACAGAAAAGTACTCTGTTTAAGTGGTATAAAAATTTCTAAACACATACTCTTAATATCTATCTTTGTCTCATCGGGAACTGGTAATAGGTGACTGCCAGCACCGGTGCATGGCCACTCTGTGAGGAACACTGTTCTAGAGTTAAATTTGGTATTGAAGTCTGAGGCCAACCTGATTTTTACTATCCAACAATTCTGAAATCTGTGTTTCTGAAAATACTTTTATCTGTGCTGATGCTTGGTGGATACCTATGCAGATAATGGAATTCTAGGTTAGAAATCTTTTTCTCTCAGAATTTGGAAGGCAGTGTTCCATTTACTTTTGTCTTCATTATAGGTGTTGAAAAGTTCAAGTTCAGGAAGTTCATTCTCAAGCACATAAATAATCCGTGACCTGTTTGATCCCTCTGTCATTTTTTTTTAGAATCTTATTATTCCTACAAGTATGACATTTCATGATTACCTGTCTTGCTGTGAGTCTGTTATATTCTGTTTTGCTGGGTAGTAGGTTAATCTTTTCAAACTGGAAACTCATGTTCTTCAGTTCTGAGAAGTTTCCCAGATAATATATTCCCACTGCAAAAGAATGAAAAACCAAATCGCACACAACTTTGGACTGAGTACAGCCTGTTTCTTGCTTAGTATTTTTCTGAGGTCATCTTTGCTTATTTTTGTTGTGTTTAATTACTGCCTTTTATTTAAAGCACTTTTTAAAGTCTTTTACTATGGAAAATTTCAGACATGCACCAATGCAGAGAGAAAAGTATAAAGAATCACCTACACCCACACCCGGCTTTATCACTCATCAATGTGTGGCTAATTTTATTTCACCTGTACCTTCTACCCTGACCTCCAGGGTTGATATTATATAATTTTATCCATAAATACTTTACGTATCTCAAGAAGTAAGGCCTCAATTCAGCCACAATTTTTTCAAAATTATTTCTGCCATTTTCATGTATTTTGGTTCCTTGGTATTTCATTTTGGATAATTTCTGAGGCTGTGCCTTCATATACGCTAATCTTTTTTCTGTAATGTCTAAATTGCTGTTAATCCTATCCAAGGTATTTTTCAGCTCAGACAATTAAAAAAATCTTTAAAATTCAATTTGAGTCTTTTTAACATTTTCTATGTTTTTACTTAATAGGCTCATGCTTTTTTCTACCACTTGAACATATGGGGTATAGTCCTAGTAAATGACGCTCATGTCTCTGTCTACTGATTATAGCATCTCTGTCTTTTTTTTTTTTTTTTAGATTTTATTTATTCGTGAGAGAGGCAGAGACATAGGCAGAGGCAGAAGCAGGCCCCCTGAGGAGCCCGATGCAGGACTCGATCCCAGGACTCCGGGATCACATCCTGAGCCAAAGGCAGATGGTCAACCACTGAGCCACCCAGGTGCCCTCTGTCATTTCTACTCAATTTGAACTGATCTTTTTCTCTCCGCTAGTCATGGGTCATGTTTCCTGTTTCTTTACATGCCTGGTGGTATTTGATTCATTGCTGAGAGTGTCCATTTTACCTCATTGTATCCTGGGTATTTTTTATTCCTTTATGTATTTTTGAGCTTTGTTCTGGAACACCGTTGTTGCTTGGCTATAGTTTGATACTCTTGAGCAGGATTTGGCAAACTACAGGTTGCAGGCCGACTTTAGTCATGCCTGTTCATTTACATTGAATCTGCAGTTCCTTTTGTGCTACAATCACAGAATAGGATGTGACAGAGAAACCAGATGGCCTGCTAAGCTCAATATTTATTACCCAGTCCTGTACAGAAAAGGTTCATTGTCCCTTGCTTTTGAAGACTTATCTTTAAGCTTTCTGGCAAGACTAGAGCACCTTTGGGGGTAAGGCTAATTGCTCTCCCGTCCTGAGGTGGTTACCCTTCTCAGCGCTGTACCTGATGCTTGTGTTTCGTGAGGTTTCTCACTTGGACCCGCTGGTAGACAACCATTGTGTACCCTGTTGGCTATCTGGTGATTATTCCATCTGTTCCTTTCCAGTGATTTCTCTCCCTCACTCTGGGTACTTTCTTCACATGCATGGGCTGCTCAGTCCTCAGCTACAGACTTGAGGGGAGTCATGGCAAACCATGGAACGCTCTCTCTTGCTTTCTGATTCTCAGGTGCTCTGCCCTGGGAATTATAGCTGCCCTGGCCTCTGGCACTTCTCTGCTCTGCCTCATGAGTTCATTGAGCTGTGTTTGGGCTCTCTGTCCCCGTGTTGCCAGCCCTCCACAAGCAGTAAACCAGGTAGGTGTACCCACCTACTGGGCAGGTGTACCCACCCCCTCATCTCTTCCCTTCTCTTGTTCACCGTTCGGGCTGCCAGTTGTCCCATTATGTTACAGCTGTACTTTCATATCTTTTGTCTGTTTAGAAAAGGTTTTAAGGGGCAGGATGGTGAATCTGGTCTCTGTTACCCTATCAGGGATGGATGTGGAAGTCTTTAGCCCTTAACATTTAATAACAAAAGGTAATAGTAGCAAATTCAGTGTTTCTGTTGTCAGAGAACGTACTGGTTCTTTTTACCACATTTTGTGTCTTAGGAGCCCTTTTCTCTCCTGACATTCTTACTTTGAATTACTATAAAAGTTTCCTCTAATATCTCTTCCCTTTTTCTTTCCAGCCGTAGATAAAGCTGTCAGAAGCACAGTTATCATGGAAATAGAAACATTTAAATTACTGGCACGATAAGCTTATTTCTTGCTGTAGCCATTCAGAATATCGATTTGTCACTGCCTTGGGTGCTTTGAAGTGAAGCTGTGCTTAGATATAAAAAGTTTTAAAACCCACTTTGATTCTATGTGAAGTTCACAGTTTTTACAGTGCAGTTCTAGAGGTTAGTTCAGTTGAAACCATGTGACTCTCTTCTCAAACTCAGAATCCTTTAGTGTGGTATTTGACATGCTTAGATTTTTAGACATTGCCGACCTGCTACAGGCCTCAATAATGTCATTTGTTTTTCTTTAGTTTTCTTACCCTCATTTCATAGCTGGTACTGCTATGCAAAATCAGCAGTTTTAAAATAATGTACTGTGATTATTTTCTCCCTCTAATTATCTCTAATAAAATGAAAGAAAAAAAAACCCAAAGTGGTAACTTTGATATCAGATAGGATGTCTTGGAAGAGATCAGATGGGCTATCAGTATTTTTTTTTTTTTTTTTTTTAATGCTTTGGATATTGTCTTGCTGTTTGGGGGTTGAGCTTTTTCAGAACTGCTTCCCTTAGTGCTGCTAAGAATAGAGGAACTTTGTAGGAACATTTTTTCTTTTAAGAGGTAATTTTTCTTGCTAAGTATGCCATAAAAAATTGAAGAATGATCTTAATTTCTCATTTTAAAATGACATACTGAGCCAGACTATTTAACACTTCAGAGTTAGGACACATGGATTTGTCAATAAATTTAAACATGATAGTAGACTCCATTACTACTAAGTTGTTTGAGTAATATATTATATTCACATTTTAAATAGATATTGATCCTCATTCAGTGACTGAATTGGAGCATCTCAATTCTTATAGAATTGCTGATTCTTTTCTACTTTGTAGGTATGCAGCCAGACATAAATTCTAGTCAACATTCCACAGATTTTCCTTAACCTTTGTTTCTTTACACAGTACTCTTAGGAAGTAATAATATTTTTTGCATACTAAAAACAACAAAAAGAAATAGTCTTTAAAACAACAAACTTGTAATATATTACCTTGTGTTTAATTATGTCTTGAAGGTACTTGAAGTTTATTGAGTTGCCCTTGTCTCAGAGAAAGTTTTGTCAAAGATGTCAGCAGTTGCTGTTGCCAGACGATTGGGAGAAGCATCATGAGCATCGGGTAGTAGGTGATATTTCTATCACCCAGTTAAGAAGGCCCAGTCAGCTTCTTTATCCATTGGAAAACAAGAAGACAAATGCCCAGTATTTGTTTGCTGATCGGAGCTGTCAGTTCTTGGTAGACCTACTTCCTACCCTTGGATTCACAAGAGTGCTCTGTGTTGGAACACCAAGGTATGCTATATATTTTTTAAAAACTTCTACTATTCCCACTATCTAAGCTGTAAGAAAAAATAATCAAGTAGTTGTTTGCTATGTTCTGGAACATGGCATACAGTTTTAAATATACAAAAGAAGTATAAAGCATGATCCCTCTCTTGAGTTTGTAATCTATATTACATTTGAGAAAAAATCCTTACAGATTTCTGATAAATGATAGGAGATTGCTTCTGATTTGATTCTTAAATTGTTTATAACTTTAGAGTTCTCGTTTTCAAATAAGTTCTACATTGGAAAAGCTGAAATCTTGGTTATATCTGCCAAATTCTTTTCAGTGTTTCATTGAAATACTAGAAATACCAGGAGAACATCAGTGGGATTTTTTTGGTTTATTTGCTTATTATCTATGGCATTTCTAATTCCTTATTAAGTTTGCTTTCATTAATTGTTTTAGGTTACATGAGCTGATCAGATTGAAAGCATCAGATGACAAGAAATCTAACATTAAAAGCCTTTTATTGGATATTGATTTTCGGTAGGTTTATAGAGTATGATACTTATTGTCATTCATTGTCATCTGTTTCTGTTTAATGTTTTTCTCTTATTAATTATTACTTATTACAATCCTCTAACATTCAGAGTAGTAATTGGTTAGAAGCCACCTTTTTAGTCATATAAACCCCCCTTGTAATCTTCTGTATTTCCAACAAGATGGCAGTGGATTTCTTTTTTTTTTCTGGATATGCTTCCTAAATTTTTTCAATGAATGTGTCTCATTGACTTGGGCTTGTAATTTAGAGATAAATTCTTACTGAATGAAATTTCTCTTCATACACTTATTTTTCAAAGATAATTCTGAACTTCTTTAAGGATTTTATTTCATCATGATGTTTTAATATGTTTATTTTAATACTTATTTAATATGTATTTGTTTTTAATTTATTTGTTTTAATTCTTTCAATATATTTTATTTTAATGCATTTTATTTATCCTAATTTATTTTAATATATTTTACAAGATGATGTGCATATTGTCTTTCATTGGATGTAGCCTAAAATCAAGGGAGTGCCACCAGGGAATAGACAGGTCTTAAAGCAGAGGATTAATGAATAGATCCGAGTCTGTGGGACAGGGTTAGAATTAAATGGCATCTGAAGTGTTGGGACAAACGGAGATGAAACTGGCAGAGGAGCACACCTGGTAGCTAGCTCCCTGCAGGTGGTAATTTAGAAAAGCTCATGTGTCCATCCACAGTCTCTGGGATCCTGTAAACTTGGATTACTCTTCCTACTTTCTGTAACTGTTTGAATTCCATGAGATCATGGTGAGTCTACAAAACACTGTGTTCTTAGTATCTTTTACCTGTTCTTGAATACATTGAAGGAGGCAAGCACTGCATTTCTTTTTACTTGATCTGATAGTCTGTTTGGCCAGTATCCCAATATTTGTTAGAGAGAACCTAGGAAATTACATGTGCTTTTCTCTCCCCAAAAACAAGGTGGACAGAATTCTGAAGTGTAAAAAGTCACAAGATGAAGTACAGCTTTTTAATTAATTAATTTTTTTTTTAGATTTCCAGGTCAACTTTAGATTGTCTAATAAAAGTAACTGTGTTTCTCAGAAATAAGCCACACTTTCTGTAGCCTCTCATTCCTTATTAACAGGACTAGTACAGTTTACTAATCTCCACTTAACATGAGTAATGCTTAGTACAGTGGAATTCCATAGGTGATAAAACAATTTTTTTTAAGATTTTATTTATTTATTCATGAGGGTCACACAGAGAGGCAGAGACACAGGCAGAGGGAGAAGCAGGCTTCCTGCAAGGAGCCTGATGTGGGGCTCAATCCCAGGACCCCGGAGTCATGCCCTGAGCTGAAGGCAGACGCTCAACACTGAGCCACCCAGGCATCCCTAAAACAGACTTTTTAAAGAAAAACTCAATTTCCTTTTCTTAAGTTGGGATATAATGCACTGAAAACCCACCAAGTTAAGGTATATATGCCAGTGGTTTGGGGTATATTCATTACATTTTGCACCAGTCACCCTTATCCAATTCCGGAATGTTCCCATCACACTGAAAAGAAACCCTCTCCCCACTTCCTCCGATGATCTGTCTCTGTGGTCTGTGTGTTCTCTGTGTGTTCTAGAAATGGAATCCTGCCGTACGTCCTAAGTGTGTGGCCTCTTTCACATGCTGCTGTGTTCATCCAGCGCATACTATCTAACAGGGCTGTATTAACACTCCACTGTATAGATGTATCGGATTCATGTTGTAAATACCACATCTCTTTCCTTAAGAATGACTGTCAAATTACCGTAAAGGTATTATTTTAAGGGTAGAGGTTTAACTTTGGCGTTCTTATCAAAACAATATGGACAATAACTGGGGTTGGCGCTGAATGCTTGTCCTGTGTCAAACCCTGCTCTGCCTTAGTGCTCACAAGAGCCTCCCCTGTAAGGGAGGTGCTGGCATCCTCCTCATTTGCTGACGAGAAACCCGGGCTGTGGAGACGTGAAATAACTTGACCTCACAGTTCTGAGTGGCCACGTCAGGGTTCAGACTCGGTCAGTCTGGCCCCAAACATTAAGATGCCCTCCGGAAGTAACCTGTACATAAGCGTTTTTCATACAGCCCGTTTCTCGGTTGTCGTCCTTCTGTGTCTCCCCTTCTCCACCTACCCCCGTGCCTGTTCCACGGGGGTGCATGTGAGTCAATAGTGGCTTTGCAGGTTACTCACATATTTAGAATAAGGCACTCTGTAGTCAGGCCCCTTACACTGGAGCCCTGGAAATCTGTGTCTGTCAGAGAGCCTAAGATACAGCAGGCCTTGGCGCAGGCGAGCTCCTGGGCCTTGCCCACTGTTGTTCGCGCTCCATCCTTCTCTCTCTACCTCTTGTTCTGTCTTTCCCTGGATTAGCTCCAGTTTACTTCACGCTCACTGCCAGGGATTTTGGCAGCTGCAGCTTTCAGCTTATGTAGTCCCAGCTCAACTGTCCAGGAGACAGAGGCACTCTTTCCTGAGCCCCAGCAGCATAGCTTCAGGGAGGGATGGCTCACCTGGAGTCATATGCCTGTTCCAGAGCCTTCTCTGTGGCCTCGCAGGTAGGATGCCCTGGCAGCCCTGACCAACTACATAGAGTGGGTTCACCACAGGAAACCCTCACTTACATAGTTGCATGAGAAACAGCAAACAAAAATAATAATCACATGTCCACAACCAAATTATTTAACATAATGTATGTCAGTTGTCAGCAGCACCCACTTCCTACCGTTGGGACTTTTACCTCAGTGAAAATGGTACAGTGTTGTCTTTCTAATAGTATGGTTCTTTGAAGTTATCATACAATTTGTATTCTGATTTTGTTTAAGTCCAGTTTTTTTCAAGGTTTAGTTGCAGTGGGCTGGTTTATACACAAACTAGAAAAAAACTGACTCGACTTGTTCAAATTTGAAGGATCCTCTGGTTTACTTTTTTTTTTTAGCTTTCTAAAGAGACATGATCTTTAATACTGTCACCCAAAACATTCTAGATTTTGGCTTTTTAGACCTTTTTAATGCATACAAACATTTTAAAAAGTAAGAATCATATAGTCTTTTTTTCCCCACCATATATCAGGCATATATATATTTTTTTAAATTGAGGCATATTTCACATAGAAAAAAGAGGTGTTTAGTGTTATTCAAAAGGTTGCACAACTGTCACCACTATGTAATTCCAAAACATTTCCTTTAATAAGTGATCTCTTGGGATGCTTGGGTGGGTCAGTGATTGATTGTCTGCCTTTGACTCAGGGCGTGATCCTGGAGTCCGGGGATCGAGTCCCACATCCGGCTTCCTGTGTGGAGCCTGCTTCTCCCTCTGCCTATGTCTCTGCCTCTCTCTCGTGAATAAATAAATAAAATCTTAAAAAAAAAAAAAAAGTGATCTCTTTTCCTCTTTCCCCAGCCCTTGGCGGCCACTAATCTACTTTCTATCTCTATAGGTTTGCTTATTCTGGATATTTCATAAAAACAGAATCATACAATATGTGGCTTTTATTATCTAGCTTCTTTCATTTAGCATGATATTTTCAAAGTTTATCCATGTTACAGCATGTATGAGTACTTAATTCCTTTTTATAGCTGAATAAATACTCCATTATAATGATATAACAGATTTTGTTTATATGCTCATCAATTTATGGACATTTGTGTTTCTTCCATGTTTTTGCTATTTTGAATAATGCAGCTATGAACATTTGTGTACAAGTTTTATATGAATATAGGTTTTATTATCTCTTGGGTATCGGGTTAATTTGCGAGGGCTGCAATAACAAAATAATCATATTGAGTAGCTTATACAACAATAATTTATTGTCGCCATTCGGGCGGCTAGAAGGAGAGAGAGAATCTTAGGCTCAATGCCCAACACGGACCCCAACGTGGAAGCCAACACTGGGCTTGATCTTATAACCCAGAGATCATGACCTGAGCTGAAATTAAGAGTGGATGCTCAATCAGCTGAACCATTCAGGCACCCCTATTGTCTGTCTTTCTAATGTGGTATCTCATTGTGATTTTGTTTTGCATTTTATCAATGGCTAATGATGCTGAACATCTTTTCATATGCTTATGGGCCATTTGTTTATCTTTTTGGAGTAAGGTCTATTTAATCTTTTGCCTATTTTTTAATTGGTTGTCTTGTCTTTTTGTTGTTGTTGTTAAATTGAAAGAGTAGTTAATATATTCTGGATACTAGACCCTTACTAGGTTTATGATATATAAATATTTTCTCCCTTCCCATGGGCTATCTTTTCACTTTTGTGTCCAATTTTTCTCCTCTTTCTTTGGTTACTTGTGTTTTAGGTGTCATATCTAAGAAATGATTGCTAGATTGAAGGTCATGAATATTTCACAATGTTTTCTTTTAAGAATTTAATGATTTTAGCTCTCACATTTAGGTCTTTGATCTATGTTGAGTTGTTTTTCATTTACGGTGTGAGGTAAGGGTCCAACTTCATTCTTTTGCACGTGAATGCCCAGTTGCCTCAGCACCATTTGTTGAAACAATTATTTTTCTCTCATTGAGTTGTCTTGGTACCTTACTGAAAATGAATTGACCATAAATGTATGCAGGTTTTTTTGGACTTTTAATTCTGTTCATTTGACCTATGCTTTGTCCTTATGTCAGTTCCACACTGTCTTGATTACACTTGCTTTGTAGTAAGTTTTGATACTGGAAAGTGTGAGTCTTCCAGCTGTATTTTTTTTCAAGATTGTTTTGGATATTGTGGGTTCCTTGCCTTTCTATATAAATTTTAGGATCAGCTTGTCAACTTCTATAAAAAAGCCAGCTTGGATTTTTATAGGGATCTCATTGCATTTTTTAACTTGGAGGCTAGTTCTATCTTAATATTAAGTCTTCCAGTTCTTGAACATAAGAGGTCTTTCCATTTATTTAGGTCATTTTTATTTTTATTTTTTTTTTAAGATTTTATTTATTTATTCATGACAGACACAGAGAGAGAGGCAGAGACACAGGCAGAGGGAGAAGCAGGCTCCCCACAGGGAACCCGATGCGGGACTCGATTCCGGGTCCCCAAGATCACACCCCAGGCCAAAGGCGGCCCTAAACCGCTGGGCCACCGGGGCTGCACTATTTAGGTCATTTTTACTTTCTTTAAATGATATTTTGTAGTTTTCAGCATACAAGTCTTAGCGTGTCTTATTCCTAAATATTTTATTGTTTTTGCTGCTATTATAAATTAAATTGTTTTTCAGATTTCATTTTGTACCGTTCATTGCTAGTGTCCTGATTTTTAAAAAAAAAACTGTAGTAAAATACACATAGGTTAAAATTTACCATGTTATTAAGTGTACAGTTCAGTAATGTTAAGTAAGTTAAATACCTTCACACTGTTGTACAACCACTTACTGGAACTCTTTTCATCATAGCTGAATTCAAATTTTAATTTGAAAGATTTATTTGAACCCTTAATTTTTCATTTAAGCTATTTGTCTTATAGTTTTACATTTCTTGGGACTGTATATTTAAATCTCTTGGACAGAGTAGAGGATGTGCATAAAGTTATTTTGTAACTTATTGAACGTACTGATACTTTTTTCTTTCATATCTATAAATGTGTGTTTTGGAAACAAAAAACTGAAGGTGTTGTATTAATCAGCTTAGCTGCTTTTATACTGAGTCAGTTCTGTAAAAGGTTGACATTGGGTATTAAGAGAGAGCTCTTTGGGGCACCTGGGTGGCTCATTCCATTAAGTGTCCCAATCTTGATTTTGTCCCACATGAGTGTCCCACTCATGGCTCAGGTCATGATCTCAGGGTGGTGAGATTGAACCCCATGTTGGGCTCTGAGCTGGGTAAGGAGCCTGCTTGGGATTCTCTGTCCCTCCCCCTTCCCACAATAAATTAAAAAAGAGAGAGAGAGCTCATTTATTAAAACACAGTAGTGATCAGAATGAACTGTATCTGTTGCCTGTACTCATGATATTACAGGGTATGGAGTTGATTTGTATTTCTCGCTAGGACCACAGTTAAATCAGGAATAAGTTCCTATGTGATACAGAGTGAGAGGGAGTAGTTACTTTTCACACTTTTTTGGTTTGTTGCCCTACCAAAGGTCTGTCCAAGGCTTCAGAGAACTGCCTCGACTCCAGTGTTACATATGCTATAAATATTCTCTTTGTTGGGGGGGGGGGGGTGGTCTAAGATATGAAGTTAACATTTGCTAAGATGGATTTTTAAATGCTCCAATTTTAGCATGAAGGATGTGAAGCTCTATTTGGCAAACTATCATCCAAATAAAGTTATATCAAAAAAATGAATTTCTTAGGTTCATTTCATGGACTAATTTTATTCAGCTCTTGATTACATTTCCTGTGTATAGAGCATGTTTCACACTTGGTAACTGACTCTCATTTAAAGAGAATGAATGGCCAAATTAAATGAATGTCCTTTTGCAGTTTTCAAGTGCATGCATTTCTGATTGGTTTTGTTTGCCTTATTCAATAGAGAGAATAATTCTTTGAGGCCAATTTCATTTTAAGAGGGTAATGTTCAGTGATTTTTCATAATTTAAAATATGAAAAATTATGCTCCCTTGTTTGTATCTGATGGAAACTCAGAGCTGAAATCTTGGCTTTATTCTCTCTCTGACTCTGCCCACTGCTGCCCTGAATGATTTGGACAAGTGTGCTAGGCTGAATTTTATGTAAATAAAATTTTCGTTTTTAATTTTTAAAAAATGACTATTGTGTCTTTGAGAAGCAATACAAAAAGGTGAAAAGGGAGTAGGAATATATTTTAAAAGGGATTGTATTTTCTTTTGTTACAAAGCAATGCAAGAAAGAAGAAAATCCTCAAATGATAGTTGATCCACAGTGGTACTAATATTGAGATATACCTATACATAGAATAACTGATATTATGTATTATCAGTTATTTGGAATTTAGTTTATTAGGAAGACATTTGTTTATTAATAATTGACATTGTCCACAGTTTTTGGAATGTTCATCAGGTTAAAATATATAGTTTGAATGTTTTTCAGTTACCCAAACCTCTTATTTTTTCAGTGCAAATTTATGTTTTATGGAATCAGCAGATGTACTGTCTCAAATGATATTAAGGGACATTGTACTTAGAATGAACAGCTGTTCTTCTGTCTCTACAGAACAAGAAGAAATGGGTTTAGACTACAGGAGGAGAAATTTTGGTTGGACATAAGCATAATTCCCTAATATGAGGGGCATTAAGACATAAATCATTATAGCTGATATTTATTAAAATAGCAATGCCTAACATTTCAGTATATGCTATGTAGCTCCTTTATATTAAGCAGTTTACATACATCGTTTCACTTACACTTAAGTTCTATGCAGTAGACACTATTATTTATTCCATTTTGTGGATGAAAAACAGGCTCAGATAAGTTAAATAACTCACCAAGTTTACTTAGGTAATAAGTGACACAACTAGTGTTTTCTTTTAAAGATTTTATTTTGAGAGAGAGTGAGCGAGCAAGAGTGATCACAGGGAGGAGCAGAGAGGGACGGCAGAGAGACAAGCAGGGAACCTGCTTGGAGTCCTATGTCTCGCTCGATCCCACCACCCTGATTTCAGGACCTGAGCCAAAATCAAGAGTGGGATGCCTAACCGACCAAGCCACCCAGGAGCCCTGAGACCCAGTGTTTGAAACCAGACTGACTGTAGAGCCTGTATTTTTTTTAAGATTTTATTTATTTATTTGAGAGAGAGAGCAAGAGAGAACACGAGTGAGGATGGGGGGAAGAGGCAGAGGGAGAGGGAGAAACAGGCTCCCCTCTGAGCAGGGTGCCTGACATGGGACTGGATCTTGACCTGAGCAGAAGGAAGGCAGACACTTCACTGGCTGAGCCACCCAGGCGCCCCCTGGAGCCCATTTTAACCACGGTGTAATAGGGAGAGGATAAAGCAGGGCTTTCCACTGGGGGGTGAGTCAGTTATGAACAGTAAGGGAGGACAGAGCAGAAGTAGAAGCAAAGTACCACTCTCATGATTTGGTTAAAAAAGTGGTATAACTCAGCATGGGTCCCTGATTTTTTCCACTAGGTTATGAATTCTGTAGAAGGGTGGTGTGGTTCTTACGTGAATTGTTTATAGCAAAATTTTAGAAGTTCAGAATTCTATCATAATAAAGAAGTTTCTATATTATACAAAAAACTCAGAATTCAGCAAGAACTAACAAGACCCATATACATAAATATGGGAAAGATGTAAAGACAGATAATACAAATACAATTAAAGAGTATAGAAAATTCAGTCTTGTAAGAAATCAAATAAATGCCAATTTAAACCATAATGTGCTATGAATTTTTAGTAAATTAGCAAAAATTTATAAAATGTTAATGCACAAAGCTGGTACTCTCATTCATTACTTTTTTTTTTTAATATATCATTTATTTATTCATGAGAGACACAGAGAGAGGCAGAGACACAGGCAGAAGGAGGAGAGGCAGGCTCTATGCAGAGAGCCCGATGTGGGACTCGATCCTGAGACTCCGAGATCACACCCTGAGCCAAAGGCAGATGCTCAACCAGTGAGCCACCCAAGCATCCCTCATTCATTACTGATGCATTTTAAAGTAGGATGTTAGAAGAATAAAATGGTTCAGTCAGTAAATAAATATCTCTCTTTCCTGGCACTAATTCAGTAAATATGAAATGTACATACTTATTTTTCTTATATATTGAGAAGCATATTTTATAGAATCAATCTGCAATAGACAAGAAATGCTTTGTATTAAACATTTTTTTTGTTAACCACAGAAGATAATTAACAGCTGTTGAGCAGAAATGTTGATTCAGTATTTTTCTTAAAATTATTAAGTATGAGAGATGTATTTTAATTGCCAACCCATCTCGAACTTAAATTGCATAACAATCTATCAGTAATCTCATTGTTTCTGTATAATTCTATGGTCTGAAGGTACGTTGTACATTTTATATTTGCGTCTTCTGTAGTTTTTTTCACTGGCTTATTGGGAACATAATTTAAGTTTGATACCCATTCATTATCACTGACTCCCTGGGATTTGGGGAAAGTATCCTTTATTTCAAAAAACTAAGGAATGATGAAGTTGCTTAATTTATTAAAGGTGTGATTTCATAGTTTAAAATTTTAATTTGTATTTACTTACTGTATAGCCATAACTGGACAGATAACTACAGTAATAAATTATTTTACAGGTATTCACAGTTTTATATGGAAGATAGCTTTTGCCATTATAACATGTTTAACCATCACTTCTTTGATGGAAAGGTAAGAATTATGACCGTTATCCTTTTTATTGTGGAAGAGCAAATTTAAGAGTACCTCCTTTCTTATTTGCTTAGAGTTCTTCAAGATCAAATCATGGCTGTTCCACCATTTATTGGTATTTATTTTTCTTCATCCACTGTGTGTGTGTTGAGCATCTAGAAGTGATTGTGTTATTCTTCTTCTGTGACTTTTTACCGCTTTTTGGATACAGACCCACTTTCCTACCGAGGCCCCAATGGCTTGGCCCTATCTGATCTCTGTCGCCATCCATCTTATTGTTCCATGCTCTGGTGTTATGTTCACGTTCAGGATGTAGGACTTTCACCTGGAACTGGCTTTTCCATCATGAAGGCTTTTGCCCATGCTGTTCCCTCTGCCTTCTAGTCTCATTTTGCCTTGTTAACTTCACCTCATCTTTTAGAGCTCTCCTCCACGTCACTTTCTCCAGCCTCCTCTGAGCCCCAAAGTCACGTTCTCCTTTGTTGCTATATGATGCCGTAATTAAATAATTCTGTGGTTAGTTGTTTGATGTCTGCCTCCCTTGTAAATTTCATGTTGCAGTTAAGGGGATTTATAGTTTTATTAAACTAATTCTTAAAAATTAGACAGGGTCGAAAGTGAACCCTAATCTGTGAACTCTGGGTGATAATGATGTGTCAGTGCAGGTTCATTAGTTGTGGAAAATGTACCACCTGGTGGGGAATGTTGATAATGGAGGAGACCATCCATGTATAGCAGGGGTAGCTTCTTTCAATAATACGTTGTTAGTAATGTCACTATAAATAAACAACATAGCAGAGCTGATACTTCTAGTTTGAGCTCTTCGCCAGTCCTATTATAAAATAAAAACTATATCCAACCAAGTAATCATACCTGACAGGAAGTTGGCTGCAACTGTTTGAGATGATCAAGACTACCAGAAGCACGTATCCTTCTATGCATGTATATCAATTTTTTAAAAAACTGTGAGCCATGTAGAAGTATATGTTGTTTTAGGTTATTAACTAATAATAGGACAAAAACCAAGCAAAACTAAAAACCTGTGTATCCAGACAAGGAAAACAAATTCTGAATTGTTGGTTGGGATTGGAAAAGAGTCTCCTGATCCAGTCTAGCCAATGGTGTACTCCTTCCATGAGCCTCAGTCAGCATTGGGATATATATTTTTTAGCTGCGATAGCCGTGGAAAGCAAATATGAAATAAGCAGCAGTTAGAATTAGACATACTTCACAGTTTCCCAAAGGGCTTATGTGGTCGATAATCTCTAGGATTTGAGAACCGATTAGATGAGTGTGAAGGAGAGAGAGAGGAATTGCAGACTCACTTGACAACAGACCACAGTGGACTTCTCAGCTAGGCCAGTAGCTGTGGGGAAGAGAGAGGTGGATTCTATAGTCATTTCACAGATGGAAACGAGATTTGGTGGTACGTGTACTGGATGAGAAGTCAGAGATGACCTTGTGGTCCGGCCTGGCTTTGTATTTCATTCTTCTATGTTTTTCATGCCATACCATGATTTTGCTTTCTATCTTGAACAATAATGGTGAGATAAGAGTAAAATGACATTTGAATACCTAACAGCTGACTGTTGCTTCTATTTTAAGAATGTAACATGTAATCAGCCTTTTCCTAGGAAATTCTTTTTAACTTTTATTGAAAGCTTGTGGAATTACCTTATAAGTTTCTAGAATAATGGTTGGAATATGCTGCCAAGACTGAGCTCCACTTTATTTTTCCCAGAAGAAAATAATCGTCTAGCCCAGGTTTTCCTTTGTCTATATTTTAGGAGCAGCCTTAAATAGCACTGCAACTGTAGAGATTGATCTACAGAAAACTGTTGTCTTGGATGATTTTACTATCTGCCCTTTTTCTGCCTACTTCCTGAGTCAAGGTTTTCAGTGGAGCCTTACCATACACTGATCAATCACTTGAGTATTTAAGCGTCTACCAGGGGCCTGTGAAGGTGTGCAGGGCGCTTTGGGGGACATAAGCCTCCATTGATGCCTATAAGCAAGCACTTCACAGCCCACTGAATTAAAAAGCAGGAGCTCCCTGCACAGGATTTTCTCATAGAAAATCATACAGTCTTTAAGGTAATAGAAAATGTCATACGCCTTAATGGTCAAGGAAGTTGAAGTATGTATAGGGGATGGTTATTTAAAGTACCAAGCATTTTGGGGCTCCTGGGTGGCTTAGTTGGTTAAGTGTCTGCTTTTGGCTCAGATCATGGTCCCAGGGTCCTGGCTTCCAGCCCTGCATCAGGTTCCCTGCTCAGCGGAGAGTCTGCTTCTCTCTCTCCCTCGCCTCCTACACCTCCCTTCTACTTGCGGGCTCTCTAAAATAAATAGATAAATAAATAAATCTTTTAAAAAGAAAAATAAAGTACCAAGCACTTTTTAAAATGATGATTGAAATGAAGGGAAGAGTTAAAGTACTGTCAACACTGGTGGCATAAGCAAGCCTCCGTTTCTATAGGTGGTCAACATTAGGACCCTCAGCAGGTCATGACAGGACCTCACACCATTGATTCTTACCTGCAAACAGACATACTCTATTGGTTTTTTAATTTGGCCAAGAGTCTAGGTTTAGTTTACTTGTTTATTTTTCTTTTCCTACTTTTAAGTCTAAGGAATTGGAAGTTTTTCAATAACAATGTCTGTACTTTAAGTCCTTGTTTGTGAAGGCAGGTTAAGGAAGTGCCAGGCAGCACTTGAAAAATGATTAACCTTCTTGACACGCCATCCCTTGCTCTAGGACTTCTAGTAGGAAGTTAATAAAGACTCTCCTAGGGAAAGGGGATTAGAGTGTTGTGTTTTTTTTTTTCTCTCATCAATTGAGTCTTCTAAATTGATTTAGTGGAAGAACAATATATATTTTATTATAAAGTACATATGGGTTTATTAAAATTTAAAATGCCATTAAGCTTTAAAGTCTCGGGCTATTTTGTATACTGTGTTGATTTGCTTTTTATAGATGAGTACTCGAAAACGACTACAAAGTCAGTAGACTGGAGTTAGTATTATAGGTATATCTCTTATTAACTTCTCCCAAAGCAGAAAATAATAAATATCCTAGACAGTGCGTAATGTTAATTTTACAATTACTAAAAACACTTCAGTTAGTCTGTTGGGAAAATGTGTTAATTGCATGGTTTCATGGCCTGGATAAGCTTTGTTATTTGTGGACTTTCATTCATTTCCTCACCGTGCATGTCCGAATATGTCTGTCCTGTACCTGGTGCTCAAAAACATGTGTGAGGTAACTGGTAACGTGTAGCTCTTATTAACCTGAACTTGTGGTGGTGGACAAACCAGACAGGAAAAAAATAGGTCGTATTTGTCTTTGTGTCTCCAGTGTTTGGCTCAGTCCCTGCTTCTGTTTGTGGGATTGAATTTAGCGTTTTAGATAGTCTTCATGGGTAATGAGTTTTTCTCTCCTAGGTTACTAAATTTAGTTTTTTAATTTAACCATTTGAAATGTGTAGTCCTCTGATAGTGATGGTGTTTGAATTTGCAATTTTAAAAACCCCTTATCAAGGAACCCAAAGATAAAATCTCATGGGGGCCGAATGAGAGAGGCTTCTGGATGTCACTGAGGGACTCTGGGGTGGCAGGATGGATGAAGTTTCAGTAGAAACAGTGGGACCGAGCCTCATGTCTTCTCCAAATAGGATGAAGTGCCTCCCTCTAGTCCTCATTTAAAAATGAATTTTTATTTGTTCCAGGCTGCCCTTGAAGTATGCAGAACATTTTTACAGGAAGATAAAGGTGAGGGAGTCATTATGGTGACAGATCCTCCTTTTGGTGGCTTGGTTGAACCTCTGGCTGTTACATTCAAGAAGTTAATTGCTATGTGGAAAGAAGGTCAAAGCGAAGGTGTGTAATTTATTACTTACTGCAAAATAAACATGTATCTGTGTATCTACTTCCTGTCAAATATTAGCAGAGCTCAGTGAATCAGAGCACTGATAAAATATACATGTCTTGGGTTCTTGTGTTTTTAGAAACAGGCTTGTTTGAGGAGGTAGCAGACTTCATTAGCATGATACACTTTGCACTATTCTAATCATGTGTTTTCAAAATGACTCATAGGTGAACGTAAGGGAACATTATGAGGAATAGCAGTACACTGTTGTCATTTATTCAGTAAATATTTACTGCGTGGCCCCTGTGTTCAGATACTGTTTAGGTCCTGGAAATAGAGTACTGAACTAGATGGACACATGTTCCTGCCCTCATGGATCTTACGTTCCATGTTCCTAAAGTCTCGTCCAGAGCTCCAAGAGGGCCCCCAGCCTCTGGCTCAGAGCTCTAAACTGTGCCATGGTTTGGGTAGGATGACTGGGTATGCGCTAGCCATGAGTCATTATCTGTGACAAATAGATACCACAGAGATAGAGGTGGGTTAGTGGCTGGGGGTTATTATTCAGCTCAAAAGTGCCTTAGGCCTTCAGAGTATTTAATTAATTGTCTAATTAGCTGGCACAGTCATTTTTTTAGTTTCTCGCTTGCAAATTGAAAAACTGTAGGAGTGTCAGGAGTTTGTCATCAAGCTTCTCCTTTAATTGTGCTATGTGAATAGTGTGCTTTGGAGAGAGAATGCAAAAGAAATCTGAAACATGACTCATAGTGTTAAGTGTTCCACTTATTTTCAGTTCTTAAGTCCACTTATTAGAACAGGTAAGGTCAGTGTTAATTGAGGAAGCAATGAAGTGCTCAGTGGGCTTGAATTTGAGTTCTGGCACTTAATAGGTGCCTGAACTTGAACAAATTCCTTAAATCTTATGGCATCAGTTGCCCTGTCTGTAAAATGGGATTATTAATGCCTAACTCTAGGGGTTATTGTAAGGAGGTAATATATAGAAAGTACCTGGCATTGGGCTACATAATAGCTACATCTTGTATCTGTCATAAAGGTTATTTTTGACTAAGATTGTTTTTTAAGAATCTCCCATGCTTCAGGAAAGATTGACTCATCCCTGAAAATGGATATAACGAGTCGTAGCAGAGCTGAGATCCTGACCTAAGGCCTTCTGCCTTCTAGCCCATACTTCTTGCCACCGCATGACAGTGACCTTGGGGCTTCCAAGCAAGGCTCCTTGTCATTTCCCACTTTATTGGTTATATCTTTGCCTTTACTTAGACTATAGTGATATGCATGTAAGGATTGCTTTTATATACCCCTTATAACTGTGTTTAGTTGTAAAAGCACATTTCCATTGACTTTTGGGAAAGGTCAAGTTGTAAATGACACTCTGGTAAACATTCTCTTCTTTTGTATGATTTAAGTGCATTGAAAACACTTGCAGTTTCTCCTAATATTAGAGGGTTTGCAGTTACAGCTGTTTTATTTTTTTTAGATAACAATTTATTTTCTTCTCCTTTTTTGTGATCCATTAGATAGCAGTCACAAAGAACTACCCATATTCTGGATTTTCCCCTATTTTTTTGAATCCCGAATTCGTCAGTTTTTTCCAAGCTTCTGCATGCTGGATTACCAGGTATAGTAAAAATTCTGTTTTCTGACGTGGTTGACGAATGGATATTCCGCTTACATAAATATTCTGATCAGACTATCCATCAATTTTAGTAAATGAAAATATTACTGGCTATATTAAGCACTAAAATTGTACCATATGTAAATTAATCCCGAGGTTCCTAAAGGTAATTCTTAAGGTGTTTACTAAAAATATAGATTCTTAGGTACCAAAATAAACCTACTAAATTAAAATAAGAGAGTAAAGCCCCAAGAAGCCACATTTTACCAAGCTTCCCAGGTGATCCTGCAGCGCAGCTAGGTTTTAGACAGACTGACCTGACCTTTACCATCACCAGAAGATGCCATGGTACCCCAGGGTTATTGTTATGAACAGGGGTTTTGTTCAGAGGTTGTAGAGAAGTCAGTCGCTTCTTCTGGTCAGTGGAATGTCATGTACACTCTACTGTGCCACTCAGAGGATGCCAGGAGCTCTGAAGGGAGGTGTGTCCGTGGTGGCAGGGTGTCAGAGAAGCAGAGATGCTGAGGTCTGTGTGGGTGAGTGTGCTGATTTCAAGGTAAAATTGACCGGCTCTCCTTCCCGTCTCTGCCCTCAACTCCTTCTGCTTTAATGTCCACTTTCCTGTATTCATTTCCTTGGGTTCTGAAGTTAACCTCATTGTCACCATCACCATGTGTGGTCACCGAGTGGCCACTGCTTCCTCTATTGTAATAACACTTTGCTACTTGAGCTTTCTGAGCAATGGACTGCCTTTATGAAGGCTTTCAGCCCTGGCACGGAAAATATCTCCACTCCTTGTTCCAAGCTAGCACTTGGATCTAATCTTTCTAATCTTGAAGGCATTTACCATTATGAAAATTATTTAGAGACTCTGAAAGAAACAGTGTTACTTCCACCCCAACTAGCAAATATCATAATTTGACACGTAGGTTTTTAATCATAGCAGATGAATCCGAATTCTACTTTCCTCACTATGTCTTATGCAGGTGTACAGTTTTAAATGTAGCTCCATAGTCTTTATGCTTTTAAACACTTTATTTTTTTTTAAAGATTTTATTTATTCATTTGACAGAGAGAGCACAAGCAGGGGGAGTGGCAGGCAGAGGGAGAGGGAGAAGCAGGCTCTCTACTGAGCAGGGAGCCCGATGTGGGACTTGATCCCAGAACCCTGGAATCATGACCCCAGCCAAAGGCAGACAGTAATCTGACTGAGCCACCCAAGTGCCCACTGTTAATCACATTATATTATTTGATTAGCAGGTTATATTTTTTTTTCTTAGATACACAGGTTGCTTTACCTTAAAGTAGTATAAATAACACTACCATAAACATCTTTTATTCATATAATTTTTCCATATTTTATATAACTTCCTTAAGATAAATTTCCAAAACTGAAATAGAATTCCAAAAATTTCATTATCAAATTTAATGGACATTTTTATGGCTACTGAAGTATATAACAGGTTCCTTTCCAAAGTATATAGCACAAGTCATTTTAACCTGACTTCTTGAGTTCTGCATTAGGCAAAGTCTAGATCATAATTCTTCCCAAATCTGGTTTACTTTCATTATTAGAGCACATGGTTTTCTGTTTCTTGTCTGAGGGGTACTTCTCGTATTGAGGTTTGCAGTGCTGAAATAGCAGACATATCCTAAAGATGTTAACTGAATAAACTACAGTTGGCAGGAGCGCCTGCTGTCTTTGACAGTGAATAATCTTCTAGTACAATGTCTGGCACAGAGGAGGTGCTTAAAACATTTTGAATGAAAAACAGCATGAACTCTGGAGTTGAAAAGGAACTGGGTTTTAATCCTGGTTCTGCCACTTACTCGTTAGGCCTACACATTTTATCTAATTCTCTGCAGGTCATGTGACCTGCTAAATGAGCAGAATAATAATATATCTGCCTCATGTGGTTTTAGGAATTATGTGAGACAATACAGGAAAAGGCATAGCCTAGTCCCGGACACACAACAAAATAGACTAAAGATAAGTGCTCCCAGCATTGTTGAGACCATTGGCATAATGTCACCGTTCAGATAGTCTCTGAGTGGGGGGTAAAACTCTTCTTTGGGGCTTTTTTGTTTCTTTGTGTTTTGGTACAGTATATGAAACATTAAAATTGCAAAACATAAGATCCCTCAGAAGACTGTCCTATGTACATTTAGAAATGAGTTTTCACTGCAGGCAAGAGCTTGAAATGGCGAGGAGGCAAAGGCAGATCCAGGGCAGCCTCGGTGGCGCAGCAGTTTGGTGCTGCCTGCAGCCTTGGGTGTGATCCTGGAGACCCGGGATCGAGTCCCACATCGGGCTCCCTGCTCAGTAGAGAGCCTGCTTCTCCCTCTCCCTCTGCCTGCCACTCCCCCTGCTTGTGCTCTCTCTGTCAAATGAATAAATAAAATCTTTAAAAAAAAATAAAGTGTTTAAAAGCATAAAGACTATGGAGCTACATTTAAAACTGTACACCTGCATAAGACATAGTGAGGAAAGTAGAATTCGGATTCATCTGCTATGATTAAAAACCTACGTGTCAAATTATGATATTTGCTAGTTGGGGTGGAAGTAACACTGTTTCTTTCAGAGTCTCTAAATAATTTTCATAATGGTAAATGCCTTCAAGATTAGAAAGATTAGATCCAAGTGCTAGCTTGGAACAAGGAGTGGAGATATTTTCCGTGCCGTGCCACATGGAGCCTGCTTCTCCCTCTGTCTGTGTCTCTGCCCCTCTCTCTCTGTGTCTATGAATAAATAAATAAAATCTTAAAAAAAAAAAAAAAAAGGCAGATCCAGAGTAGAGTGGATGAGAGGTTAATATGGAGAAACCAGCCATGGCTTGTTTTGATGGCCTGAGTTACTAGAACGGAACTTGGGGAAGTACTGGAGTCTCAGTTTTGAGAAATAGTCCCAAGGTCCAAGCTTATTAAAAATAATTATACAATTCAGTGTATTGGTGAAAAAAGTTTCAAACTAGGCCATATCAGATAGGCCATATCAAATAGGGTGAAAAGCAGTCTTTTTTTTTTAGTAAAGAGAAAGCCAAACTCTGAAAAGAAAAACTAGAATAAAAGCTGTGAAACAAATCTTCATTTTTCCTAAAAATCTTATCTTTCTACTAAAGATAAGAACACTTACTGCCCATTGCATGCGCAGTTGGAGAAACTGATTGTACCATATCTCCTATTGTGTTTATAAACCTTATTTGTTGTACCTCACCTTGCTAATCTATTTTTCTTTCTCTTTTCTTCTTTCTTTCTTCCTTGAAAATGTCTCTGGATGTATTATTATTATCCTTTCTGAAACTTATTTTCTTCCTTTTCCTTCTTGTTATTTTAACCTGGTTTTGTAGCAGTTCTTTGTTTTGAATATTAGCTGTCTTCATCAAATGAAAAATTTGAAAGTCTCTTGTCCTCCTTCACAGGTTTTTGCCATAGACTGTGATTAGACCTTCTTTCTCACATTGCCTAAGATTATTATAAGCCCCCTAAACCACAATGCAGAAACAAACAAACCCAAATCACTAAATCTCTTTTTTCAAAATACTTTTCAGGTGAAAGGAAGGTAGAAATGCTGCAGATCTTCATAAAATATAAATTACGTAGACTTCTTCAGTGATAAAGCACTTGATGAGTACAGAATAAAACAATCATCAAAGACCTAGAAAAGCAAGAGTTTTATTAAGGGCAGAGTAGGAAGGAAGAATGTGATAATATAAGAAATTCTGACTCAGAGTCAGAAGTATGCGTCCTAGCCCACTGACTTTTAGAGGCTCTTTAATCTTGGGAGAAGTCAGTGTATCTCCTGGTCTCTGTTTCCTTACCTATAAAATAAAGTGATTGAATCAGGAAAGAGATGGCAGGTATGTTCCACTTTTAGTGCTTTAGTGGTAAGCCTGATAAATTGGTAGCGACTTTCCAGAGAATTTGTTGAGAGTATCAGGCCTGGTGGCAGGGAGTGGTGTGTGATGGATTAGTGGTGTCCACCACAGGGGCCGGGTGGGGGTGTGGTGGCATTCAGGTCCTGTACTTACCGTATCTGAACTAGGTGGCCTCACTTCCCTTCCACTGTGAACGTGCTGTGATCTCTTGTTTCTCCCTAATGTTGGACGTTTGTCTAGATTGTTGAAAGTAGAGCTTTGGGTTTTATTTTTTTACAGCTATCTTTTAGAAAATCCTCCTGTGTAGAAAACTGTCTTTCGAGGTTAGTTTCACGTTCAGAAATGAAGATATTTTGACAGGGCTCTGGTGGAAGTTGGCTGATGGCGATATTTTGATACACTGAAACTAAGGAGAACACAATCCCGAAGGAGTTAGCGAACTACAAGTACTCTTGTCTTATTTCATCTTTGTTTCCCAGCAGGATGCCTAGAACATAGTAGGTGCAAAATAAATGTCTGTTGACTTGAAAGTCTTGGTGGTTTCCTTATAACTAGTTTCAGTCTCATGTCACAGAAGAAATTTGCGTATAGATAAAATTAAAAGTTAAGAATCGCAGAGATTTTGTGCTTTCCCTCATTTCTATACAGTACTTCATCACATTAATCAGTTCCATGGGAGAAATTTTCTATTTGAAAATGCCTCTCATCATCATTGTGAGTGAAATGTCAGAGATAATGATGGGAAAATGGTGTATCAGCTCTACCACTAGTGATATGCAATTTGCAAAATTGTGTTTGCTTTACAGCGCTTCCATAGGACGTTTATTTGTGTGGATGAAGCTATGAAATATGGATGTATGTTAGAGGTACATTAATTTACCCTAGCAGCATGCGTTTTACATACCATATGTTTATAGTTAATTAGCACAACAAACCCACATTTAAAAATAATAATAATCTCAATTAGGTTATGCAAAATCAAGCAATCAACTACCTTCCTGACACATACATTTTCGACTCCTTGGGTAACCATAAAGAAATTGTTCTCTCTTTCCCTCTCTTCCATCTGCTGTCTATTGTATTACATGGGATATTCCATTTACTAGAAATCTTTCTAAGGCCCTCTCTTCCAACATTTGAAGATCTTCGAAAGGTTCTCTTGGGAAGATTTTTTTTTTTCCTATGACATCCATAAATGTTCAAAATATCTTTGTTGAATTTAATAAGGTGTCATATATTTATTAAATACATAGAGGAATGCATTAGGGAATAATTGGGAATTTAAATCATTTTTAAAGAAAACTACTTACATTAATATTTTAAGGTAGTTTTGAAGTAAAATCTGCTTTTGTATTTTAGCCTCTAATAGGTAACATATATTCATAGAATTTTAAAGTTGGAAAGAACCATTAGGGGTGTAACGTAGGCTAACTTCCCACCATAATAATCCTCTCCACTAAATTCATGACAAGCAGTCGTCCGGCCTCACTTGAATGCTTTCAGTGAGCCAAGTCCTGCAGACTTACAAGGCAACTCAATTTATTTAATAGCTCTAATCGTTAGAAAATTTTCTCATATTGAGATAAAATATGCTCCCTATTAACTTCTAACCATTGGTCCTACTTCTCTTCTCCAAAGCAATAAAGGCTTAGTCTAATTTCGAATCCACTGACACCCCTTCAGTTATAAAATAGTTATCAGATCCTTCCAGTTTGTGCTTTTCTGAAAAAATACCCCCAAAATGTTAAACAACAAATCCTATTTATTCCCATTACTTTCAGTAGAAATGAACTGGTTTTATCAGTGAATGCAGGACTTCAAATGTGATCTAACCTCATGCTTTCCTTGTTAGGATGTTACACTTCTGTGCAGGGCAGCTCTGGGCCAGCGCCAGATTTCATACGGTACGCTAGACTGTGGATTCACCATGTTGACAGGAACCAGAACTCCCAGGGTTTTGCTTTTGGTTTTGGGTTGGTTTTTCCACACTGTCCCTTGTCTAGCTGGGTCTCCCCGTCTAGCACTTACCATGTTTATAAAGTGCTGTCCCACACTGTCCCTTGTTTCTCTGGGTCTCTAGCACTTACACCCCCACCTGCCCCTGCTAAAGCTTGTTGATCAGTCTTCCTGAACTTGTTCACCTATTAATGTGGTAGGGCATAAGGAGAGCTTCAGAATTTCTCACTAAAGCCCTCTCTTTCCATTATCATTAAGTCCTTACATGTTTATGATTTGCTTATTAAATAGAGCTAGTGTGCAAGCCAGTTCTTCTGAAAAATTCTTAAGCGTATTCTTGTCTGGAATCTAAACAACTCATTATAACTTATTTGAACATTGGGCTCCTGCCTGTACCGACTTCATAAAAATCTCATGGTATTCTTGTGGATAATCTAGAACAGTGGTTCTCAACGTTCAGTGCGCCAGGAGGGTTTGTGAAAAATACAGATTGTGAGGCCTGACTCCCAAGAACTTCTGTTTTGTTAGGTCCTTGACAGGGCGAGAGGCTCTTTCCTAACAAGATCTCAGGGGTGATGCTGATGTTGCTGATCCAGACCCAACACTTGGAGAATTATTGATCTAAAGAAAGACGGACTTAGTGACCAAGTGGGTTCAGAGCAGGTTTCAAAGCAAAGTGAGAACATGTATGGGTAACCAGAGAGGTTGGAGAAGGAGACGAGAGTGAGAAGCTAATAGAAATTGAGCCTGTTAGGGAACCCTGGGTGGCGCAGCGGTTTGGCGCCTGCCTTTGGCCCAGGGCGCGATCCTGGAGACCCGGGATCGAATCCCACGTCGGGCTCCTGGTGCATGGAGCCTGCTTCTCCCTCTGCCTGTGTCTCTGCCTCTCTCTCTCTCTCTCTCTCTCTCTCTCTCTGTGTGACTATCATAAATAAATAAAAATTTAAAAAAAAAAAAAAAAGAAATTGAGCCTGTTAGCTTCAGCTTCCTTTCAAGATGATCAGCCAAGCCTGAAGGCTGAGGTTGGGGTCTTGAGGAGAGGTAGATGTTTGAAACAGTCACAACTCATCTGCATCTTTCTGCTGCTACCGTATGCCAGGCCCTGAACTCGGCATTTTACACACATTATCTCACATCACCTTCACAGCATCTCTGGGGCAGGGCTCACTAACCTCCTTTTCTGGGTGAGAATTACATAAATTTGCCTCACATCACAACAAGTGAGCGGCACAGCCACGCCCTGGTCCCCAACCTGTGCCCTGCCAGGATGTAGAGGTCAAATAGCGAATGGTAGGGGGTCAGAGTAAGGCTGTACCAAGACTCGTTGACCTGAGAACTGACATGTAGCGGATTTCACACACAGTGGTGAAAAGCCCCAGCCAAGCTGGCACACATCTCCAAGGGTAAAATTCTTAATTGTGTAATAGGCCTTCTTGTGAAGTCTTTTGTATTGGTTAAAAGATTATAGTTGTTTTCTTAATACCAGGCAATGTGAATTTATCATAACCAGGTTACCTTTTATAGAAAAATTTACCTTTTCTATAACCAGTTTACCTTTTATAGAAAAGTTTACCGGGATCCCTCGGTGGCTCAGCGGTTTAGCACCTGCCTTCGGTCCAGGGCGTGATCCTGGAGTCACGGGATCGAGTCCCACATCGGGTTCCTTGCATGGAGCCTGCTTCTCCCTCTGCCTGTATCTCCACCTCTCTCTCTCTGAGTGTCTATCATGAATAAATAAATAAATCTTTAAAAAAAAAAAAAAAAAAGAAAAGTTTACCTTTTCTGTAATGAAATTTCACTCCACAGAGGCTGTTCTGAGTCTGTTGATGAATAAGCAAACTCTTGCTTTTAAGAATTTCTTCTTAAATACTTTGGTTTAACTCTATCTTAGCATCAGCTTGTTCTTTATTGGTTAAGAAATCTTCATCAATGTTGACTCATTTGAATAAATTTTCTTTTTCAAATTTTTTTAAACTTTCTAGGTAGATTATGATAATCATGCACTTTATAAACATGGGAAGACAGGTCGAAAACAGTCTCCTGTGCGTATTTTCACCAATATTCCGCCCAACAAAATAATCCTTCCTAGTGAAGAAGGGTACAGGTAAGATCCTAGTGAGGCCTTGAAATACATGAGTCACTGAAAATAAAGTTCTATATATCTAATATCAAAATGCTGTTAATACTGGCTCATATAGCTCTTCTGTTACTTTTAAATTTGGTCTATAATTTTATATTGAATTTGGATTACACTCAATCTTTATAATAATTGTCTACTCTGTGAGTCTTCCTGAGAATATGCAGCTGATTTATCTGTTTCTTTCCTCCCTAGATTTTGCCCTTTGTGTCAACGATACATCTCCCTAGAGAATCAACATTGTGAGCACTGTAATTCTTGCACCTCCAAGGTATAGGTTTCTATAGAATGCATTTTTATTAAAACATATTCAGTTTATTTTAGCTTACTAGTTTCATTACATTTGCTTACTGTTATTTTGATGATATAATTTGTATTACCATATTATCATTTACTAATTATACTTCAATACAATATTTTATTTCTAATTATAAAGTACAACAGGCTTTAAAAAATAGGTACCTCCATCATCATTAACAGTTGTTTGAATTCACTTTTTTTAAAAAAAGATTTTCTTTATTTGATCAAGAGAGAACACATGGGGAAGTTGGGAGGCAAAGGTAGATTGAGAAGGGAGCCTGACGCCATGGACATGGGATCATGACCTGAGCTGAAGGCAGACGCTAGACCAACTGAGCTACCCAGGCACCCCTGAATTCACTTTTATGTGAGGCATCTATGACTGCTAAAGTAGGAGTATTTCAGATAAGGCACGAGAGGAATGCTAAACTTTGTTGAGGGTAAAATTAAGATGCTTCAAATACGGTACTGAACCATAAGATACTCTCCCTATTCTGATGAAATAATAACAACATATTCTACGTACTTTTTATGTGCCAGGATCTTTCCTACCATACATGGATTACTCAGTCACTCTGCACAAAGCCCGAGTAGATAAGTATTTCCCAGTTTTTATAGATCAGGAAGGACTACGGGGACATACCTCCTATTTATTGTTTTAAGGAGGTGGGATGGCCCTTAAGGGGACCTGTTTATTTTAGCTAAATCCAGTCAGGAAGAACATGTGAGGTTTAGTTTGGCTCATACGCACAAATAATTCTCCAAAGGAAACGCTGTATTTTTATAACTCTCATAAAGTATATTTTTCATAACCTCACAATTTTATGACTGGTTATACTTGTTTTTAACTGTGGTAGTGCATCTGATTACATGTAATTTCAATCAGTTTAGAAACTCTCTGTGTTCTTTATTTAAAAAAAAAAATATGCCCAGGTCTTATAAATCTCAAAATGAGGAAAACAAAGCTTCTTTATTTAGAGGTGCACACACAAATGGTAAAAATAAACAAAAGCAAGGAAGTGTCCATCACAGAAACCAGGCTAAGTGTTACTTGGTGGGGAAGGAGGAGTGCTGGATTTTGAAGGAGCATGTGGGAGAGTGATGGGGGAACAGTATTCCTTAACCTGTTGGGATTCATCAGTGTGTGCTATATAATAGTCATTAAACTGGACATGTAAGTGTCTTGTATAGTTTTCTAGGTAGTTTCATTTCACAGGTTTAACATTACCCAAACAGTAGCCTATAATCTCTATCTTTTAAAATTATCTAAAGTTCTCAAATACGAATTTCACAAAGGATTATGCTGCATAGACACGTAAAAGTTATGAATCATTAATTCTCTTGAAATTTTCATCAAGTTCTTCTTTGTGTAGATTGGGTTGCTTGAACTGGAGTGGACTTTCAAGATCATGTAGATAAATCCCCTAGTTTTCCAGTTAAGAAAATTGGGGCCCATCAAGGAGACGTTTGAGTTGAGTGGAGAAATGCATAGATTAAAATCAAAGTATTTAATTGTGAAGCCCAGGAAAGTGAGAAATAAGGAATGAATAATTTACACAGATTTTAATAAGACATTTTAATTTTTAATTGTGGAACTTGATTTTTAATGATGGATTAAACATAATTTAAAAATTATTTTTGTAGGATGGCAGGAAATGGAACCATTGCTTTTTCTGCAAAAAGTGTGTAAAACCTTGTAAGTATTTAAACTCAGTGTTTGAGAGCCTATGAAAACATTTCAGAGTTTTTCTTCACCTAAATAGGATTTTTATTTAATTGTATTTATAAGAGGAAAAAAAATAATATAGAGACCGGCATTGATTTACTTGCTTTCTAATTTTTGCAGTTACCAAAGTGCACACTCTCTCCTTCATAGGGAGACATGACTTTGTAACCTGTTTCAGTGTGGCATTTGGTTTGGCTTATTTTAATAGGGCTTTGTGTCACTCAGCCAGCCCCCATTGTGTCAGTGGCTCTCAGCTTATGACTCATTGAAGAAGGGCTGCATTTGTTGCCACATATCAGAAAGAAGTTAGCTGGGTTATGTGGGATTCCGACCTCTTAACCTTGGCCTCTTTAGCCAAATTATAACCAGCAATGCCAACTGGTCACATTATCTGAACTAAACACTATTCATGCTTCCCTGTCATAAGGGCTGATCAAATGAAAAATTATATTAAATGAACTTCTTCTAAGACTTAATTTTTATTTTGTAGCCTGGATCCACTGTAGCATTTGTGGTCACTGTGCGCTTCCAGATCATTCTTGCGGGGGCCCTAAAGATGGCTGCTTTATTTGTGGTGAATTAGACCATAAACGTAGTACTTGTCCTAAAATTACTACATCTAAGAAAGTGAACAGGTGAGTTGACTTCTTTTATTGCCTAGAAAAAAATTTTCCTTCTGTGATTTGTATAAAGCAGTCTATAAAAGTATGCATTAAGGATTCAGAAGTGCTGAATTATTTGCTGTCTTACTGTTATTTATTGTTTGCATAGATGGGGGGAGTGTGAATAAAAGAGCTTAACATTTTTATAGGTAAGACATGAAAATCACCGAAGTATAAGGTAGAAACTGATTAACTTTATATGTCCTGTGGGTCATGTGAAATTACAATTTGTGGGGAGAGAGCCCAAGCTTTATTGATGGACATGATATTCAAGTCAGGATAGATCGGGTGCAGACACATGACAGCAGGCGAGGCTAGAGAAGGCATTTCAGATGGAATGTAGTGTGTAATCCCATGGTGAACACATTGGAAAACGAAGATATCTCTAAATTATATCAGACTTCAAAAAAAAAAACATTTACTATTTAAATATGAAAATTTTAATTTTTACCACTTTTTTTCTATGATTATTTTTACTTCTTTCGACCAATATTTGGTATTGGTTATCACTCAGAGCAAAGTTATACCGATGACAACAGCATATTTAGAAAAATCATTGCTATTTCAACTGGGCTCATTTGAATGATTACACTTAGAAAAAAACCTAAAAGGGATGATAGTTATTGAGTCTTCTTGTTTTATTGTTATGAAAAGCACACATTAACATTATGTGATAATTGGGCAGCCCGGGTGGCTCAGTGGTTTGGCGCAGCCTTCGGCCCAGGACGTGATCCTGGGGACCCGGGATCCAGTCTCACGTCGGGCTCCCTGCATGGAGCCTGCTTCTCCCTCTGCCTCTGTCTCTACCTCTGCCTCTGTCTCTACCTCTCTCTCTCTCTCTCTCTCTCTCTGTCTCTCATGAATAAATAAATCTTAAAAAAAAAAAAAAAAACTTGTGAGAATTGAGGTCAGCATAACATTTTTGAGCTATCTCACGACTTCTGATAAAAAAAATTCTTAGTATTAGAAATATCTAATGTTATTTATGATTGTATTAGAATTCTTTTCCCTTTGTTAATTTGTTTTTAGTCAGTGGCAATTAGTTTTTGCCAGTAAGGTCCAGCTATTTAAATTCTGCCTACTGTTTTATTTTTCCATCACTTTTCATCAAATTTACTTTAAACAGTTATTTCCAGTATGTAATCCAGGGTAGAAATTAAAGTTTCTAAATTAAGTAGTGTATAAAAGATTTTTTCTTAGAAACCTTTAGGAATAAAGGACCACCTAATAAGCTAGTGGCATGGGATTGTTGCCCCATGCACGAGGTAATTGTGGTCGCAAACAGAGTTAGTAATATGCTCAGACTTTCAGTGTGTGATCTTATGATACATGGAAACTTAATTTGCGTTTTGCTAATGTCTTATAAGCTCCTTGTTGGCTCCTCTGTAGCTTGGGCTAGTTTGCTGAGTAGTAGTATGCTATTGTTTTCATTGAAGGAAACCATTTAGTATCTTTCAGTACTAGATTTTATCAAGTTTAATTCAGGGAGCAAGTCCATTAGGATGTGGTATACCTGATAAGTCTTAAATAGCATTACTTTTTTTCTCTCAGAAGAGACTCCTAAACTCCTGCAAACAGTTCTCTTCAGGGATGGCTTTCAAAAAATTTTCCTAATGAAATTGGCAAGGCAAATTTTTTTCTTTACAATGATAAAAAATAATTTAAATCACCTTTTTTAGCATATATGGCATAAAAGATCTCATAGCTGTCATATTAATTTGTTTTTCTTGAGTTTAATTTGCCTTTGCTCATGAAGTGGAATGGTGCTGGCTCCCTCTTGTGGTTAATCATTTTTATCATTACATAAATACCTATAATTTAGAGGACAAACACTAGGTCAATTCAATTTTAAGGCAAAACAAAATAATGATTTATACTCAAGGAATGCAGTTTATACTCAGTTGAAAGACTTTATCTCTGGAAAGTTTGTTTATTCATATTACAAATGAATATTTTCTTCTGCTTTTGTTTACTGTGTCCTTTAGTGGGGTCTGCTGGTTCATGTTTAGTTCTTTTTATAAGTAGATAAGCCGAAGAAAATTTGTTTAAATTTTCTTTACAGGCACATACAGCTTCATTGTGCCATCAAGAGATTATACTTAATAAATTTGCTAAATCATCCCTTGTCAGGACATTAGCCTACTTAAAATAATGGCTGGAGGGAAAGGAGATTTATATAGCATACAAAAGAGTATAAAGATAGCTGTGGTATTTGTTTTATTTTTGAACTGATAGGTTACCCACTGTATAATCCAAAATCTAAATAAGAAAAAATGGAAAGTTGTCAAGCAAAATTCTGAAGAATAGTCATGTGGAGCTACTAATAATAGCTAATGTTTGTTTAGTGATTACTCTATGCTTAGCACTTCACATATCTGAATAATTTAGGAGAGTATATAGTATCAAGGTAGTTAAGAACACAGGTTCTAGCATCAAGCTGGTTCTGCTGGTTCCTCACAGAGGATTTCATAGCCTCAGTTTCTTTCCCCCCAAAAAATTAGGGGAGGGAAATGATAAGTGACATCTACCTTGTCTCAGTCTCCCAGATCCTTGGAGTCAAAGACTATGCCTCTCATTTTTGTATTTCCAGCCCTTACTATATATGTTGTGTGAACAAAAAGCGAGGCCTGCATTTGCTCCACTGAGGGATCATATACTATACATGAAGGCCCTTTGCTGGATTTTGGTCTTGGGAAGATGAAGAATAAGCTTCTCTCTAGGACTTGGGGTTTAGGAGGAGTGAGTCTAATGACAGATATTGCTGGGTACCCGTGGGGATCTTCCAGGTTTGCCCGTGGTGGCAGCCCCAGCCCTTTCCTTGGTTTGTGATATGATAAATGGCATGATTCTGCTAGCTTAGAGAAAATGAATGAACCGACCGGTAATCTTTCTCAGCTATAGATTGTCTGGAACCTGGTTCAGAGAGCACCAGAAGCTTAAGGATCTGTTTTGTTCTGGTGTAGTGTTCTTAGAGCGTGAGTTCCAAGTCGATCATTGTGAAGCTCGTCACTCAAGAAGGCAAAGACCACAACATGTGGACATCCTATGTGGCACTTGTCTGGACTTTTAGACCCATCGAGGAAAGGAAAATTAGCTGTAGAGCTTACAAGATGGGCCTCTGTAAGTGCTGCCCATTTTTCCATTGTGCCATTTCATTTCTCTGCCTCTGCTAACTGGCACATGTATCGGTCCTTTTCCTGAAAAATGTAATTCAAGGATTTGAAAATTGAAATGCTGAGTTGAGCAGTACAGATGTACCAATACCAAAATAGCAGCAAAACACCCTCGGACCTCATTGGCCTTACTGTTTTTAAATTTTAAATAATATATGTCCCAAATATTATTTGAACACACAATCGATATAAAAGTTATTGACAAAATATTTTGTGTTCTTTCTTCAATATCCGGTGTGCATTTTATGTGTTAGAGCACATATTCTCACTACATTCCAAGTGCTTGGTGGCCACATGCTGACCAGAGTCTACCATATGGTTAAGCACAGTGGGTGGCTTTTCCTGGCTTGACTCTACCTCTAGTGGGCTTGTCCCAAATAAATCTGTAGTAACCGTCTTTCAGAGAAATTTCTTTACTTAAGCATTTTGCTTAGTCAGGCCTCTGATTGTCTCCTTGTTATTATGGTGAGGATTCTGAGGATTTATGCTTATGATACAGTAAATTCTTCTCCTTCTGTTTTCTTATTTGGTCAGCTGGTTAATTAAATTCCAACATAATTACATAATTCACTATGCTTATTCTACAAAATAATTTAGCACCTTGTTTTTCAGAGCTGTCAGAAAGCAGAAGCAAAGAAAAAGTAATAAGATGAAAATGGGGATCACTAAAGGACAATCCATGAATCATACATCTGTTACAAGGAAGAAGAACAGGAGAGAAAGAGCCCATCAATATCTTTGCTCTTAAATGTCCAGTGACTCGAGAATAAGAAAGATTTATTGTCCAACCTTTGATGCCATTTTCTGAAAGGGCCACATTGGACTTAAATTCTGTTGCTTTCAAAGGTATGCACCTTTCTAAGCCAGATAATAGGCAGGTAGTATTTGCTGGTTTATGGACACCTCAGCAGCCTCTCTGGGGACATGGGGAGGTGTTCCATCCTGAGATGGTTGACCAGATCTTTCTGTGTGCCTTTTTTCTCACTTTAAATCTCTCCCAATCACATGATTTGGGCCTCTTTTGAACAACGGGCATGCAGCATTCTTTTGCAGAAAGTGTC
The DNA here is from genome assembly GCF_048164855.1 of Canis lupus baileyi. Taxonomy (NCBI): domain Eukaryota; kingdom Metazoa; phylum Chordata; class Mammalia; order Carnivora; family Canidae; genus Canis; species Canis lupus. The sequence continues at coordinate 86,449,482 of NC_132839.1, read as the reverse complement.
AGAAGAAAAATGAAAGTGAGAATGTGAAGTCTGGTTTATGTTAAACACAAGAATGTTAATTTAGATACAGAAATGTTCTAAGTATCAAAATATTGTATGATGACTTAAACCCCTCTTGCAAAGAAAAGTACAATGAACAATTAGTTTTAGACAAAAATCTGAAGATGATGGAGAGAATTTCCAAAAAGTAGTCTTAAGATACAAAGATTATAATTATGGTTTTATTATTAAATACTTGTCAAGTCCTTTTTACAGTGTCCTTTGATGGTGTAGAAGCACTTAAATGTTGTAGAATGAATGAGATGTCTAGAATTATGACTCGCTCCATCAACTCCATGTCTTTTAACTGAGGCAGTAAATTTATTTCTTTGTAAAAGTAGTAGCAGAAGGCAGGATAGTTTGGAGACTAAAACCTCTCGTCCCTATTCTGATGAACCCTTCCTGACTGTATGTCCTTGGCCAGGTCATTCACTCACAGCCCATTTCTTTGTTATTATGTAATTATCTTATTACAGGCTTGTTTTTATGGTTATGTTAAATGAGGCACATGTGCCTGGCTCTCATTTCCGTGAGTGAGAAATGTTAACAAGGGCAGATGGATGGGTACGGGGCCCTAATGGTAATCATATGGTTGTCCAGTATCACTGTAGTGAAGGGGCTGGGTTTGAACTCTGAGAACACACAGGCCCTCTCCCCTTTCTCTTCTGGGTATCTGACGTGATCTCCTTAGGATTGCATACTTTTGGTTGCTTTCATTTGCATAATGACTTTTCTCTTACTCCCAAACAGCTGCTTTAGAGCAGGTTTGGAAGCATGGTTGCTTGGGCTTAGCTACAGTCCTGTGAGTGAAGGTGCAAGAACTGCACCCCATCTGGCAATGAAATTCCATCTGGTCTTTAAGTTAGGACTGTTTGATGCCTGGTGTGGAAGGCATTAAGCGTGGCCCTGATCAGTGGATGGGGCTGTATATCCAGCGATATCAAAAGATGAGCTAAGCCCCCTGGACTAAACAAGAATCAGAAAACACTTCCCTTGGTATTCCCGGGGGGGGGGGGGGGGGGTGAGGTGGGGGGGTGGGGATGCTCAGCAGTTGAGCGGCTGGCTTTGACCCAGGGTGTGATCCTGGAATCCCTGGATCGAGTCTCATATCGGGCTCCCTGCAGGGAGCCTGCTTCTCCCTCTGCCCGTGTCTGCCTCTCTCTCTGTGTCTCTCATGAATAAGTAAATAAAGCATTAAAAAAAAAAAAAAAGCACTTCCCTTACCCCCTTTTGCACATGGGCTGCTATGGTGATCGGAACGGTAGATTTAGAGGTGACTGGGTGAGATAGGAACCTTTTGCAGACCATTGTGAGTGTTCCCCTCCCTGATTCGATTTCAGCTCAGGTCATGATGTCAAGGATGTGAGATTGAGCTCCTCCTCCTCCACCCACCGTGTCAGGCTCTGCTCTCAGCAAGGAATCTGCTTGAGATTCTCTCTCTCTCTCTCTGCTACCCCCCCAATAAATAAATCTTTAAAAAATTTTGGTGATTTTGCTTTTGTGTTCAATTAATACTAATTTTAAGAACTAACTGCTTCTTTCTTTTCTCAGGTAGTAAAGAATAGGATGTAAAAATGTCTCTGGGATGTAAAGTGTGATGGGAGATGAGTTTATTTGTTCTAATTAGAAATATGCATTTCTGAATATTAAGATACCTACCTACTCAAAACAGCAATTGAGGAAAGTCCCTAAATTAGACACCTAAAATTTTCTAAGCTTTTTAAAAGGATGTTTTTCTTAAATTATTACAGCTAAATTTCATTAAACTTCTTGCTTATATTACAAAATTCAAGGAAATCCAGAGTCACTTTGTAGGCCCTGAGTGATCATATTTCAAGTTTTTTCTTATATTTAGTTTGATAGACTAATTCACTTCTGATTTATTTCTCCAATATGCCCACTGTTTTCACCTCTTCCTCTTCTTTATGTTTCCAGGAGTATTTCCTTCCATCTGGCCACCTATTAAACCCTTATGGAGCCTTCAGGCCCTGGCCGGAGTCTCACTGTCTTCTGGGAAGTCCAGGCTGTGTCCCTGCTACCATCCCATACCTTCCTCTCTGGAGGTGTTCTGCAACCACATTTCAGGCACTTTTCGTGTATTGTTCTGTGATTAGGCTTACAGATTGTGTTTCCCCACAAGATTTCAGTTTCTTAATGTCCGTACCCATTTTATACCATCTTCTATCTCTCATGCATTATGTAGGTGCTCAAAAAAATTTGATGAAAGCATGGAATCTTATAGAAGTCTTCATATGGTAGGTGTATTCGTGTGCTAGGGCTACCATAACAAACTATCAGAGACTGGCGGCTTAAATCACAATAATTTATCTTCTCACAGTTCTGGAGGCCGGAAGCCCAAGAATGAGGTGTTGGCAAATTTGGATCTGCTGCCTCTCCTTAGCCTTCCATGGTGTTTCCTTTGTGCATATGATTCCCCGCTATCTCTCTGCATCCAGGTTTCCTTTTTAAGGATACTAATCAGATTGGGTTAAGGTCCACTCACATGGCCTCATTTTACCTTAATTTCCTTTTTAAAGTCCCATCTCCAAATACAGTCCCATTCTGAAGTACTGGAGGCTGGGCTTCAACATCTGGATTTAGAGGGTACCGTTCAGTTCTTAACAGGTGTGCCTAAGACACGGAGAGGTGTCTTTCCTCTTTGTTTCATTTATTTATTTTAATCATTATTTGTTTTTGTAAAGTGGGCTCCACGCCCGGGGTTGAACTTAACGACCCCGAGATCAAGACCGGATTGCTGAGATCAAGAGCTGGATGTTCAACTGACTGAACCACCCAGGCTCCCCTCGGTCTTTTCTCTTTCCTAGAAGGACTGAAAAAAGGACAACAGGCTGAAACAATATTGGAGGACTTAGAGTCAGTAGGAAGACGGTCTTGCTACTGAGGGTTTAGGTGTGTGTTAATGATTGGGATGTACTAGGTGAGCAAGACTGAGAACCTTTAAACTTCGAATAATTCAGCTTTCGAGGTAATTTTAAGAAAAACACGTAGGTTGATATCTGACCCCCTCAAAGTCATCTACAAAATACTAGGACATCTAGGAGAAGTCTAATTTTTAAATAAAATCACAGCCCACAAAGGGTCCTGGTGTGATGCTGCCTCCCTCAAGATGTCCCCATTGGTGTCTCTCCTGGAATAGTATGTTTCTTGCCAGTGAAATAAAAACGTGCATGTTTGTATGTCTTTCATTCCCATTCCTACTTTCTTTTTTTTCCCCCTACTTCTTTTAAGGTACTTAAACTATGCCCTGTATTAGATCGACTTTTTTGTACTTACTTCCCCTGTCCAGATAAGCTCGTTGGTAGCAGTGGCCTGTGGACACCGTGGTGTGTGTTCACTAGCTCCTGGAGCTGTGCTTTGCACACTAATGTCAGAGACAACAGCTGCTGCACGTGTGACTTCACTCCCCATGACCCCAGGAAGTGGGTGGCTGACTAACACCCTGGCTCACCCACCAAGTGGTAGCTGCTCATAAATCAGGACTGAGTGAGTGGAGATGCCATGTAATATACTGTGTGAGGTCTCAAAACCCTAACTGGGCGACCTGAGTAAGAACCTAAGACGCTTAGAGCTGCCGAGGTAAGGAGAGCTTGCACAAAATGCAAAGGAAGATCTAATTTCACCTATTTGATGCGATTTTAATTGGAGCATGAGGACAGGGGTTAAATTAGTCAAGGGTCAGCTAAGAAGGTCATTGCAATAAAGTGAAGATGTGATCTCGACAGTTTGATTTCAGGCGAGTTAGTATAAATGTTAACTCAGCAAGACTTAGGGGGGGAAAAACACCCAAAGTGAGCAAGCAGATCTCGGAGCTCTGAGAGGTGAGTATTATCCTGTTAGCTGGACAGGCACAAGATTCTCACACTATTTGGTTACTTAATACCACTGCAGATTAGAGGCCTAACATCTGCTGGTCTCTGAGAGACTAGGCCTGAGTAGATGGGCCAGTTTCTTTACCTGTGAATGTAGGGGCGAGGAGTAGGAGAAATCAGAGAAATCAGACAATATTTTACGTGCTTAATGAGGACAGAAAGACAAAGGGCTTACCTGTTGACTTTACAATTAATGCACGAGCCAGGTAAATCAAAACGAAAAGCCTCTCCAGTCCCCTACCTCCCAGAGATAACCACTGCCACAACTTCTGTGTATGTTCTTCAAAAATAAATTTTTGCATAAATAGCTATATAAACACACTCTAAAATATCCCCCACAAAAAAATGGAATGGGGACTACCTACCATTTTGTAATCCTTTTTTTCATAAACATCTGAACATCAGTTTATATTTACAATAGTATTATTCTTCAGTATGGGCATAATGTACTTTTTTAAAGTCAGCCTCTTATGGTTGGACATCTAAGTTGTTGGCATTTTTTCACTCTTGTAAACAACTTGTAAAAGTGCTAACCACACTGATGACTTTCCTTTGTTTCCTTAGGAGAGCTTTCGATACCTGTGAATACTGGTTCTGTAGCTCTTATTAGAACTATTCTTCAGATTGGAATCACATGAGTTGGTCTCTGAATTTCTTTCGCAGAGACAGACAAAACACCCCGGATTTAGACTCACTCTGGCAGGATGGACCATCTCCCAAATACCTTTATACTTAAAACTACCCTTTGGCTAGTTGTGATTGAGTGTCCTGTTGAAGTGTTGACTGGCTGTGTCGGCAGGATCTTTCCCACCCTCTCCAACGTGTGCCTGTCGTGGGGTTTGGGAGAGAGATGACCGACATCCTCACCAGCTCTTGGGGAGGACTTTTTTTTTTTAATTTTTTTTTAATTTTTATTTATTTACGATAGTCACACAGAGAGAGAGAGAGAGAGAGAGAGAGAGAGGCAGAGACACAGGCAGAGGGAGAAGCAGGCACCGGGAGCCCGATGTGGGATTCGATCCCGGGTCTCCAGGATCGCGCCCTGGGCCAAAGGCAGGCGCCAAACCGCTGCGCCACCCAGGGATCCCTGGGGAGGACTTTTTATGGGGCATTGTTCCATACTCCGTACCTGTAACTGATTGCAGGTTAGGCTCATGATAGGGCTTGGTCTAATCACGGCAAAGCTCAGGGCTTTGGTCTTGTGATTGGTGAAGAGGCCTTCGTTCTCTCTCTGAATGCAGAAGCGCATAGATCCAGTTGCTGATGGCAGCTTTCCTCCGACCCCGGGGGGAGCCAGCCTCATGATGGTGTCCGCCCTGAGCTTGGTCCTCGATGTCTCCTGAGTCCCTGGATCTAGCCTGCCCTGAGGTCGGCTCTGCTTCTGGACTTGTACATGAACCAATACATTCTAGTTATTACTTCTGCCACTTTGAGTTGGGTTTTTTTTTTTTTTTTGTCATTTAATAAATGCAACCCTCGTAGGATGAGAGATTCCAACACCGATCTACGTCCATCTCTTTCCAGCCAATTTTTTACTTTGTATGTTTCACCGATTTTATGACTTGGACCCCTCCAGATGACAGCCTCTCGCATGGCCTAGAGGAGTCACAGCCCACATGGTTCCAGCTTCCATTCCTGAAGGTGCGCGGGCCCGGCCTTCTCCCCGTCACACCTGACCTCGCAGGGTCCTGTGGGTCGTCACGGACTCGCACTCCGCCCCGGACACCCGCCTCGCTCCCGCCGCCGCCCTGCCCGCCTTCCCTCGGCCCTTGACACGTGGCCGCGTCAACCCGCATCTCCGCCCCGGCCGAGCGCAGCCTAAGCCTTTCAGGGCGCGGCCCCCGCCCCGGCCTCGGGCCTCCTGTAGGTCCTCTGCCCCGGGAGGTCCTCCGCGGGAGGAGGCCTGGGTGAGCGCGCAGCCCTCGCACTACCACCTGCTACCGCCTGTCAACCGCCGGCCTTACTGGGACAGTCGAGCTAGTTGCCCGCTCAGGGGGTTTGGAGCTGGGGGGCCCCGCCGCGCGCCCCCGCCTCCGCCCCCCGCGCGCTCCCGCTCCCCTCCGCGTGCCCCCGTGTCCCCGCTCCCTCCGCGCGCTCCCGCCCCCGCCCCGTGCGCGCCCCCGTCCGCGTGTCCTCGCCCCCGATTCCCGCCCCCCTCCGCGCGCCCCCGTGTCCCTGCCCCCCTCCGCGTGCCCCCCGCGCGCTCCCGCCTCCCGCCCCCCTCCGCGCGCCCCCGTGTCCCCGCCCCCCTCCGCGTGCCCCCCGCGCGCTCCCGACTCCCGCCCCCTCCGCGTGTCCCCGCCGCGCGCTCCCGCCCCCGCCCCGTGCGCGCCCCCGCCCCGCGCGCCGCCGGGTCTTCTCGCGAGGAAGTCCGGGCCCGGAAGTGCCGGCAGCGCGCGGCGGCGGGCGGCGGGCGGCGGGCGGCGCGGGGGCTCGGGCGCGCGGCGGGTGGAGGAGCGGGGAGGCGGGGGGAGGTGGTCCGGGCGGCGCGGGCCGCGGAGAGGGACCCCCGGTACCGCCTGGCCGGGAGCCCCCCCCCCCCTCGGCGGCGTCCGACCGGGGAGTCCCCGCAGGGCCGCCCCCATGTTGCGTTTCCCGACCTGCTTCCCGTCCTTCCGGGTGGTGGGAGAGAAGCAGCTGCCGCAGGAGATCATTTTCCTGGTCTGGTCGCCCAAGCGCGATCTCATCGCTTTGGCCAACACGGCCGGCGAGGTGAGTGAGCCCGAGCCCGCCACGGCGAGCGCGTGCCGCCGGCCCGGCCTCAGTTTCCCCGCGTGCGCCCTCGCTGGGCCGCGGCCGCCCCGCCCCCCCCCCCCCCCCTTCGCAGAGCGCGTCGGGAGCGGCCGCGGGAGGCCCCCAGGATGGGCCCATTTCCCGTATTGCGAGGCGAGAGCGGCGGTCCTCGCGCAGCGGAGTCGCTCGCCCGGCGGCCCGGCATCCCCGAGTCTGAGTCCCGTCGAGTCCTTCATTTGTCAAATGGGCGTTTGGGAAGCCCGTGGCGTGTGGCGCGTCCCCTGGGCATGCTCGGGCCTCAGACGGCGCGTCTCACGGCAGGTTCGAAGATCTAGACTCTCTTGGCCAAGTGTTCATTCTTATTTATTATTTTTTTTTTAAAAAAGATTTTATGTATTCATGACGGACACAGGGCGAGAGGCAGAGACGCAGGCAGAGGGAGAAGCAGGCCGGGTGCAGGGAGCCCGATGCGGGACTCGATCCCGGGACCCGGGGTCACCACGCGCCCCTGAGCGCTGAGCGCCCGGGCGCCCCTTGTCCAAGCTTCCTCCTGCGGATCGCGGGGCCGACTCCTACTAAGAACACCTGTAAAGCAAGGGAATGATGCTTGCCTGGGCCCACGGGGCGCACCTGAGTGTTGTCACCTGGCGTTTCTAGTTCCCAATCACGTTCGGCCTCATCACGGGTAACCGCTGCATCTACCTTTGTCCTGAGGGCCCCGGTCACCCGGCAGCCATTTTGTAAGGAAACCCTCAGCCCTGCAGGTCTCCTCCTTCCCGGGCAGGTAGGAGTTGTGTGCAGACTAGCTGGGACCCAGGGGTAAGGAATACTTAGCAGCCTGCAGAGCCGCGGCGCATGCCGGCTGCTGCTACCTCCTCACCCGGCGTTGCTGCCTCCTTCCTCAAGGCCCTCCGTGTTACCTCCTGGCCGCTGCCCTCTGCCACCGTGCCCTGGAACCCTTCCTGCTCCGGAGGGGGGTGCAGATAGTACAGCCGCGGCAGTAGGACGGAAGGGAGAGCAGGGATCGGTGGGACTAGATGTGTAGATGTCATAGCGGGCCTTTGTGCCCCTTTCCTCAGTGAAGGAGGAGCACCGTCTAGGAGTGAGGGCGGAGAAAATACTGGTAGTTGGAGAAGTGCGGGGTATGAAAAGCTCATGAGGCAAGTGGACTAGGGAAACTTAGTAAGGTTGCTGGTCAGGGGACACCTGGGGTGCTCAGCGGTTGAGCATCTCCCTTCAGTTCAGGTCGTGAGTGACCCCAGGGTCTCGGGATGGAATCCCGCATGGGGCCCCCTGCAGGGAGCCTGCTTCTCCCTCTGCCTGTGTCTCTGCCCCTCTCTCTGTCTCTCTCATGAATAAATAAATAAAATCTTCAAAACAACCAAAAAAAAAAAAAAAAACAAACACACAGATTGCTGGTCAGAATTAAGAGCCACAGGAGGTTGGTTGTCTTGTAGTTTGGCGGAATCTAGTGAGCATGGTTGTGTCTCTGCTGTTCTGTTCGACTCCGTGGGTGTAGGCATGGTTGGGTCTCACCAGGGTGTTGTTTTGCAAGTGTGACATAGCGACAGAGATGCAAGGGAGTTAAAGTTACATGTAAGAGGAGCGATGGTATTGGTGGTCCTTGGATTCTAACACAATTAAGTATGGAAGTGGGGGGGGGTTGTGAGTGAGGGACAATGAGTAGGTGCAATCGTGTGTTACATGGCTTGGTGAGGTTGAAGAACTGAAGTTGAGTGTTAGTAGGAATGAGCTAGAAGAGTAGAGGCAGTGATGGAAAGTGGAAGGTTTGAAACTTTATGGCAGCACTTGTAACTGTAAGGACAAGGTCAAGGGCATGACCCTGGGAGTGACAGGTGAGTAGAAGACATGATCACGGGAAGAAAGGTAGTTGGGAACTGGAAAGCCAGGACACCGTAGCTCTTGAAATCACCAAGAATGGTGATGAATGGTGTTGGAAAGCATGACACGAGTCCCGATGTTCCAGGCAGGAGGGAAATGGCCAAGGGGCTTTAAATGATTAAGAGGGGTAGTGGGTGGTCTTGTGTGATTGCATATGATTCAGAGTTGGAGGATTTTAGAGAAGAAAAGTCATCCAGAGATGTCATCGGACGTCAAGGAGGAAGCCTACTTCATCTCCTGGCCCAGTAGAGTGGGGAGCATGGGATAGGGAACAGCTCTCACCTGAGAATCCTGCTGGAAAGCAGTGTCTCTGGGTGACAAGCACTTTTTGGAGAAGAGAAGGAAGATATGGGGATCTTGGTGCTACCTGACCATGAGGCAGCACTGTATCCAGAAGATACAGAAGGAGGGTTTCAGAAGTAAGGGATGGCAGAGATGGGCTCAGACAAGAGCGCTGAGTCTAGGGAATGAAGGATTCCTTGGGAGTCCTGGCTTCCCTGTGGGGCCCAGTGTGCCCGGAGTGAAGGAGGCTGCGAGCTGAGGCCGGGAGAGGAGCCGCTGTAGAGTGGCGCCCTGAGAAGGTGTGGGAGGGTCTTCAGGGCCACGTGCAGTTCTGAGGCTTTGTCTTCCATATTTTCATTGGTTGTGTAGAGCGTGGAGTAGGGACAGCCTTATTTTTAAATCACAAGGCACTGTGGGGCACATCTTGACCCTCCACGGTGGGGATTTTCCGTGTGGAAGTGGAAATTTAGAATGGCTAAGTCACTTGTCCCAAGATCTACCGCCAGTAAGTAACAGCTGAAATTCGATCCCAAGGTGTCTGATTCCAAGTTTGGTGTTACTTGGGTGTTACTTGGCTATTACAGCTACCTTTCTAGCGCTACTTACGTTCCTTATTTTTTTGTCACCATCTTCTTGGACAACTGTATTTCTTTCTAAAAGATAAGTCTCTTGTTGACATAGGAAAGTGTGTAGAGTACAGGGTTAAATTAGGTCTTGTTTCACCCATCTCCTTGAATATACCTTTAGTTCATTCAGACCCTGTTGTCTTCTAATTTCTTCTGATAGCTAAATATGCTTGAGATTAGTTTTGAAGATTTTTATAGTGGGGATCTAGGTTTATTTCATTTTTGGAAATGGATTTTTAAATTTTTGCCACCCTATGTGTTTTGTCTTAGGTTTTACTTCATCGACTTGCAAGTTTTCATCGAGTTTGGAGTTTTCCACCAAATGAAAATACAGGAAAGGAAGTGACCTGTCTCGCTTGGAGGCCAGATGGCAAACGTAATGATAGGATTTTCTAAAAAATACTATATTACTGTTTTTATTATTATTTTTATTCACAAAAAGTATTTTGTAGAGAAAGCTTATTTCCAGAAAGAATTTATTGTTCTTATTATATTCTTATTGTATACTAAATATCCAGTTTGGGAACTTTCTTTTTGGAAGGTTTAAAGTGTTTTCATTGAGCTGAGATTAATTTTATTATTTTATTTCTTGGCTGAGATCGCTCTACAGTGAAATTGGACTTCTTGGCAAAGATAATGCTAGAATGAAATCTGATAGAATATACAAAATACTTAGGCTTTGCTTCTTTGCACTGTCTTGTCCTGCACTGATGGCTCAAGTCCTATCTGCTGTTTACTAGTCTGTTCAACACCACTGTGGTCTTTTCTCCCAGAAATGTATGTTAGCACTAAACTTGTAGCTCATACTCTCTCAGCACAAATGCATGCTTCACCTGAAGGACTGTCAGTTCTGACCACATTCTTTCTGTTTCTCCTCATGCCCTTTATTTTGTAGCTTCTTATGGCTTTGACGACTGAACTCTATCGTCCCCCTTGTTATTTTTATAATGAGAGTCTTTATTTGAGCTCTTGTACACATACAGTCAATAAAATAAAATGCTGTAAATTATACAGCTTAAAATTAATCTGTTATCATTGGTGCTTTTACGCAAAAACTGAATTGTTTTTGTAAAATGGTATGTACTCCTCATTGCTTAATTTTTTTCCTAGTGAACATAAATGAGTTTGTAAAAACGCCCTGAAAGCCTCAACTGTCTGTCTGTACTCAATTTGTTCAGCTCTCGTTTTATCTTTTATATAAAAAAAAAAGATATGTGTAAAATTAGAGAGCTTTTTAAGTAACATCATGAGATCTTGCACTCTTCATCCAAAAATACCAGAATCTCAAAAAAAAAAAAAAAAAATCATGGAAGTCCATGAGTATTGAAATGTATATGAGTAGATGAATTTTTTATCATTAAAAAAATATGCTGGGGATCCCTGGGTGGCTCAGTGGTTTAGCGCCTGCCTTCAGCCTGGGGCATGATCCTGGAGTCCCGGGATCGAGTCCCACATCAGGCTTCCTGCATGGAGCCTGCTTCTCCCTCTGCCTGTGTCTCTGCTTCTCTCTTTCTCTCTTTCTGTGTCTTTCATGAATGAATAAATAAAATCTTAAAAAAAAATGCCTTGTGTTTTTGGACAGTGAAATAAGGTTTTTTAGGTAATGAGTATTCAAGACTGCTTTAAATTGTTTTGAAGAAGAGGAGATGTGAGTTGCCTCACATCTCACAAAATTGTGTGTCTTGATACACAGTGAAATGCATAGCTCTCTACTTAGAAATTCTTAAATTTGATGTATTAGGAAGATATTAATAATGTATGTATCTGGAGAAACTACTAGATAATTCGGCCACAGTGAAAGGAAGAAGACTGATCAGCATTTGATGGCCTCGTTTCCCATTAAGGGTTAGGAACAAAAGGGAATACTGAACCTTCTAAGAACCAAGTAGATAGAATTGCTTCTTACCTTGTAGACATGTTTGCTAGACCAGCATATCTTGGTGATAGGATATTACTGTTTGTCTGTTGAGACCTGTTCTGTATCTTCTGCTTGGAAGCAGGGCTCTAGTCCAGAGGCTCTGATGTGTCAAATGTGAAGTGCAATACATGAGAAAGTAGCAGGTCGCTCATGAGATTATGAGCCTTTGGAAATAAGCTTAGATAACGGCATAACTACATGTAAATATATCTTCCCATTTTTAAAAATAATATTTAAAGGAAGGATTTTTAGGTTAAATAATTTCTATGATTATGATGCATTTAAAATAGTAAAACTGGGCAAGAAATGAAATAACCATCTCCTTTTCTCAAATGAATTAGTCCTGATTGTTTCTTCTTGTTTCAGTTTTGGCCTTTGCTCTTGCTGACACCAAGAAAATTGTTCTGTGTGATGTAGAAAAACCTGAAAGCCTGCACTCCTTCTCTGTGGAGGCCCCAGTTTCCTGTATGCATTGGATGGAAGTGACTGCAGAAAGCAGGTAGAGGAGTGGAAAGAGAGCTCCCAGTAGCCACAGTGGGATAGTCATGCAGTTTCCGTGTTTTACAATGGACGCTGGGGAGTATCTGAGTGTTGAGCATGGGCATGTTGCATTTAACTTCGGGTTTTCAGATTATTGAGATGAAATTTTGTAATGCTTTGTTAGATTTTTTTTTTTCCTTCTGAAAAAAAAATCTGTTTTCTTTATTGGAGCAATGATGCCTGAAGGGCTAAGATGTTTCTTAGTGGTTAATGTCACTGATTTGTACTTAGTTTCTTATTTATTTATTTATTTACTTAAACTTTAGGGAGTTAGTGCAATATTGGTTTCTGGAGTAGAATTCACTGATCATCACTTAAATATAACACCCAGTGTTCATCACAAGTGACCTTCTTCATGCCCGTCACCCATCTAGCCCACCCCCCCGTCCACCTGTCCACCTCCCTCCAGCAGCCTTCTGTTCTCTGTCCATATCTCCTCTCTGATGGCTTGTTTCCCTCTCTCCTTTTTTTCTTTCCCCCTTCCCATGTGTTCATCTGTCTTAAATTCCATGTATGAGTGAGATCATATGATAGTGATTTGTACTTTTAAGTAATAGAAACTAAAGTTACTTATTAGCAAGTTGAGATTCTTTTTTTTTTTTTGCCGTCTATTTCCTTTGGAGTTTTGGGGGTTTTTGGCATCTTATTAGTAAACATCCTCAGTACAAAAAGTGTTGAGTACTCTGGGTTTTTGTTGTTATTGTTTTTGGTTTGTTTAAAGATTTTATTTATTAAAGCTAGAGCACAGAGGGAGGGGCACAGGAAGAGGGAGAAACAGGCTCCCTGCTCAGCAGGGAGCCTGATGCAGGGCTTAGGCGCAGGACCCTGAGATCATGACCTAAGCCAAAGGCAGCCACTTAACTCAGGTGCCCCTGAGTACTCTGTTTTGATGCTGAATGAGTTCTTTCTGTGTCTGTGGTCCTGACACCTTCCTGGTTTCATGAAAATAAGTTTCCCTTACTCTGCATTCAAGTCATATACCAGGTTTGCACTCAAGATGGCCTAAAGGATGAGTGGCTTTAGCTAATACTGAAAATAAATGTGGAAATGTGATAATTTTCTTAACAGTAATTTTTCTTTTCTAATTAAGTTTTAAGTTAATTTCAAATTAACTAAGGGGGTTGATAAAAAATTGAATAATAAGGATCTAGCTCAGTGTTTGAAATTCATAGATACAACAGTTGCAAATAGTCATGTGAATGTATCAATGCTTAGAAGAGCTTTACCATTTTAAAATACGTGTGATATTTGTTTACTTGGTAATATATATAATGTCTAAAACTGGGCAATTTTTTATAAAAGTATTTTTTAATGGGAAAACAAGTAAAATCTTTGGTACTTTTGTAATGGCTCTTCTTTGCTTTTCTTCTCAGTGTTCTAACATCTTTTTATAATGCTGAGGATGAATCAAATCTTCTCTTACCTAAATTACCCACACTGCCAAAAAAGTAAGTATCAGAGTTTAATTTCATTAGAATCTGTCTTGTAGATTTCTCTTTCCTTTACCTTGAACACTGATAATTTTCTCATGTGTTTTAAAAAATATATTTCTATTGCTTTTTACACTAGTCTCTGTTTTTCTCCAGTTACAGCAACACCTCAAAAATTTTTAGGCAAGTATACCTTTTCTGTTTTCAAGTAAAATAATCTTTTATTAATTGAAAGATGTAGTTGAAAGGTAACACAATTCTTTTTATATTTTAGTGAAGAAAATTCTGATGAAATTATTAAGCTTTTGGGAGACGTCAGGTAAATCTTGCAAATATCTTAAATAACAAGTCTAACTTCTTTAAGGTGATGTTTGATACTTGTGACAGAGTTTCAAGGGCAGTTTGGAGTTTCAAGGGCAGTTACTTTATGTGCATCCTTTTATTTTTCTGCTTACAAACACCTCAGAATAATATACAGACATTAGCCTCTGTTACATACTTGCTTTTATCGTATGGTCTTTGTGTCAAGTTCAATAATACTATACTGCACCTTTGTTTATTTTAATAAAAAGTAAAAGAGGATAGAAGTTATTAGAGTTTCTAAAATTTAAATTTAAATATTCTAAGTTTTTTTAAGCCCTTGTAGAACATTTAGTATCAGAGCCATGATACAACTGACGGCACTTTGTATTAACTGGGAAAAGGATCGTGTTATCGAGAGTGTATAAATACAGTCGTTGTTAAAAAAAAAATACACTCATTAAAATACTGTGGCCTTGTTTTACTATAAACTGATGTTTTTTAAGCTAGAGCAAATTTATGTCCCTTTGAGAAAAAGAATAAGCCCTCTATGATTGGATATTGAGAACTGGTGAATTTGTGTGGTGTTTCAATTTCCCCACAGGGGAGCCTTAGCATGCAGATTATCTGAGAGCAAGAACAGTTTATATCTTGGTTTAAGAACTCAATCTTCTCTGTTGTCCTCAGCTTGTTACATTACTTTTAATTAGGCTTAATATTCTTGTCCTTGGAGGAAGTTCTGGATTTATCGAGCTTTATGCATATGGAATGTTCAAAATTGCTCGAGTCACAGGGGTAAGTTTTCCTTTAAAATTTTCCATATCATTTCTCTTAGAATGTACTACCTGATTTATGAAAAAAGAATACAACATTGGGTTTTTTTTTCTTGTTTCAGTTATTAGAATTATTCATTTATAAATGTTAAGAGGCTAATTTTCTTATGAAGATAAAATAGCCGTCATACGGTATCTGTGCTATTAGTGGAATTAGTCAAGTTTTTCTATTCTTTTTTGTTGTTGTTGTTAAGATTTTATTTATTCATGAAAGACACACAGAGAAAGGCAAAGACACAGGCAGAGGGAGAAACAGGCCCCATGCAGGGAGCCTGATGTGGGACTCGATCCCGGGACCCCAGGATCACGCCTTGGGCCGAAGGGCCGAAGGCAGATGCTCAACTGCTGAGCCAAGTTTTTCTTAACAAAAAGATTGATACAATACACTTGATTATGATGTAATGTTTTTCTAGCCTGTAGTCAGGGTGAGAGCTACAGTTTTGATGGGAATGTGATGAACATCATGAGAAGCGATCTTATACTTAGTACCAGGTCTGTCACTGTTCCTAAGTCTTGGTCTTCTCCTCATCTTTTCCATCCTACTCTTGCCATTCCTGAGGGGGACGAAATATACTGTAGGCTCTCCAGCATCTGATTTGGGACCCTTGATGGAGGGGTCTGTGTGTGTGTGTTTATGTCTGTGTCTGTCTTTCTCCATGTGGACTGGGTGGATACACACCTTGCATCTCCTACATACACATGGAAGGCGTCAGGCATGAGTGTTTCTGCTTTGTAGGATTCTGTGAATTTTTGTTTCTGTATGGTAAGCAGCTGCAGTCTAGCAATAATATTAAGTAGACTGGGGAATTTGACTCTTTTACAGATTGTTGGTACTTGTCTTGCATTATGTTTATCCAGTGATTTGAAATCATTATCAGTGGTCACAGAAGTTTCCGCTGGTGGTGCTTCAGAGGTCTCATACTTTCAGGTGAGTGTGGAAATCTTGTAGTAGCAGAGAGTAAATATATTTTTTTTAAGGTTTTATAGGTTTTTATTATCCTTATCTTTGGGTTCTAATGGTCACTAAAGCAAAAAAAGAAGAAGAACTAACTTGGAGCTTCTAAATCTCAAATATAGAATCTTACTCTAGTGAACACTTTATTATTCCCAGGGCCCAGTGTATTTTTATAAAAACAGTATTTTAATAGTTTATTAATGACCATGTTAATTGGTTGCTGTACAGTTTACCTTTTACCAAATGTGTGTGTGTGTGTGTGTGTGTGTGTGTGTGCTTTTAAGGTTTATTTGAGAGAGAGTGTGAGCAGGAGGAGGAGCAAAGGGAGAGGGAGAGTGTCACAAGCAGACTCTGTGCTGACAACAGAGCCCATCACAGGGCTGGATCTCACCACCCATGAGATTGTGACCTGAGCTGAAACCAAGTTGGATGCTTAACTGACCGAGCCACCCAGGCATCCCTATACCAGATATATTCTTAGGAGTCTGATCCAAATAATAATAAAAGCTAAGATTTCTTAATTATTTAATATGTACCAAGTACTGAATGATTCAGTAATAATTCATTTGAATCTTCACAGCAACCTAATAGGTCCTATTATTATCCCCATTTTATAGATAAGTAGATACTGCACAACTTGCTCGGTATCACTCATTTGGTAAGTGATACTGGGCAGTATGGCTCCAGAGTCAGTTCTCTTAACCAACACATTGCCTCTTGTGTAAGATGATCACTTAATTTTGGGAAAAATCTTTTGTACTGTATGCTGTTTGTATTGTAGATTGTGGAGACCATGTGATCTCCTGTAGAGTATTTAGATTATAGCCTTGCCTTTAAGAAAATATTCCTTAGATTTCTTTCTTTCTTTTTTTAAGATTTTATTTTTAAGTAATCTCTACACCCAACACAGGGCTCAAACTCACAATCCTAAGATTAAGAGTCACACACTCCACCGACTGAGTCAGCTAGTCACCCCTTCCCTAATTTTGATGCCAAATAACCACATAGCCTAAAGATGCATGAATTCTCAAACAAGTAGACCAAAAAGATGCAAGATGCACTGTGTATGATGCTTTCAATATTCATTGTTATATTCAGAGCATCAGGTACTCTTGACTTCCTGATTCCCCATAATAGTTGCTCTTCATCTTAAAGTTCTGTGAAAACACAATATCTAGGATTGCATTTGGTGCTATAATAAAGTGATTCACTATTTCTTTGAAGTTTGTAATGTATATTTTTTTAAATAACCACTTTACTGAGATATAATTCTATGGCATTGTAATAGATATTAACTTGTGTTTATCAGTAGCCTATAGTTCTTTAAAAAGTTTTTAAGTATATTTTTGCAATCATTTTTAAATTTCTCATAATAGTGTTACAAAGTAGATTATTATATTTATTTAGCTAGGGAGATAGGATTGCTAACCGGGGCGGGGGGGGATCTGTGCACAGGTAAACATGACAGATTAGAAGATTTCTAAGATTCTATTCTGTATTCTAAGATTCTATTCTGTAATCTCCAAAGTATTAATCTCAAAGGGAGCAGTTTTTTGTTTTTTGTTTTTAGCTCAGAGGGACTGATTTATCCTTAAAAGAAGTGTGTCTGATTATAACTCTATTTTGATCTCACAGCTTGAAACCAATCTATTGTACTCTTTCTTACCTGAAGTAACTCGGATGGCTAGAAAGTTTACTCACATTTCAGCACTTTTACAGGTATTATTTATAGCTTGTTTTATGTGAATATATACTCTTAAGTTTCTAACAGTCTATAAATAAAACACTTGCAAATTTTGTCTGTGAAGCTATCTGGTATAACGTGTCTCTTCTGGTAATCTTATGATGTCCATTAATCAGAAAAGGGAAATTTTTTTTTTTAAGATTTTATTTATTCATGAGAGACACACAGAGAGAGAGAGAGAGAGAGAGACAGAGACCTACGCAAAGGGAGAAGCAGGTTCCCTGAGGGGAGCCCAATGTGGGACTCGATCCCAGGCCCCTGAAATCATGACCATAAAGGCAGATGCTTAACCACTGAGCAACCCAGGCGCCCCAGAGAAAAAGGAACTTAATTGAAAATCTCTTCCCACCCATCTGTTTCTCTGGAAGAAAAGAAAAAAGTAGTTTGAATCTTTTTAAAATATTCCCCTAAGTAAACTTACATTTTGGAATTTTAAAAGTCTTATTGCAGATAAAGTGTTATTAAAAACAGGCCTCGGGGATCCCTGGGTGGCGCAGCGGTTTGGCGCCTGCCTTTGGCCCAGGGCACGATCCTGGAGACCCGGGATCGAATCCCACATTGGGCTCCCGGTGCATGGAGCCTGCTTCTCTGCCTGTGTCTCTGCCCCTCTCTCTCTCTCTCTCTCTCTCTCTCTCTCTGTGACTATCATAAATAAATAAAAAAAAATTAAAAAAAAAAAAAAGATTTAAAAAAAAAAAAAAAAACAGGCCTCATATCCGTTCACTCTTAGGCATAATAAATCCAATCCAAATTAGCCCATGATTCTGCAGGTCAGTGTCTTACTCCACAGTTTGGGCTGGGCTCAGCTAGAAGGTTCTGCTGATCCAGGCCAGGTTCAGCCCATCTCAGCTGGGCCTGGTCATGCATCAGTGGCCAGCGGGCTGGTTTGAGTGTCCCTTAACCATGGTGGCTCCATGTTTGCCATCTCCTAGCAGGCTAGTCCAGGCTCGTTCGTGAAGTGGTGGCCGCAGCAGGGGTGTCAAGAGTGCAGGTGGGAATGTGCAAAGCCTTTTGAGGCCTTGGACTCCGTGTCACTTCTGCTGTGTGTTGGTCACAGTAAGACACAAGGCCAGCCCAGATTGAGGGACTGGAGAGGATGGACTCTGTGTCTGGATAGAGGAGCTACAAAGGACTGTGGCCTTTCTTTTTCAGTCTGCCACAATCCCAGACTTTACTTGATGTCAAAGATTTCTGGAGATCGGTGTCTTTTTAAGGATTCTGTTTGAAAATGGAATAGCTGACTAAACCAGCATTTTGACAATGTACATGAAAAAAAAAATATATATATATAAAGCTGGAGGATGTCTGTTTTACCAGATAAAAGCTGAATTTTGGAACGTTTGATAGTTAAGTGGTTATCAAGCATTAGCTGTGGTCTCTTTCGCAGGCTGAGTTAAAAATGATTGGAAATAAATTCTGGATTTCTTTGAGATAGTTGGCAAGAAGTATGTATTACTTAGCACATTAATTTACGTAGTTTTTATTTTTAGTATTTTAATATTTTTTCCTTCTTGTTAATAGTATATAAATTTGTCACTCACGTGTATGTGTGAAGCATGGGAAGAAATACTGATGCAGATGGATTCTCGTCTCACCAAGTTTGTGCAGGTAAAGTTTGTGACATTTTCCCCTGGAAGGAGTAAGAGGAGACGCGGTATCCTCATTGACTTGATGAGCTGCCTGAGGGATGGGGTACTGGTCGGGTTTGTAAAAGGCAAAGGTCAAGATTTCTTTCAAATGGCTCAGTCTAAGCTCACACCATTTCCCCAGGGAGGAAGGGCCCTCATGTTGGGACAGCCCAGGCCAGGCCAGGATTGTGGGGTGAGCCGGTGGGGCTTGGAGAGGAAGAACAGGTGTTGGAAGAGCCCACTGGCTATTTTCCATTAACTGACATGCACAGAATCAATTTGAATAAGGATTTGAAGGAGGGTTAGGGGAAAGGGAGTCATGCTCCTCTAGTTTTAATTTTGAATTATACATATGGTTATGATTTTTAAAATACATGTCATGGTTTTATCCATTTTATCTAGGAGAAGAGCACAACCACTTCAGTACAAGATGAATTCATGCACTTGCTGTTGTGGGGGAAAGCAAGGTAGTAAAACTCCTATTAGGTGCTCTTGCTTTTTCTTCTTTTTGTACAGTAGTTTTTTATTTTGAAAGTAATTCGTATTCATTTAAAAAAAAATTCTAGTGCACAAAAATAAAAAATAGGTATTTTTCTAGACTTTTCTATGCATTTTTGTAAATGTAATCATTTTCTGTGTCTGTAATATATGTATGTATTTCTAAATGTGTAAAAAAAATTCTAATATTTTATGACCCCATCAATCTTTTCCTTTATGGTATCTGCCTTAGTAGATTCTTAAATCTTAGTGTTATTCTTAAAAAGACCTTTCCTATCTTAAGAGTATTCAGAGATTGTTCTGTATTTTCTTCTAGAGTTTTTTTTTTTTTATGGTTCATGTTTTATTCCATTTACATGTTCCAGATTTGATTTATTTGGTTGTATGCTATGGAAGACTAACCTGTTTTTCCCTGAAGGTTTAGATAATTGCCCAGCATAATTTATTGAGTAGTACACTTTCTCCTTATGGATTTGAAATGCCCTTTTAGCATCCAGTACATCTTGAATATATTTCAGTCTGTTTCCGGACTTTATTGTTTCCTGTTTTCTCTCTCTTCCTTTGTGAGTACAACAAAGTCTTAATTTTTGTTAGACTGTTTCTTTCTGTTTATTTGGTTTAAAAATGTTTTTATTTTGAAATTTGCAAGTTTTAAGTGATGCATTCACATTTTGGATAGAGAAAACTAAAAATACTTTCTTTTTCATTGTAGTGCTGAACTTCAGACCCTCTTAATGAATCAGTTAACAGTAAAGGTACAGTTAAAATACCTTTCTATTTAAATGGCTATGTGCACTTTCTTGATTTTTTTTTTTTTTTTTTTTTTTTAGAGCAGCACACAATATCTTACTTATATGCTAAATGTATTTTTTCCTCTCACTTAGGGCTTAAAGAAGCTTGGCCAGTCGATAGAATCATCATATTCCAGTATCCAGAAATTGGTTATAAGCCACTTACAGAGGTATGAAGGTGATGTCGAATTTTTGGTATTATGTCTACATGTACTTGCTGTTGGTGTTCTTCATCAGCTGGCATTCTCTTTTTGAGCTTTTTCTAGCTAAAATTGTTGCATTGGTACTTGAGGGGAATCTTGGGGTGCCCAAGGTTTAAAGAATCAATAACGGTAATTCTGCTTTATGAAATAATTTTCAAACATCTTTTCACCGGGCTGAGCTCTCTGTCTGGGATTTCTTTTCTCAGACAAGCAGGAGGTGTATTTTGAAAAGGCATATACCCCTTTTTGAGCACAAAAATTCAGTATTTTATCATTGTACAGTTTACAAGGCATGTTACGTGTTTTTGCATTTAGCACTTTGGCAAGGTGTTGATTGTGATTATCCTCCTTTTACACAAGAAGAAACAAATTCAAACCTGCCTGAAGTTACTGAGCATCAGTCACAGCCAGACTCTCTCCGATCTTCAGGTCTCCTCCTATGTCTATCCACAGCTCCCTCACCACAAGCAGTGTGCTTGTGGCTGCTCAATGTTTGACTTAAATTTTGATAAATCCCTTTATGCTGAATTCCCTAGCCCTCACTACATCACCTCAGCCTCGGATCACTACAGTGCCCTTCAGCCTGGTTTCCAGTCCACAAATACATTTGTGCCCCTCGAATGTATTCCCCACAGCAGGTCTCATCAGGTTATTCTTACTGCTCACAGGACCAAGACTCTTGCATGGCCTTTAACACACCTTCCTCTCTGCTTCATGCACACTCGTGGCTTTATCGGACTTGACCTATTTTCATCCTACCTAGGGCTTTTGTGCATCCATCTTGCCTTGTGGATCACTCCACCCTGCTCTTACTCGAACCCCTTAGCTCGGATATCACCTGTTCTGAGAGGCCTTCCCTAATTCCCCAGATTTGGTCAGGTATTATTCCATTACACTCACAATTGTGAGCATTTCCTTTGAGTCATTTATGATTGTTGGAATGATATACTATCTGACTGTGGTTATGAGTGTCCTCCCCACGTGAGACTGTCCATGCCATGAGGATCCTTTCATTTTGTCCCCAGTATCTAGTGCCTGGTTTAAAGTCAAAACTTAATGTTTGTTGGATGTTATATACACAGCTCGGGTGAATAAGATGACCATCTGACTATCTTTATTTAGAGTGCCAGGGCTAACTGTAAAACACAATGTGATCTTGTAAAATTTAATTTCATGCTCATGTATTCATCTGAGTCAGTCAGTCGTAACGATTCTGTTACAGTTTTTAGAGAAAATTTCGAAAAATGATCACTTCCCATAGAAAAAAATTAAAGTTACTTTCAGTTTTTATTTCTGAAAATTTGGAAATGTTTAGGTCAGGTAGTAGCTGCCTGCCACCTTGAGGATAGTAATGATGAGAATTTTTTTCTGTTCTGTTTTGATAGTGGCTCCGAGTCTTTATTATACCACTTGAGTGAACTGAAAGGAATGGCTTCATGGAAGCAAAAATACGAACCTCTTGGACTAGATGCTGCAGGAATTGAAGGTAGTAATTTATTTTTTCAATAGAATACATTAAACACACTTGAGTTACTTGACAAATGATATTTATTTACTTCTCTTTAGATGCTATTACTGCTGTGGGTTCTTTCATACTCAAGGCAAATGAGCTGCTTCAGTAAGTATTGGGATACCTAGAATCACTGGATTGAAAATATTTTATTCTCATAAGCAAGAACCTAGCAGACTGTGATTTTCTTAAAATGGGTCTTTAAATTTTTATCAAAATTATTGCCTTCACATGATTAAAACAAGCCAATAACCCAGCAGTTTCATCAATCAGAGTGGTGTTTTACTCTCCCTACCCCCATCCTCACTCCAATCCCCTCTCAGAGGGAATCCTTTTAATTCCTTTGACTGTGTCTGTTTTTAGTTCTTCTGAAGGTGACTTCCCCACTTCTAAGTTGTATAATAACTATACCGCATTTCTTTTATTTACTCAGTTTTAGAAATTCTTATCTGTGTTTGTTTTTCCTAGACTTTGTTTTCTTTCTTTTTGCGTTGTCTGCCTTTGTCACATCCTCAGATTCTTCCCCTGTCTCAAGGGCAGTATCACCCCCTGGACTCACCCTCAGTCCCTGACATCTCCTCTGACCTACCCTCCCCCACCTTGACACCCATCTGGATGTGCTGCTCCAGCTCTCCTGGCAGCTGTCACATAGGTACTACAGTGCTTTCACGAGTTAGGTCCAGACTTAGGATCTCCTTTATTGCTTGCTTTCTTTAATCATTTTGTTGGAAAACATCCTCCAGTAACTTACTCAGAAAATAGCTACAAAACAACAAACTCTGGATCTTTTCTCCTTTACACATAATTGATGGTTTCCAGTGGGTATAGGGTGATGAAGGGGAAAATTCGTTTGCTCAAAGAATTTTGTAAGTATTGCTCCTTTGTGTGCCAGCCTTTTTGTGGCTAATGGAAAGTCCGGTGCTTCTGATTCTCATCCCTCTCTAGAGTTTTTTTTTTTCTGTTTGTTTCTCATCTCTAAAGTTTCATTTTTTATCCTCGATATATTGAAATTTCACAGTAGTGTTTTTAAATGTGGGTCCTTTCATTGTGCTGAGAATAAGAAAATACCATTAGAACCTGAATTCTATTGTGTTACTATTTTGGTAATCTCTTTTTCTCTCTCTTTTTTTAAATTAGATTTTTGTTCTAGAAACTTGGGTCAGGTATTAAGCCATTAGCTAATCCTTGTCTTCTGTTTTTCCTCACATATTTCTCATATCTATGTCTTTTCCGTTTCATGAGAAATTTTATTACCCAACATTGTCGTTCATCATAGACATTTATTAAGTACTTAACCTATATTTTAAACATAATTCTAGATGCTGAGAATATAGCAGTGAACAAAACTGATAAAATCTTTATGGATCTTACATTCTAATGCGGTGGGATAGACAATACAGAAATGAATCATTAAACTATATAGCAAGTCAGATAGTATAAGTAGTGGTGAGAAAAACCAAGGATGGAAGAGGGACCTAGGGGATGTGATTTTATATAGGGAAGGCTTCACTGAGAAGATGATATTGAAAGGAGTGAGTCGTTGGTATTTGGTAAAAGAGACAACAAATGTGAAGATGCTGAGTTTGGAGCATGCTAAGTTGGGAGCCACTATAGCTAAAGTGAATTGAATAACAGAGCGTGAGAGATAGAGGATGAGTTAAGAGAGGTCTTGGAGGATAGGCCAGATTGTGTAGAGCCTATAGACAATTGGAAGGACTTTGGGTTTTACTCTGGATTTGAGACGAAGCAATCAGGGTCATGGAGCAGTATATGACTTAGGTTTTTAAAAGATTCTCTTGTTATTTACTTAATTCTGAGAATAGATTATAAGAGGGCAAGGATAGAAGCCAAAAGAGAAATGGTGGCTGGAATCTAGAGAGGTCAAAATCTGGGTATATTTTCAAAGTAGAAATAATAGGATTTGCTGAATGATTCTATGTGCATGGTAAAATAAGAGTCATGGATAATTATGAGTTTAGGTTCTGAGCACCTGGAAGAGTAGGATTGACATTTACTGAAATAGAGAAGACTTGGAAGAGAATATATAAAATATATATGTGTGTTTTATGTTTCTCAATTTGGGTTTATCTGGTATTTTTATGATTAGATTCAGGTTATACATCCCTGGCCAGAATACTATATAACGGTGGAGTGTCCTTCTCAAGGTGTCCTATCCAAACGATGCCTGTCTGGCCCCTCCTTAATGATGTTAATTTTGATGACCTGGTCAGTGTGTTAGCCATATTAAATTTGAAATGTCTGTTAAATACCCTCATGGAACCGTCCAAGACATTGTTGATGAGATAAGATGAATATTCAAGGGAGGAGTCCAGGCTGGAGATGTTAGTTTGGGAGCCATCAACATGTTGGTGTTATTTCAAGCCATGAGGCCAGATGAGGTAGTGAGTGTGCTTAGAGAAGAGGACAGATAAGAAGACTGAGTGATGGGCCTTCCAACATTGAGGAATGGGGTTGATAGAGGGCTCGCAAAGGAAATTGGAGAGGCAGAAGGACCAGGAGAGTAGGTCTCCTGTAGGCAGAATAAAGGCAGCATTGTAAGGAAGAATGCTAAGTCAAGATTAAGATCAAGAATAGAACAGATAATCAGAGTATTACTAGGATTGGTTATTGGTGACCTTGATCAGAGCCATGTCACAGAGTCATGGGTGCTGTTGGGATACAGAATGATAGCAGGTGCAAAGAAAACAGCAAATGTAGTCTCTTGAGTTTTGTTATAAAGGGAAATGGCCAGTCGTGGGAAATAGTTGTTGGGTTTTTGTTTTTTGTTTTTTGCCTTACAATGGGAGAAATTAGAGCATATTTATATATAAGGGGTGTTCTCCAGAAGGGGAACAACTGATGATGGCAGAGAGAGGAGAGGAGTGTTGGAGTTAAGAGTATGGGAGGGGACGGCCATGTGCATTGGGGAATTGGGCTGGAAAGATAGTTTATCCATGATTACGGGGGAGAAGCCTACAGGAAGAGTCACAGACACTAGTCTGTGAGCACACAGGGGCTGGGGGAGGTTCACTTCCAACTGTTCATTGTCTTCATGAAACAGGAAATGTGCCAGCAGTTGGAAGGTAAGAGTGGGGAGGTGGCTTACGAATGAAGGAGAGGCCGCGACCCGGTTGTGTAGTGCAGTGGGAGAGCGAGGGGCGGGTGCTGGTTAGTGCTTACGTGAGTGTAGAAGTCAGACACAACTCTGTCTTCCCCTGCTGGGGTCAGCTGGCTGCTAGGGCCCAGGACCCGTGAGCGGTTGGATTTGCTGGGCTTGGTGACCAAGGTGAAGCAAACGTGGGACGAGGGAATTCAAGCCAGGGCATGATTAAAATGAACCTGGAATTGGAGCTGGTTCAGGAGGGAAGGGAGGACGCGGAGTGAGTGAGGCAAGAGGAGAGGTGGCAGAGGCCGTGGGCAGCAGTCTTGGTGACACGAGAGCTGGGGTGCTGGAGAGCGGTCGCTGGGAAGACTGGGGTTGTTGGTGAGTGGCCTGCTGGACGTTGAGATTTAGAGGGTTCCAGTTGCCAGTGCCGGGGTCTAGGCTGTAAGCTCTGGAATAGGCGGTCGAGCTGAGGTGGAGGGCGTGATGTGACCTGAACCGTCGCGTCAGATTCTTTGTCATGGCAGTCCTTGTCTTTCAGTTTCCCAGAGTGTCTTCCAATTTCTTTAATCATTTTTCAAAGCTGTGCTCCTGCTTTGTAGGTGACGTTTTCGCAAATCTCGGAGGACATTAATTAGATATTTTTAAAAGTCTGCCGTTGCCTGAATCATCTCTACTTCCTGGGTCACTTTTCTGTTTGTCCTGGTCTCTTGTTGCAGGCTTTCTTCTCATATCTGATGCTCCCTCCTTTACTGATCTTTATTCAGGAGGCAATTGCAGGTTGGCTTGGAATCTCTGAGACAGGGCCACAGAAAGCCGGCTTGAGTCCTGGAGCGCCAGAGCTTGGCTGTGGGCCACCAGTGCCCACACCGACCACCTCAGCTCTTCCCAGCTTGTTCGGTTTCCTGAAAGAACCCCGTTCGTTTGCTTTTGTTTGGAAGGTAGACCCCTAGGCATTCGTGTTGTGGGGGAGAGAACATACTGACTGCTCTGTATTTCACTTTGCGCCGGGTCCAGCCCAACGTCATCCCGGGGCTGCTATGGAACTTGACATTTCCAAGTCTGGGTGTCCCTGGGATTCTACAGGGCAGGTGGCTCCTTCCTGACTCTTCTGCGTGTCCTGCATGTGGCCGCCTCTGTTGTGCAGCCTTCCTGACATTTCTGAAATTTCTTTCCTACTGTCCTTTTTGTTTTAGGGAGTTTATAACACACCCCTCCCGCCACTCCATTATCATTTTAATGGGGTTTTAGATGGTAGAGGTTGCGCTCAGAAGACAAAACGAGAGGAGAGATGACTGCTTTTCCTGTATGTTGAATTATCTTTTGGTTCACCATGTTTGTAGAGAGTAAGCATAAAATATTAAGCTTTCTGTGATCACTTTCCAACATGAACAAAAGTAGTTTATTTAAATTCTTGCTCCTTTGAGGTAAGTTGAATATAGCATTATTTCAGGTTGTAGACAGAAATTGAGGCAGTGAGAATTTTGATGTTAGCCTGTAGCAGAGTAGGGATGGCCCAAGGCAGGGGAGGGGAGGTCCAAGTATTGATTAGGAAAGACAGAAAGGAACTTTCCTTCTCTTTTTTCATTTTTGCCACAAGAGAATTTTTGTTTTTTGTTTTTTTTTTTTTTTAAGATTTTATGTATTTATTTATGAGAGACAGAGAGAGAGAGGCAGAGACACAGGGAGAGGGAGAAGCAGGCTCCATGCAGGGAGCCCGACATGGGACTCGATCCCAGGTCTCCAGGATCAGGCCCTGGGCTGAAGGCGACGCTAAACTGCTGAGCCACCCAGGCTGCCCCAAGAATTTTTGATCATATTGCTTGGTAACATAAGAGACGTCAGTCTTTTTTTGTCAAGTGTTTTACTCTAAGAGCCAGGTTAACAAGACCTACCTCCCCAATAGTATGAAACTTCTTGCTTGGAAGGGGCTTTGAGGGATCCCTGGGTGGCTCAGCGGTTTAGCACCTGCCTTCAGCTCAGGGTGTGATCCTGGAGACCCGGTATCGAGTCCCACATCGGGCTCCCTGCATGGAGCCTGCTTCTCCTTCTGCCTCTCTCTCTCTCTCTCTCTCTCTCTCTCGTGAATTAAAAAAAAAAAAATTGCAACATCCTTTGGAAAAAAAAAAAAAAAGGAAGGGGCTTTGAGATTTATGAAAGAAAAGTACAGGTGTTCTTAGTTGCTTAATTATCTTGTAGATGTGAGCTTAAAGAGATTTTTAAAAAGTGATACCCCTGTCCATATTTAGAGATTTTTTTTTTTCATCAAAATGAACAGGACTTCCACTTAGAACACTTAAATTTGGGTTGTGCATTTCTGTAAAGCCCAAGAAAATTCAGTTTTTGAGGTCAGTTACTGAAAGCATCAAAAATTGATTTCCAAAAATCATGTCCACTGATACCAGAGGTAGCAGCATAGTACAAATTTATGATGATTTTCTGTTGGTGTTGATGTTTTTTCTTCTTACTGACCAGTGAATATTTTTTTAATCTGAGAATAATGCTGAAAACGTTTTTTCTGACTTCTTTTATTTGCAAAGTTGGAAAAGAATTTCATACTTTACTGAATGCTGGAAAGACTATTACACAGTTTGTGGCAAGGCTGTTATAACTAGTTGGAATCTGACTTGCTTTGTTTTTGAAAAGAACCAGGATTTGCTCTTCTGAAGCTTTATTTTTAGGTATGTGTTTGATTTGTAAAATCAAAGGTTTAAATGTCCTCCAGATAGGATAAAATAGAATGGTAAGGATTATTATATCCCACAACAGTTGAACGATGATACATGAACCGCACATAATTTTTTTTCTGATTTCTTTTATTTTTATCTTTTCAGAGCTATAGATAGCATGAAAAACTTCAAAGCGTGTTTTTTTTTCTGATTTCTTTTATTTTTATCTTTTCAGAGTTATAGATAGTAGTATGAAAAACTTCAAAGCGTTTTTTCGCTGGCTTTATGTGGGTAAGTTAATTGAATGAAGCATTCTTATTACTTTAACACTTCTTTTAAAATTGTGGGAGTACCAATTTAGAATATTTCAGTTACTCTGGTAAAATTTCAAGTAAGAGGAAGAGAGAATGGCCTAAGTGACCCCTCTTCTGTATCACCAGCCCCAGCTCCCCACGGAGATAACTTGTAGCATCAGCTGTCCCTATCACTCATTGATGGTTAACCTTTTTTTTTTTTTTTTTAACCTTGTAGTGTCTCCTTGGGTGAAAGTAACATTTTTGAATCTCTGCTACGTACTAGGCACTGGTAGATGTTAGGTTTTTTCAAAAGAGAGGGGGAAAAATAAGATAGAGCCTCTGCCCTTCAGTACTGTATTTTCTGAGCTGTTCCTTGATCTTCTGTTTCTATATCTATGCCTTCCATTATGGTGTCCCATAGCCACCTATGACTCTTTAAATTAGTTGACATTATGTAAATTATACATTCAGTTCTTTAATCATGCTACACACATTTGAAGTACTGAGAAGCCACACACTGTTGGTGCCTACCACGTTGGACAGCACTGAACGAGGTTTGCAATATCCTTTCTGTCAGACACTAATGCCCTAGCTAACTAGAATGCGGACCATTTAGTGTTTCTTTGGATCTCCACAGTGTCTTTTCATTCATTGTAGGTAGTTAACTGGTATTTATTAACTTGATAGTAAGTGTTTTATTGCTTACTCTACAGTGTGTGCATATTTTATGGAGGTCCCATTTGTACTATTTTTGTAAACCACCCCACCTTAATATCCTTGAAATGATCCAACATATGCTCCCTTTCAACACAGGAAAATTTAGTTACAAACAGGATTTATCCCATGTTAAAATTCTAAAGAGTAAAATAGAAGGTAAATTATTTGTAATATGCTCACAGCTTTTAAACAAATGCCTAAATCTTCAATTCTGATATCTTATAAACAGACTTTGTATTTGTCAGCCTAATGTAATTGCTTGTGATAAAAAAAAAAAAAAAGAATGGGATCCGCAGATGTTGGCATTTGAAATTCTTCATTTTTTTCTCAAAACCGTACCGAGGCTAGCCAGAATGGGGAGCCAGAGTGTTTATCAGGCCAGCCTGTTTAATATCAGGGACGCTGATTAGAATAAATTACAATATTAAAACTGAATGAGATCTTTGAAATAATTTTCTTTTACAGAAGAGGTTTGGTTTTACTTGTAATTACTGGTGTAGTTGAGGCAGTTTATAGTCTTATTGCATGTCCTAACTCTAATGAGAAGCCTGATTAGAAGAGAAATGAATTACTGCTCAGTCCTTATCATTAGAGCGGAACATTGCAGAAAGCACACTGGATGGGAGAACGAGAGGTCTAATTATAATCCTGGCTCTGCCATTCGTTGACTGTACTGCCTCGGTTTGCTCCTTTTTGAAAGGTAGCCTCCATGAAGGCAGGAACTTCTTTTATACTGCTGTGTCCCCAGCACCCCTGCTATGCTCAGTGAGTAATTTTTGGGCGGATAAATGAATGAATGAGTGGACTAGATTCTGGCTTGTTTTTCAGATAATTTAGAAGTTTAAACTAATTGAGAACAGTTTCTAAAATTATCTGTGCAGAATCACATCCAGCATGCTCACTCCTGACCGAACGCAATTAAGGGAGATATGCAAACACTATGCAAAAGTACATGCAGCATTCTCCTTGACTCTGGTGGACATAATACAAAAACACAGCCCTCTGAAAGGACAAAATGAATCAGCCGCAGAAACTAAAGAAAGTCTATAAATATACATGTATGTAAGTGTAAGTATATACACATAAGTCTAAGTACAAATATCTTTGTGTAGCCAAAACCCAGGAGAAAGAAACATGTTTGTTTGGTATTCTAAGGCTTTTGGAGGAATGAGTTGCTTGCAGATTTTAAGAGAAGAAACATCATATGTTAGGAGAGGAATGAATCCCTGCATACATAGTCTTCACACAAGGCGGCAGTCACATCGAACTGTCTGGAGTGGCAGTGGGTTGAGTTGAAGGAGAAAATAAAAAATACTAGTTTAGAATTGTTAGACCAGCCATTCTGAACCTGAGAATAAAAGTCAAATTTAAAGTCTTCACGCTTTGGTTTTTAGAAGGAAAATCTGTTTTCCTTGGTGAAAAGATTTCCTTGACTCTTGAAGACTTAGGCCAGTGAAACACATTTAGTCTTTGAAATGTATCTGTAATAACGTCTGTAGCTTTCCTTTAAAGATTGTTTTTTAATTTATATTTCCAGCAATGTTGAGAATGACGGAAGACCACGTGCTTCCAGAGCTGAATAAGGTAGTAATGTTTCCCAGTGTGCTGAATATTGCTCTGGCTGAGCTCAGCTTTGCTGCTCCTCTCGGTATTCTTACACCATTGCTAGTTTCCAAGATATCAGGCTGTAGACGCTAAAATACATCTTAGTGAGCCTTTGATATTTTCTTTAAAAAATTTGTTTTACTTACTTTTCATCTTGCAAAATACCTTTACCATGGTTATCTAATTTTATAATTTTCATGTTTATAGAAGATTTTGTATTCTGTATCATGTAGGGTGCTTCTGTTCCATATTTATAACTTCCTTAAGTTTTGAATGCACTTTTATTTCCTTGGAAATCTGGTACTTTAGATATTAGTCCCAATGCTGATATCTGGTAAACAGTAGTTTCTCCGACGGTAAGGATTGTGACAATTGGCAGTGGAATTTGCTTTAAATGAGGCCTTTCAGACTAGGGCAAAATTCCCACCTGAATTCTGTGGCTCACTCATCCTCACCTCTGCCCGCACTCTGATTCAGATAGGTGAGATAATATGGGGCCTGAGAAAATGGAGAGCATTAAAATTAGCCTCAGTGGACTGCATGAATAAGGGCTTGCCATTCTGGGACTCTTACAAGGAGCAGGTCTTTTATGCTAGGATGACTGGCCTGGCAAAACAGGGTTCACGGTAGCTGTTTCTCTGATATCACGGTTACTTTTGTTTGGGGAAATAAAATGTGTTAATTGTTGGGGAGAGGAGTAACCTCCTTGTATAATTTTGTGAGGCCTGAAGAACTGGAGTGGGGTGGGGGCAGGGTCACTGCAGGAAGCAGACATCGACCCCGAGGCAAGCATCACTGTTGAGTTGTAGGTCTTCACTCAGGTCAAGACTCCTTCTCTGGACATATAGTCTCCTCTTCCAAAGCAAGGACCCTGCACACACAGTCTTACCACGAGGCCTAAAATAATAAACCAAATTTAGACCATCAGGAATTCTGTAGCTGTTGGATTAGCTGATTGGAAAATGGGTTTAAAATGTTCGATTACATGCTTGTCAGAGCCTTGAGATTTCATATTTTCACAGTTGCATAATCTTTTGGATTTCTATTGATATTTCTTTGAAGGAACTTTGCCTCCTTGTACCATGGCTTTTAGAAGATAGTAAAAAAGGTCACATTTATTATTACATAATGTAGGTTATATCGAGAAGCTTTCTTTTGTCTTGATTTGTTTTTCTTTTTGTTCCTTTTTGGTTTTGATAGATGACTCAAAAAGATATCACATTTGTTGCTGAATTTCTTACGGAACATTTCAATGAGGTAGGAAATTGGTATTTCTGTAATGCTGTTTTTTTAAAAAGAATTGAAATAAACCTGGGTAATGGTGAGAAGTAATCACATTTAATCCAACTTAGTTGACATTTTTAGCAGTTGTGCTTTTTAAACTATTGAACTAATTAATGGAAATAGTTACTTTAGAGGCTTTATAAACTCAGCTTTTGTTTGGATGTGTGTTATACAATCCCTAAAAAAAAAATAGGATAACTGCTACTAACAGCTCCCTTAAAAAATTAAGCTTTTCGGGCAGCCCTAGTGGCTCAGTGGTTTAGCGCCATCTTCAGCCCAGGGTGTGATCCTGGGAACCCGGGATCGAGTCCCACATTGGGCTCCCTGCATGGAGCCTGCTTCTCCCTCTGCCTGTGTCTCTGCCTCTCTCTATCTCTGTGTCTCTCATGAATAAATAAATAAAATCTAAAAAAAAAAAGTTAAGCTTTTCATTAAGTTTAAGAATTTTTTCTTTATCTTTTGTGAGTTGACTTAAGAGTTAAACTATGCTTATGCTTATTCTTTCTAGGCTCCAGACCTTTATAATCGAAAAGGAAAATACTTTAATGTTGAAAAAGTTGGTCAGGTATGGGCTTTTGGAACTTAGTTATTACTGTTTTTAGAAATTATTAAAAACTAATGTTAAAACTTTAGCAGTGTTAGTCTTTATTATCCAAAATTTCTAGAAAATAATACAATGCCGGCTTACACATCAACTCTTGTACTTTTAGTAAAGGACCAAAAAGAGGAGCCATTTTTATGCTTCTGGTCTCAGAACTCTTAATAATGATTGAAGACCCCGGAGAGTTTTTGTTAATGTGGGTTATATTTATCAATGGTAGATATTAGTAGGCATTGAAAATTATGGTATTAAGTACAAAATTATTTAAAAGTAGCAATAATTCTACTTAAACATTACATGTTAACGTAAATATTTTTAATGAAAAATAAATGTTTTACAGAACAATTTAGTGAAGAGTGGCATTGTTTTGTAGTTTTGCAAATCTCTTCGATGTCTGGCTTAATAGAAAACAGGTTCTCAGAGATGCTTTTTCAGTCTGTTGTGATGGGTTTTTTTGGTTTATGTCTGCAAAGAAAATCTGGCCTCACAGGGGTGTTAGAAAGGGAGAAGTATTGTAATGGCTTTTTCAGGTAATTGTGGATGTTTTTTGTTATTATACCAAGTCTTGATAAGAGATAGTGTCTTAAAGATTGGCTTTAATGTGGAATCTAAAATTACATCAGTGAACTTTTCATACTCTGATACATTAAAATCCATTCATCTGTCTTGGGCTTTGAATGGATCTTTTACCCCTGCGTGATTTTGTAATATTATGTATTGATCATTTGGAAAATACTGGTTACTGAGTTATGCAGATCTTCCAAATGCTGACACCTTTCTTCATGCAGTATCCAGAAATCTGATATTATGAATATCCGTACCAATATCATCAGAAAATCTTTAAGTGCTATGGCTGTCAAGCACACAGTGGCAGATACAGATTTTCAGAAATTTTAATTTTTGCTTAAATGTTTAAATTTTATCGTTGGCAACAAATACTGTCAGTTGTTTTGCTTAAAGTGACAGGCTTGCTTTATTTTCAAGAAAGCGTCTACCAAATGCCCACATACGAATAATCACAGCTTATCTGCCAGTCATTCTTTCAAATAAAAATGGAATTCCGTTAACACCAACAAAGGGCCTGGCTTAACTCACAACTAAAACAATTTCTTAAATGTTTTTCCTCAGGGTAGCCATCGTATTTAGGTATCAGCAGACGTGCTTTGTGTATACTTCCAGTTCTGTCACACAGAATTTTTAGAAGATTTGTACTTCAGGATTGAGATTTAATAAAATTGATCATTTTAGTAGCTCCATTAACTAAGAAGTGAAATTATCAGTTTGCTGCAAACAGGAATACGCTGCCCATAGTATGGCCTGAGGCTTTGCCACCTGGCCCCAGCAGTTATCCCCACTTGTGCTTTTGACCATCAGTGCCAAGGTCCACACAGTTGAAAGGGCAAATCACATTTTGAAATTCTCAAAATAGTATTGACTTCATGGATCCTAGCATCTTTGGAGCTCCTAGGGGTCTGTGGACCATACTCGGAGGACTCCTGCCCTAGAGTAGATTGATAGTTGATACTTTTAAAATTCATTTATAACACGTGCATACACACGCGCAAGATTAAAATGTACTTTGTGAACATGGAACACCAAATTTAAACTCAGTGTGTGGTCTCTGCATCTGTACCATTCTGACTTTCAGGGGTTTGCAGTTTGCTCAGTGGCTCAGCATTTAGTGAATTTCGGTCACTTTGCATGAAGTAATAGCAATATAGTTTCAGAGCCCTTGGCAGTAAAACAGAATCATTTAAATAGAATAGTGTTAAATATAAAGTCTTTGAAGCCTCCTTCTTTGGTTTACGACATTTAAAATTTTGATTCTCTATTAATTCTAGTACTTGAAAGATGAAGATGACGATCTTGTGTCACCCCCTAACACAGAAGGAAACCAGTGGTATGATTTTCTTCAAAATAGCAACCACCTTAAAGGTAGTTAATGAACCCAGTGGATTTTGGCTGTGTTTATACTTGATTTGAGAGCAGTATATTAGCTATGAGTATTGCCGGACAATTATTGGATATTTATCTCTGCTCTTTAGATCATTTGTGCTCTGTTGCATTTGATTAGAGAAGTAGCAAAATAACAAATAGTATATGACATTACTACAGTAGAAAACACTCTGAAATGAACTGTGATGTAGGAAGATTGCGTATTCTCAGGTATTCTCATACTGTCTGTTTTGTACCCTATAAAAAGTAGGATATTGGGAAGAAAATTATAGAGCCTGCTGGTGAGAGAAGTCTTTGGCCAGTTCCAATTTGTGAACTCCTAAAAGCCTAGTGATGCATAACACTTCTCCTGAGATTGTAGTTTTTCATGTATACTACTTGTGCCTCTCATTCTCTAGGATCTTGAAATGTTGATTGAGTAAAATGATCCAAAATTATTAGAGATGCAACACAAAATAGCAACCACTAAGTAAGTCCGAGCTTCACTATTTTAGATACAAGTATATTTGAAGCAATATTTCTTTGCTTTCTCAGAGTGATCTGATTAAAAAAAAAAAAAAGCGTGCTCTGATTACAGTCTATCAGTTTCTTAGATCCCTAGGGTAATGGCCCCATGCACATATTTCCTCCCTGAATGCTCTGAGAAACCCAGGGGGTAGGCACCCGTTACCATATTTTCTAACAAGGAAGTTGAAATTCAGAGAAGGTCCAAGATCACAGAAGCTAGTATATAATGGACCCACGGGTTCTGCTGACCTCAAAGCCTGAGTTTTTAACTCGACTCAGTGGTAAACTCTGCTACTTCTATCTGGTTGCTGTTTATCTGAATAAATGAATGACTGAAGATAGATCGGGGAGGATAGAATTCTCTGAGGCCCAGAACTTGGCTTATTCCTCTTTTGTTCTAACCCTAGAAGTCCAAATTCTTTTTTTTTTTTTTTTCCCAAAGGTTGTATTTATTTATTCATGACAAACAGAGACACAGAGAGAGGTAGGACACAGGCAGAGGGAGGAGCAGGCTCTGCTTCTCTGCAGGGAGTCCGGGTCTCCAGGATCATGCCCTGGGCCGAAGGCGGCGCTAGACCACTGAGCCACCCGGGCTGCCCCAAATTCTTTTTCAGAGAAGGACATTCTGTATTGCTTGAGATCTATTGGTGTCAGTTAGTTATTGAGTAGAGGGAGAATAAAGGTACAGCTGACTCAGCCCACAGCTGTGTTTCTTCAGGATGCCTCCGCAGCCTGAGGAGGGCTGACAGCAATGTGCCAGCAGCAGTGGCACCTGGACCCTGTCTGGGAGTGGGCTGATAATGGTCCTGAGAACTTCACTGAGCTAAAAATAGACCCTACCCCTTTATTCTTCACATCTCATTTCTGTGGATGAACAGGAAGGCCTAATCTTAGCTATGGGCCCCATGTTTGTTTGTTTTTAAGACTTTACTTATTTATCTATTTGAGAGTGAGAGAGTACAAGTGGAGGGGAGGGGCGGGAGGAGAGGTGAGAAGCAGACTTCCTACTGAGCAGGGAACCAGACACAGGGCTCGATCCCGGGACCCTGGGATCATGACCTGAGCCAAAGGCAGACACGTATCCTACTGAGCTACCCAGGCGCCCTATGGGGGTCCTGTTTAACCAAGGTAACACTTCATATTATTAACTCCATATCTTAAATCCTTGAGGTTTTATGTGAATGGGGAGAAACTCATTAATTCTCTAGTTTCTTAGTGTGGAGAAATATGGGCTCTCATTATGAACATTTTAAGATTTATTTATTAGAGAGAGTGTGTGTGCACAGGTGCACTGGGAAGGGGCAGAGGGAGAGAGAATCCCAAGCTGACTGCACTGAGCCCGACACAGGGCTCCATGCCATGACCCTGAGCCATACCAAGAGTTGGACTCCCAGCCAATTGCACCACCTAGACCCCCCATCATTATGGAACTATTAAGAAAACCTTCATGAAACGTCTGTCTAGCACTTTGCAAAAATCACATGCTAAGTATTTTGTACATTCTCAGGATAAGTGAAGGAGAGCCAGTGTTGCATGATGGGTAAAAGTTGGTGCTCTGGGCAGCAGGGTTTGGAATCTGCTCATTTTACTGATGAGAAATGAGCTCATTTTACTGGGGTTCAGAGATGTGAGGCAATCTGCCCTCAGCCACATTGTGAGGCAGTTGTAGAGCAGAAAAGCAGTTGTGACGATGAAATAAATGTGGATAAAGCACTTAATGCCTGACGCTCAGCTCCCGAGCAGTCAGCATGCTAGCGTGTGACACTGACACTCCCGACAACAATTCTGACACCCACTGGGTGTCCTGCAATTCAGTCGTGATGCTAACTACCACAGGTTAGTGTGTGCTAAACCCCACAGGTTCCCTGGCTCGGTCCCCGAGACTGCCCGCGTGTCAGACTTCAGTCTTAAGTATCAAGTCCCTGGGTGGCCCACACTTCTGTCCCCACAGCCACCCCCTCTTTGCAGGTTGATAATTTGCTAAAATGGCTTACAAAACCAACACTTCATTTAGGTTTCCTGCTTTATTATAGAGAGACAAGTCAGAACAGCCAAGTGGAAGAGATGCTAAGGGCAGGGTTTGGATGGGCTCAGAGCTTCCATGCCTGCCCTGGGCCTGCCACCCTTCCACGGCCTGGACCCTCTGAAACCCGCTTGTCAGGGCTTCTTTGTGGGGTTTTCATTATGCCAGTTGATTGAGGAAACCATTGAATATCGGTGATTGGACTCAACTATAGCTCCTCTCCCCTCCCTGGAAGTTGGTGTACAAGGGCCGAAAAGTCCAGGCTTCTCATCGGGACTTAGTCCTTTCTGGTGACCACTTGTCATCCTGAAGCCATCTAGGGATCTACCCAGCCTCACCTCATTACAACGAAAGATGTTCCTGTCACCCTTATCAGTCAGGAAATTCTGAGGATTTTTGAAGTTCTGTGCCAGGAGCCAGGGACAAAGACCAAAAATATCTTTCTCTGCTCCCAAAGCATCTGTCACCTGTGGGGAGGTTAAAATGTTAACGTGATTAAAACTCATTTTGTCCAGCATAGCTGTGCCATGAGATGCCTCGAGTCAAGGAAGCCTACAGAGCTGAGTAGAAGAGGTGGGCTTTGGGAGTCTGAGGGTTGGATTCACGGGTATAGATTGTTTTGTCGTTTTCACGCTGGGCATTTGCCAAACCTCCTGGGTAAACCTCATTTTTTTAATCTATAAATTGGAGCTTGCGATGTTTACTTCGTACAGCTGTTGTGAGCAATAGAAATAACATATAAAGGAATCTAGCATAGTTGCTCTCAGCGAACAATTATTTATCACTTTCTACTGGTAGGGTAGCCTTTTGAAAAGTAAAAAAAAAAACACAGCTTTAGTTTTTGCCTCCTGTTTCTGTTTTTATTATTAACCTCTCCCAAAACAATACTGGACTGCTTTTGTCACCCCATTGTGGCAAAGAGTAGAGAAGAAAGAACTCTGTTTTACCCTGTGTCTTGTGGTTCCCAAATCATCCCTTCTTACACCCAGCGGAAGCACAGCGTTAGAGTTTGGTGGGGAAAATAGACTAGAGTACCAAGCTGCGGGACTCGGCTTGTAGTAAGCGTGGTGGGTTTTAGTGGGCTGGCAGCAGGGGATGATGGAAGAGAGGCGGAAGGCCACAGTCATTGTCATGAGGTCGTGCAAAGGGATAGTGAAGCGGTCAGGGGACTCTCCACGGCCACAGAAGCTGTGCGGACTGGCTCTGACAAGAGATTATTTTCTCCTAATCATTTGGTTTACTATAGCTTCGTGGTTTTGTTTCTGTTTCTCTTTTTGGTTGAAACCAGAAAGTCCTTTGCTGTTTCCGTATTATCCTCGAAAATCACTGCATTTTGTGAAAAGGCGGATGGAGAACATTATTGATCTGTGCTTGCAAAAACCAGCAGTAAGTTTGAAAAACAAATGCATGTCTTTGTGTAGGAGGGAGGGTGTCTATAACATGTGACTCACGATCATAGTCATTAAGGTGAGCCATATGAAAATGCCGGGATCCAGCTTTTGGCTAACAAAATCGCCAGGTTCATTTGGTTCACCCTAACATTTCCTCTCTTATTGTTAGTTTCTTACATAAATTAAAAAGTAAACAAATAACAAGGCTATCAAAAGTGTTGGCAACCTTATTATTTTATGTGTTCCTAGAACAGACTTTTTACAAAGGGTCTTGGTTACAGAGCTGTTGTGTCTCATTCTCAGGAAGGAAAGTCGGTGCCGTGAGACTGGGGATGGGATGGGGGTTCTTAGTCTGGCATGCACGCTTCTCCCCAGCGTCCTTTTCAGCTCACAATTTCTTCTGCCTCTTTTCCTTGCTGTTACGACTGTCACTGAAGTCTCTTGTGTGAAAGCTTGGTGATCTAGATGGCTTTTTACTAGATTTGAACAGTGATGGTCAGGTACTTTCTGTAGAGTATCTGTGTGTATGTAAATATTTTCATTGTATTTTTAATGTTTTATTTAGGACGTAATTGGAAAATCGATGAATCAAGCAATCTGTATTCCATTATATAGGGATGCTAGAAGGTAATTCTGTTTACTTTTTGGGTGGTAAAATTCAGCAGCCAGTTTAATTTTTCTTAGCCTTTTTTTTTTTTTCTTTTGTTCTAGTCAGGACTGTACACGCAGATTGTTCAAATTTCCTTTTCTGTAAGTATGTGTTTCTCCCCATCTCATGTGAGCAATACAGTCTTGTTCTCTGCAGTGATAACTAAAAATCAGGTTTTGACATTACATTTTTTTCCCTTAGGTGGAATAATAAAACCTCAAATCTACATTATCTTCTTTTTACTATTCTGGAAGATTCGCTTTATAAAATGTGCATCTTAAGGAGACATACTGATATTTCCCAGTAAGTATTAAAGTTTGAATTAGAGAATGAGATTGTATGATTTTTAATAATAAAACCTACAGCTTCCTTCCCCAATGTTTTGGGGTTCAATGAAGCTGCCTTACGACTTTGACTTAGACTTGCTCTTAGGGTGTTTTCACGTCATTAGGATGGTAACGCCAAATCAAGAAGCTGAGTGATCCCCTCTGATGCTAGATGATCTTTTGTACAAGTGTAGCTGTGACATGCGGGATTTCTTTAGGGTTAAAAAAAATATGACAATGGAACCCTCAGGATGGTATCTCATGAACTTGGAGCAGTTCAGAACTTTGGTTTGGGTTCCTTATCGAAAGGATTTTTGCCTCAGGCTGAGTATGCCTTTCATTAAATGAGAGGCCTGCCTATAGAGACTTCTTTGAGAACCCGAAATAAAAGTTCTAAAACATAAGATCATGTACAGAAATACTGATAGTATTTTAATCTGAATTTGAAGGAAATGTTTTGACACCCAAGATGGGGCCAAAGAGAAATAATTTGGTTGTTCCAATCGTCCTTAATTCTGTAAGGTTTCTAGCTACTGTAGTGACTAAGATTTTAAGCCAAGTTGTAATTCTGATGTAGGGTTGTCTATCTAGGTGTTTAAATGAGTTGTCAGTGCTGCAGAGTGAGCATGACGTATTTTGGTCGGGGACGTGCTGTGTGGGTGAACATACTAACAGTGGCTCGTGTTCTTTCAGGCATTTAGATGATTGGCTATCCAGGTTGTCTCACACAGTCTCTTTCGTACCCCCTTTTTTTTTTTCAAGATCTGTAACTAATGGACTAATTGCTATTAAATTTGGGAGCTTCACATATGCCACAACGGAAAAAGTGAGAAGAAGGTAAATCTTGGATCTCGTTTGGATGAGATTGTGTACATGTGCATGCATATGATGGGTGTGTATGTTTAATTATAGAAATGTGGTTAGACTCTGGGACAGTGATGTTACGCTTAGCAGGCCATTGTAACTTGCAGCTCGGGACAGGATCGCTTACGTAGGTTATACTTTGATTGACTTACTGGTCAAATAGAACCATCCTGCCTTACAGGAATTTATGTAGCTGTGGTTTCCTGTGATTGATACTCTTGAGCTCCCCTGTCTGTTAAAAAAGCAAGGTGGTTCCAGGGGGCATGTGGGCCAACGATCATGTGAGGTGGCATCATTCTCACTGCTCTGGGATGTTCTTAGGAATAAAAGGCTAACAGTACCAGAGTCGTCCCTGAGGCTGTGGAATGGACGCTAATCACAGGCCAGTCCTTCTCTCACTCACTTTTCCTTACATAAAAGGAGTTTTTTATGATAATATCTCTGAAGTTGTTGTGACTCTTCATCTGTAAATCTTACTTTTCAGTCAAGTGAGCCTGCTTGTTTAGCCAGTATATCTACAAGGGGCCATTCATGGAATTTCCATAGGCTTAAGGCCTGACTTGGTGTCAGGAGTGTTCTGGAACCGTGAATCACCTCACCCTCACGGGTTTTTCTTTTTCCATGATGACGTATTTTTAGAGCCTAGTTCCGTTAGTGAATAATCACTATTGTTGGTAACTGATTTTAGTGCAAACCAAGGATATATTTTAAATGTAATTGTACAGAATGTCACGTGGGTTTTGTTTCATCCATTTTTTTGCGTGGTACCAGAGTGTTTTCTCAGTAGTCCCGATCACTTGTGATATAACAGAAAGTACTTCACTTCCAGCACCTACAGCTGCTTAGACGCACAGTTTTATGATGATGAAACTGTAACCGTGGTTCTTAAAGACACCGTGGGGCGCGAAGGAAGAGATAGACTCCTGGTCCAGCTGCCGTTGTCTTCAGTGTATGACAGCGAGGTTGCTGCAGAGTATCAGTTCACTGGGGCTTACTCCACAAGGTGACTCACTCATTCATAAGAGCATCTTTGGGACACAATAGTTAGGTGCTTTTTAATGCGTCTTGTACATTCTAATTCTAATTCCTTAGGCATGCTAGACCATGTTTACGAGGGATGGCAGTAAAGTCAGCTGAGCAGAAGTACCATTTTTTTCTTTAAAAAAATACTGGCTTCAACAGCTCTTCTGCCCTTTTGCTTTATTAAAAAAATCAAGAAGTACTTGGTGAAATCAAGCAGAGAATTATTTGGAATGGCAAATGGGACTTCTGTTGTGTTTTCAAGGGTAGCAGTTAACCCCAGTTAATAGTAGAACTGCTCTCAGTGGTTTCCTTTCAGAATTAGAATCTCAGTAGCCATATGGAGGGGACACAGCCAATTCCAGAAACGACTTTGGTTTTCTTAGATTTAAGTGAGTGGGTCTCTTCTCTAATTTAAAAATAGGTCTGTTTTCCTTGAAAAGGAATCAGAAACCTCAGTAAGATGCCATTCTGGCTATTTGGAATCGCAATATTTTCCTAGGATACAGGGTCGCAGCTTTTTACACAGTGGCTGAGAATTACACTGGAGAGGGGAATATTAGTAGAAGTCGAACCCATGGTGGACAATGATACAACCCTTCATAAACCAGGGAGATCGCTTTTTCATTCTGGGGTTGGTTTTTCCCTTCTCCAGGCTAGATGAACAGTGCAGTGCTATTCCCACACGTACCATGCATTTTGAGAAACATTGGCGATTATTGGAAAGTATGAAAGCACAATATGTTGCTGGGAATGGTTTTCGCAAAGTGTCCTGTGTGGTAAGTATTTACAGATTGTTTGCTGACCAAGAATAACAGGAGGACATGACTTTGGAGCTATCGGGTCCTTTTAGGAAATGTGAACATTTCTTGATGTACTGCCTTTTTTTTTTTTTTTTTTAAGATTTTATTTATTTATTCATGAGAGACACAGAGAGAGAGGCAGAGACACAGAGGGAGAAGCGGGCTCCTCACAGGGAGCCTGATGCAGGACTTGATCACTGGACCTGGGATCACGGCCTGAGCTGAAGGCAGATGCTTAACCACTGATCCACACAGGCGTCCCTGTGGTGTATTGCTTTTATTGATTATGAACATGTTGTAGTCTTGGCTGTGTAGCTTTCTCATTCTGAGAAAGCTTAATGAGTCGTACAATTCCAGATATTATTTGTTTATTTAAAATGATCTCTACTTGAAAAAAAAAAAGTGATCTCTACTTGAGATCACTGTGGTATATGGAGATCCTTTTGCAGCAAATGAGGCTAAGTGAGGTGATTTTGTTGTGAATCCATGGGAAAATAACTTTCATCAAAAACCATTCTTCAGACTTCTGACTTCTTGTATATTATGTGTTAGTTAAGCTATTAATTTAAAAATTCTATGCTTGACCTTTTCTCCAGTTGAGCTCAAATCTCCGCCATGTGAGAGTATTTGAAATGGATATAGATGATGAATGGGAGCTCGATGAATCTTCAGATGAAGAGGAGGAAGCCGGTAATAAACCTGTGAAAATAAAGGAAGAAGTGTTGTCTGAGTCGGAGGCGGAGAATCAACAAGCTGGTGCTGCTGCCTTAGCTCCAGAGATCGTCATCAAAGTGGAAAAACTTGACCCTGAGCTAGACTCCTGATCTCACTTGCCATTATTTTGTATGTTCTCATCACGTCAGGGAGGACATGGGAGACGGACTGAGGTGTTTTGGACCACTTTTAATTTTCTTTGTATCACAAGGAAATAAACCATACGTTTTAGTTTTTCCTTAGTCCTCTTCGTCTTCTCTCGGTAGTATAGTCACTGTGATAGACTTTCTTTTTGCTAAGATTTCTTTTTAATACTGTGTGCACAACTCATGTTTAAAGAAAACATAAATCGAATGTGAAGAATATTTCAGTCTTTTCTGTTAAAAGATAGGTGTCAGGAATCATCCCTCTCTCCAGAAGAAATTACATTTAAACAGTCATTCATCATGGGAGGTTTTGATGCATTTAGTATTTTAAACGTGTAGATAACATTTATTCCTATTTTTCCGTCTTCCCCTTTTCCGTCTTCCCCTTTCTAGTTGATTCTTGGGTCTCCATAATGCTTTCAAAATTATGTTTTTCAAAATTATACGGCTTTACTGTAATGCTAAATAAGATGGATACTGTCTTTATTATCTAAATAGCAAAAACACCGCTTGACACCTACATAATTATCTTCTCATTTTGTTACTGGATTTGAGCTCTGAATTCTTCGAATTGGCAGCATTTAGATGTGTCATTTTACTGTTCAGAATTGATCAAAGACACACGGTGGCTTTCTATGTCACACCTTAGGAACATTAGAAACATGGATCAACGAAACCTAATTTAGCTTTTGTGCACATGTTGATTTCCTGGTGCTCGTTCCTAAAATGAGTCATATTCGATGAGTTTCTATTTTATATATGAATTCTAGTATCAGTTCACCATGGAATGAAAGCATCACTTTTTAAAGCTTTAAATATTTTCAGGCAGGAAAATATACTATATCCACAGGAGTGGGTAACTGCCTGGTCCCGTATCATTCACCTGTTTCTTCAGTAGTACCTGTTGGGCTAGGATTTGAGGCACATCATGCTTTAGGTGCCCCAGGTACCTCAGTGGGGCTGATCTGTGTCGGTGTTGAAGGGAAAACTGAAGAGAAGCCACTGTTGTGTGGATGAGCTCGGTGACTAGAGCCATCATCTTCAGGAGAGCGGC
The DNA here is from genome assembly GCF_048164855.1 of Canis lupus baileyi. Classification (NCBI taxonomy): domain Eukaryota; kingdom Metazoa; phylum Chordata; class Mammalia; order Carnivora; family Canidae; genus Canis; species Canis lupus. The sequence goes on along the minus strand of NC_132839.1, from coordinate 86,405,932 downwards.
TGTGCGGCGGGCAGCCTTGTGCGTAGCAGGCCTGGAACACGATTCATCTGTAATTTGCATAAATGCTTCTTGGTGGTCGGTCAGTTTCATGGCATAGCACAGATGTCTTGAATTAGCTTTTGTGAGCAAGACAGGTAATCTCTCAGGCAGCATTACAGCTTATTAGAATGAATTACAATTTCACAATGAGCAACCAGTTCTTTATTAGACAGTAATCTGTCCCATGTGACTTCAGCATGAAATTTATAAAGATTTTCTGACCTGGGCACATTTGCTTTCTGCAGCTGCAGCCTAGGGATGAATTGAAGCCAAAACTCCCAAACTCTGCGTTCATCTCGAACCAGGCATCGGTACTAGTTCTGTTGCTGTACTAGCGACACCTTAACATTGAGTTAAATAATTGTGAATCATTCCTGATTTTAGGAGGATAGTTTTTTCATTAATGATTTTAATGCATATGATAGATAATTTAGGAACTGGGTTTATATTATGTCAAAGGAGAAGAGTTTGAACTGATAGCCGAATTCCATCTTAACTTTTATTTTTTAATTTTAATTTTTTAAAGATTTATTTATTCATAAGAGGCATAGAGAGAGAGGCAGAGACACAGGCAGAGGGAGAAGCAGGCTCCCTATGGGGAGCCCAATGCTGGACTCAATCCTGGATCCCGGGATCATGCCCTGAGCTGAAGGCAGATGCTCAATGGCTGAGCCACCCAAGTGTCCCTGGGTCTTAAGTTTTAATAAGTGTGGTGCAGATAATCTGTTTTTTTTTTTTTCAAATAATATGTTATCATTTTATTTTTAGATCTAGGCTCTGATTTCCACACCATGAGAAACTTTGCTTTTAATATTTAGAAATAATTTGAGCAATAGAGACTATCGTTTTATTTCTAGTTTATTTAGCAGCTGATGCTGAATGTGAGTTTTGAATTTAGTGAATGACCAGCAAAGTGGGGCTTGGAGGACCCTGGGCGGTGGGCTTCCCCCCACACAGCCTGTGTGGGGTTTCAGGCCCTGACCTTCACACAGCGGGGATAATCGAGTACCTGTCTCAGGGTTTGAGGACTAAATGGGTGTTGTAGAGCGATGTGGTTGGCACATATCAGACACCTGATAAAGATCAGCACTTATTAAAATTCTGTACTGCTCTCTTCAAGGATAAAATGTGTTGATATTTTAGGAATTTAAATAGCACTTTTTTTTTTTTTTTTTTTTTTGTGCCTTAATGGGCACTGTGATAATAGTCTTGCTAATTCTCTGGCTTTGTAGGTTTCTTTTTTCCTTCCGTTCTTGATTTTTTTCCAAAACAAAAATTTTACACTTAGCAAAATTCTAAAACATTTTATCTTCTTTATTCAGAGCATTTGAATATAAATGTGAAGAAAACTATGATGGTATGTAACCTTGGGTTTATGACCCCGTAACTAGGGAATCTCTCTTAGATACAGATATAGATATAGTTGTCTGAGTTAATCTAAATACTTGCAATTCTTGAGGAAATCTAGCAAGCAAGTGTGCTAAATACTTCTAAAGACTGCTGTAATTGAAATCATGGGTTGTATGAATTCGGGGCAAATCAGTTTCTTAGGCACCTCTTGCATTTGTAGCAATTATTATAGACTGATTGCATTCATTAGAATATATATTTGACTGTCCAACATATCATTTTTAGTTCTCACTGAACAAAGGGAGAGGGTACTTAGCATTATGTGAAGTCAAGGTCACAAAAACCTTATCGTATGAGAGTAAGGATTATTTTACAGCAGGAAATAGTATTTAAACTCTTAGGAATACTCTCTTTCTGTGTCTCTCATGAATAAATAAAATAAAATCTAAAAAGAGTTCTTACAAAAGAGTGAGACCATTAAGTAATCATTAAAAAAAATCAACCTCTAATTACTAAAAAACAGCTTCCATAGACTATAGAGAGAGACGCAGAGACACAGGCAGGGGGAGAAGCAGGCCCGACATAGGACTCTATCCCAGGTCTCCAGGATCACAACCCAGGCCAAAGGCGGCGCTAAACCGCTGAGCCACCCGGGCTGCCCAAGAACTTTTTTTTTTTTTTGTTTGTTTATTTATTCATGAGAGACAGATTGAGAGAGAGGGAGGTAGAGACACAGGCAGAGGGAGAAGCAGGCTCCATGCAGGAAGCCTGATGTGGGACTCGATCCCGAGACTCTAGGACCAAGTCCTGGGCCGAAGGCAGGCAGCAAACCACTGAGCCACCCGGGGATCCCTGAGGTCGATCATCTTTTAATTAAAAGCCGCTCCCTTAGATGCATTGAAAATGGATATATTTTTTTACTTACAAATGACCCCTGTGCGATTAATTTTACATGCAACACGCTCACCGTCCTGTAAATCTGTTTAAACGATGGTGGGCCTAATTATGCCGAATCTATGCACTGCAGCCTGTACCACTGAATCCCAGAGGGCCACGCTTCAACCTTCAGCTCACGTCCCACCGAGCAGTGGATGCCAAGGTGGGTCTGCATGGGCCAGGCAGCTTGGCTAACAGGTGATGACAACTCATAAATGTCCCCTTGGCTCTGGGGGGTACAGGGTGAACACACAGCACCCCCAGACGCTAAGTGTTCTGCGTGGTTATTGCTGTACAGATGATCAGTCCTCCGGCCACATGACCGCGTGACGCCGAGCCCACCCGCTTGATAGACGTTTTCAGTGTCAAAGCAAGGAGACAAGTTTGTAATCTGTGCCTCAGGCCCTTCCAATTCCAATGTTCCCATATCTCCCCAACCAGGCTGAGAACCTTAGGAACTGTTTTTATTCAGTTCTGATTCTCAATTCCTGCTACAGAGCGACCATTAATATTTTGATTTGTATTTTTTCCACTTTTCAGATAGTAGAACTGGGTGTTTAGGAGCCCAGCTAGATGCTATAAACTGGCATCCGTGACTGTCAACATGTCAAACGATGGTGAAAACCGTTCTAAAGTTGACAACATGTTACTTCCTGTTTTCCCTTCCACCACGTGCTTTGCACCACTTTGTCCTGCCTACCTTTCAGGAAGAGGTGTGGAGGATTAAAAAAATTTATATATACAATACACCTCTCTTAGGCTGTAAAGTCAGGATGTCTACATAACAGAGTGGGCGTGGAAGGGGCAAGGACCATTGCTGCGGGGTCCTCCGGGGTGCAGAGCCCGTTTTCTCCCTGCTGGAGGAGGAGCTATCAGAGGACACTTGGAAAGAGTGGCCGGGGAGGCAGGAGGACACCTGGGTGACATGCTTGACGGAAACCCCGTCAGGGGAGCTTTCTTCATGTCACATGCTGCCAACAAGTGGAGGAGGGAGGGATGAGGATTGGCTAGTATGTCTGAGAAAACTTGAGCCCTTGAGCACTTTTCCGTTTGTGAGCATGTTCCCCATGGCTCTGCTGGCCTTGCCCCTGAAGTCTTCCCTGCCATCGTCTTGGGGCTCCCCCCGACTCATACTGGCTTTCTTTCCTGTTCTTTCTGCCCCAGAGCTCTGAGACGTGCCATTTGCCAGGAACAAGCCCTTCCCCAACACCTCATGGGCTTAATCCTCACTCTCAATTCCTCAGCCTATGTCTTCCTCGGAAAAGGCGACAGAGATTTTAGGAATCTCTCCTCCCCCTCCCTTTCATGCCAGATGTCACGATTTGCTGTTATGTCCTCCTCTGGTGCCTATTTTATTGCCTAAATTAGGTTATAAGCCCCGTGGCCGAGATGGTGCCCAGGTTGTTTACTTCCTCACACCCGGTGCCTGGCACGTGCTGGGTGCTCCAGAGATCCTGCACGATCGGGGTCACCAAACATGCTGGCAACAGCAAAGTGGACACTGGTTTGAGATATGAAAGAGAAATTATCCTGAGATTTTAACAATATTACAATGAGTCAGATTCATTCACAAATGAGTCGTACCCCCAAATTTGCAAACTGATTGACAGATTACATTCCTCTCCTTAAGAAAAAAAAAAACCCCCCGTTGTGGTCGGTCCAGGCTGTGCCCACCGAGAGTAACAATCCCCCCCACCCAGACACCGCCGCCTTACACCTAGATTTCCAAATCAAGATCCCTTGTTTTCAGCCTCCGCGTAATTTTCAAGGCCTTTGTTTTTGTGACCCTAAGAAAGCATGTATGTAAAAGATGGCTTTTAGTTAAAAAAAGAAAATCAGTCAAGACACCGACAGGATTGGGTTCCTCGGGTGGCAGTGGCCGGAGCCCCGTGGGAGCGAGGGAGGAACAGGAGGGAGGGAGAAGCAGAGGCCACCAATGCGGGCAACGTGTGAAGAATTTTGCTGCAAGAGTGGGAGGGGGCATGGATGGCAATGGGGAGCTTAAAAAAGAAAAAGATCAGGGCGCCTGTGGTTAAGCATCTGCCTTTGGCTCAGGGTCCTAGGATCGAGTCCCACGTTGGGCCTCTGCTCGGCGGGGAGCCTGCTTCCCCCTTTCCCTCTGCTGCTCCCCATGCTGTGCTCTCTCTCTCTCTCTCTCTGTCAAATAAATAAAATCTTTAAAAAAAACAAACATTGATGACACGAAGGCATATTTATATGTCCCCAGCAGTGATGTGCTGAAGGAGAAGGAACTGACTGTTTCCAGAGAAAAGGAGAAGCGTGAGAGTGAAATCCTTGAGAAGGCAGAAAGGTGGGGAGGGCTCAGCGTTGGCTGGAGCACCCTGCCCCTTGCACCCTAGCAGGCTAGCAGGGGTGCAGTTCCCCCCGTGCACGAGGCGTCGAGGCCTCCGCTGACACGAGGAGCAGCGACTTCCCCCCACTTGCTGGGGACCTGAGGTGTCAGCTGAGAGGGGGTGCGCTTCCTGGGATCATTTTCTCCTGCTGGCGTGTTGGGTGCAATCTGGATTGGGGGTTTGCCCACCCACTTCGGCCCAGGCAGCGAGGGCAAGGGGTTGGGAAGGTAGTCACGCGGTGACTGGGGCCGGAGGATTGGAAGGTGGAGAATTGTGGAATCTTGGAATTGGGGTGCGGGGGAAGACAGGGAAAGGCAATGGCCGGTCAGGGCCATTTGCAGGGATGGCGCCAGAGGTGCCCCAGAGGGCCTGGCCCTGAGGTCCCCCGGGAATGGGGAGAACGGGAAAGGCCTGGCGGGGGGCGCCGGGGTGGCTCAGTCGATGAAGCGGCTGCCTTCAGCTCAGGTCGGGGGGGCCCCGGGGTCCTGGGATCGAGCCCCACATCGGGCTCCCTGCTGGATGGGGAGCGGCTTCCCCCTCTGCCCCTGCTTGTGCGCTCGCCCTCCCTCCCTCCCTTCCTCCTTCTCCCTCCCTCCCTCCCTCTCTCTGTCAAATCAATACGTAGAATCTTTAAAAAAAGAATAAGAAAGGACTGACTTGGGGTCAGTAGGGAGGCAGCGAGGCTGGGATTGAAACTGGGCCGGGCTCCCCAGGGTGCTCCGCGACAGCGCGGGGAGGACGGCGAGGTCCCCGCGATCCTCAAGGCCTCTGCGAGCAAGGGACTCGCTGACCTTGTACAGAAAAGGAAATGCGTGCAAGAGTTTTGCTGCGTGTCAGTCACACTCGTGGGGGGCAGAGCCGGGGTACAAGGAGGGTGATGGGGCCCCATGACAGCGACGGCTCACAGTGCGTGTGGGCCCGTGGGCGGCGGGCCCCTCGCCGCGATCCTGCACGGCAGGTGCTGTTACTGGCACCATCCCCACTTCACAGATGGAGAAACTGAGGCGCGGGCAAGTTTTCTAACCCGCTTGTGGGAATGACAGGAGCAGGGCGGGGGGAGAGGGCGTGAGCCAGGCAGCGGGGGTGGGCACCGAGCGGCTCAGAGCATCGCGGGCCAGAGATCCGGTTCCCGGCCCCGGAAGGGGGCTTGTTGGGGGAGCCGGTCGGGCCCCGGGGGGTGCACAGTGCGGCCCTGAGAACGCAGCTTCCCTTTGAGAAGCAGGAGCGAAGGGACCCGATGTGCAGATTGGCTCAGCGTGGGTTCCCCCCTCCAAGGGCTGCGCCCCCCACCCTGCCGGGCCTGGGCTCCCCCGCGGCCTGGGCCTGTCTGGGAGGCTGCAGCGCCCCTCGGGCCGGGGAGTCAGCGCGCAGCTGAGCCATCCAAGGTGGGGGCCGCTCCCCACGGCCACGGCCACGGGGGTCTGAGGGTGCCCTGTGCCACCGCCTGCAGCCGGGGAGCCCGGGCCCGGCCTGCGCTGTCCCGCTAACGCCCGGCGGCCCGCCAGCCCGAGGTTGTGTGCCAGGGTCCCCAGCCCGAGGTGGGGTCCCCAAGTCCCCCGACAGGGGTCCTGTCGCTCAGGGGCTGGGTGGGACACCCCTGCAGCGGGTGCTGGCTCGCCTGTGCGTGCGGCTCAGGGAGGGTCGCGCGGCCACACGGGAGCAGCACGGGGCCTCGGCCCTCGGCCCGGGCCCGGAGTTCAAGGCTTCGTGGGGCGAAGCGAGGACGGAGCCAAGGGGCTTAAGCAGAGGCTGCTGGTTCCGAGCTCGCAGGGACGTCAGCGCTGCACCTCGCGGGCCGGCAGGGACCCGGGCGGGGAGGAGTGGGGGAGGGTGGGCCCGGGGTGCTGCCGGGGGAGCCAGGGTAGGCTCGGGAGACTGGGGGGCCCGGGGCGGGGGGCTCTTCCTGGGTGTCCCCGAGGCGGGACGGGAGCAGACAGCAGGGAGGCTGTCAGTCCCAGCAGGCCCTGGCCACGGGGGCGCTTGCCCGGGGGTCCCTGGGGGCCTCCCGCGTGGCCCTGGCACCAGCCCGGGTGACCTCCTGCGGGGCGCGCCTGTGGGCGCAGGGAGCCGCTCTGCGATCGCCGCCCGGGATTCGGGCCCCGCGTTTCTGCATCTTCCCGGGGCACCTGCAAGGGCCGAGGGCGCAGCTGCATTCACGCTTGCGCACCTGACCCGGCGGGCTTGCGGGCGGTCCTGGGCGGAGGCTGATCCAGCTGCCATTTGCGCCGTTTGCACCTGCCACTTAGAATGAGGGACCGTGCTGTCACCAAGTGTACAGCAGGGGGGGGCAGTGGGGTCCGGGCCCAGGCTCCCAGGGGCGGGCCCTCGGGGCGAGGCTGAGGCTGGCACGGGCTTTTCCTTCTCCACTTTGCTTTTTCCCCTCCTGGTGGGGCCAGGGTCTTCCGGCCGGCCCGGGTGACACGATCATCCTGTGTTGGCTAAGGTCACTAAGAGGATGTGACCTCCGGTTGACCCGTGGGCCGGCCCCGGGGTCATCCAAGGCTCCCCACCCGCTGGAGCTGTTTCAAGGACGTAGCCTTGGGGTTGAGGCCTGGGTGGTAGAGTCACTGAACCACGTGAAAGCCTTGACGTCAAGTTTTCAGGTTCTGGCGGGCGGAGGTGGTGGGGGGATCTACTGGCTGCAGCTTGACTGCACCTGTCGCCCACCAGGCTGGAGTGGCCTGGCTCTCTCTTCTGTCCCTCCTTGCCCTCTGTGTATGGGGTCAGATGTCCCCTGGGGAGGGACGCCTGGGTGGCTCAGTGGTTGAGTGTCTGCCTTGGGCCCGGGGCGTGATCCTGGGGTCCCGGGATGGAGTCCCACATCGGGCTCCCTGCACGGAGCCTGCTCCTCCCTCTGCCTGTGTCTCTGCCTCTGTCTCTCTCTGTGTCTCTCATGAATAAATAAATAAATAAAATCTTAAAAAAAATCCATCTGAACCTTGTTTCCTAGTCTGTAACTCAGGTGCTCCTCAGGCTTCCCAGAGACTTTTGTGAAGGCGGCTTTGACTTTCGTGACTAGGATCAATGCCACCGAGTGGCACGCTTGAAAGAGGCTAAAAAGGCAACTTGTAGGTCACACTGATTATCGCAATTTAAAATACTTCTTTAAGGAAAAAACCAACGCTGCAAACCCAGAGCACACGGTTTCATGTGGGAGATGGCCAGAAGTCAGGGGCAAGCAGAGCGAGCCCGGGCGCGGAGCACCCCCGCAGTGCCGTTCGTGTACGAGGGGGGGTTGGCAGCGGCCCGAGGTCACCGGCCGAGTCATCTAAGGATTGCTCTTTAGATGGGTTGGGGCGCCGGGTGGCTCAGTCGGTTAGGCAGCTGACTTTTTTTTAAAATTTAAATTCAGGGGATCCCTGGGTGACGCAGCGGTTTGGCGCCTGCCTTTGGCCCAGGGCACGGTCCTGGATATCCGGGATCGAATCCCATGTCAGGCTCCCGGTGCATGGAGCCTGCTTCTCCCTCTGCTTGTGTCTCTGCCTCTCTCTCTCTCACTGTGTGCCTATCATAAAATAAGTAAAAAGTTAAAAAAAAATTTAAATTCAGTTAATGCCCATATAGTGTATTATCAGGTTCAGAGGGAGAGGTCAGGGATTCATCAGTTGCACAGAACACCCTGGGCTCATGACATCACGCGGCCTCCTTCATGCCCGTCACCTGGTTACCTCGTAACCCACCCCGTCCCCTCCAGCGACTCTCAGTGTGTTCCCTAGAGTTAAGAGTCTCTCTTATGGTTTTCCCTCCGCTCTGATTTCATCTTATTTTATTTTTCCCTCCCTTCCCCTATATTCATCGTATGTGGGATTTGCTTCTTAAATCCCACATACGAGTGAGGTCATACAGTTGTCTTTCCTTGATTGACTTATTTCTAGGCATCCGTCTCAGTGATCTCAGCTCAGGTCTTGATCTCAGGGTGGTGAATCTGAGCCCTGTGTCGGGCTCCACCCAGGGCGTGGAGCCTATTTAAGAGGAAAAAAAAAAAAAAACCCAGTGTTCATGTTTGATGTATTCATTTTTGTCATTTCATTAACATGTGCCACAGTCCACGTTCCCGGATTGGAAACCTATGGCTTGTCTTTGAGACTCTCCATTCGCCAATCCACCGAACCCAGTCTGGATTGTGCTTTTGAAGTTCTTCGTGGGTTTAGTGCCCCGCCCTCCATCCGCAGTGCCACCATCCGGCTGCTGCAGGCCACACCTGCTGGCGGCCTCCTCGTGGGCCTCCTGCCCAGGTCTTCTCCAGACCATATTTCCTGTCCTACAATCCTGGGGTCATAGTGGACCTCTGTACTCAGACTCAAGTCTGATGACTCTCAGGTCCGGGAGGCACCACGGTGATTCCTGTAACCAATATGCTGGTCCTGCTCTTTTCAAAAAGCCTCCAACAGTTCCTTCTCTCAGGGAACAAGGCAAAGCCCTACATGACCAGCCCCAGAGTGATTCTGCACCCCGCCGCACCCCGACACTTTCAGACACACTTAACTCCTCTTCCTTCCCTCTATTCATTCTTTGCCAGCCCTACCCGCCTCCTGGTTGAATTTGGAACCTTCCAGGAACATCCCCACCCCCTCCCAGGCATGCGTCCTGTGCCTTCTGCCTGAAACCCTCTCCCTTAGACAGTTGGTGAGGTTCCCTCCTCCCCCCTACCTGCTGGCTCAACTCCACACCCTATTTGAAACCACAGGTACTGCCCTGGCCCCTGAGCTCCCTTACTCTTGCCCTCCAAGGCACCCATCACCTTTGCACAGGATATTTTGAATCCAAGTGTGACTCCCCTCTCCAGTGAGGACAGGGGTCTTCTGTCTGCTGGGACATAGTAGGAGCTCGAGAAGCATCTAGAAAGGATGAATGAATGAATGAATGAATGAATGAATGAATGACTCTTTTCCCAATCTCCCAATGAAAACCTGGGGCCCATCATTTCCTTCTTACCTCTGTGACCACTCGATGCTCAGCGGATCCTAAAGCAGACTCAAGTGGAGACAGAGTGTCCACCTGACCTTGGGTGGGGACGACGGCCAATGCCGCCTCCCCGAGCCTGGCTTTTCCGCCCGGTGCCCTCAGCCTTGCGCGGGTTCTGGCCGCGCCAACGGGCTGAGCAGAAGAGAGAGGGAGGCTACAGCAGAGTAGGGACGGGGTCCCCAAGAGGGGGTGCCCACGGAGGGGCTTGGAATTGGTAGGGATGGGGGCAGGAGGACCACGGCAAGGGCACTAGAGTGATGTTTAATTTAAAGAAAGATGCTGAAAAATACAAAAAATAAAAAATAAAAAAAAATAAAGATGCTGGGTCCCCTGGGTGGCTGAGCAGTTGAGCATCTGCCTTCAGCTCAGGTCCTGGGATCGAGGGCCGCATTGGGTTCCCCGGGGGAGCCTGCTTCTCCCACTGCCTGTGTCTCTGTATCTCTCATGAATAAATACATAAAATTAAAAAAAATAAACAAAGACAGATGCTTTGGAATCTCTCCCACCTGAGCCTCGCAAGGGCACAATAGGAAGGGCAGAAATGAAACTTCTCATTTGGGGGCTTGGCCCGCCCAGCTGGGCTTTCCACTGCCTTCCCACCTGGGCACGTGGACTTCCCATCGCCCTTCCCCAGCGTGCAGATTACTACGTTTTGCTGCCGAAATATTAACATGCGTAATTGTGCTGGGCTGTGTTGTGAGGTCTCGTTGCGGCGTGCTGTCCTGGATTCCCGGGGGCCTCACGGACCGGGCCATCCCTGTGCGCGGACTCTCTCAAATCGGTGCCTTCTGGACTTTGACCCTCGGCTGGTCCAGGTTTGCGGATAGAGGGTGTGGATCCGGGGGTACCCCCTGTGGCAGGGAGACGGGAGCCCTCATGGCCCTGGAGCCGCGCGGCCTGGCTTCAGCAAGCAGGTACTGGCTGCGTGGTCTTGGCAAACCCTGTAACCTCCTGGACCCTCTGTTTCTTCTTCGTCTGTAAAACCTCCAGAAGGTGTGGGTTGTGAGGTCGGAAACAAAGGACCTCTTTGGTTTTTCTTGTCAGGACCAAGGCCTGGCTGATCCCAGCTTCCCTTACATGCCTGTCTAGTGTGGATTTTGGGAAACAGCTCGGAGGGGCATCGCCTTCTGCCCCACAGGGAAATTCTCAAAACCCCGAGGGTTGGTCTTTGCTTTTGGCAACTGTAGGCAACTACCACCACCACCCCCGACCCGCCGAGGGTGTATAGGTTAGCGCAGGGCCCTGGACGGGAGCTGGGCCCTTCCGAGTGTGACAATAACTGGAACAGCCTTGCTTCTGCACCGGTGTCCTCAGGCTTCCTTGTCCCAGCGACGTCGAGGTACGCGGTGAGGAGGACGGTGTTTTCCTGACCCCTTCTGCAGCGGGGGAAGCCTCTCCAGTGATGACATGGGAAGAAGCCGGGCCTCCCGGAGGCAGGCCACATATCACATGGGGCTTCAGACAAACTGAAGCCAACACTGGATTTTACCAGGGTGCATCTTCCAGGACTCGGAGGGCCCACCCGAGGGCCCCACAATGAGATTCATGAAATATTAGAGACCTTGAAATTTCCTGCAAGAGTCCCGCGAGCAGAAGAGCAAGTCATATGAGCACCCGAGCACCTCCCCAGGTTTATAAAATTTTATCATTTTGCCCGATTTTCTTCAAATTTTTTTTTTAAAGAAAGTGATACCCAATCGGAGTCCCCTGTGTACCCCTTTCCTGATTTCCCCCTTTCCCCTTCTCTGTGAGTTTGGTTATTATTCCCAGGCATGTTTTTCTATTATTAATACAAATATTGCCTCCATAAATAATTATGCTATTGCATACGTTGTTGAAGTTTAGTATCATATAGCACAGTGTTTGATTCTATGATAATAAGTTATATGTGCGTGTAAATATATATGTATTCACATTGGAGACAGAGCAGCACAGAGGGCCCGGCACAACTTACCTTCTTTCGTTGTTCAATATTATGCTCCGTTGGTTTGCCCGACGTTGCTATACAGAGCTAGACTTCAGTCACCTGGACTCTATAGAACATTCTCTGGTGTTAGCACATGGCAAGCAATTGATGCTTTCCTCTCTCTCTCTCTCTCTTTTTTTTTTTTTTGGATTTTATTTTTATTTTTACTCCCGGGCCATAAGTTTTTGTTTCTTCAGTTTCTTCTGTGCAACCTCCTCTTCTGGTTCAGGAACAATCTGCTCTTTTTCAGTAAGAATCATCTCGATGTGGCAGGGAGGGCTCATGTGTGGGTTAATCCGGCCGTGAGCCCTGTAAGTTCTGTGTCGCATCTCGGGGGCTTGGTTCACCTGGATGTGCTCAATGACCAGAGAATCTACACCTAAAAGTTCAGCATTACTCTTTGCGTCTTTAAGCACGTGCAGTAAAAACTCAGCCCTCTTCTTGGGCCACCGACCCCGTGTCCAGCCCCGCTGCTGGACCTGCGCACACCCACCAACTCCACCATTGTAGCGACGCAATCGCACACGCTGCTTCTGCAAAGTGCCACCTTTCAGAAGCTTGGTGGCCTTTTGGATATGCACACCCTCGATGGCCTGGGCACTTTCACACGTGTCCTCAAAGCAAACACGAAGATTTGAACCTTTGCACGATTTTGTAGGGTTTTCTGAGTCTAGTGAGTAGCGAACCATTTTCGGAGGTCACCTCAGGCCGCTCCGGGGAACAGCGATGCCTTCCTCTGTTGACGGGCATTTAGACTGTTGCGAGTTTCTGCCATTAGAAACAATACTTTTTTAAAAATGATTTTATTTATTTATTTGAGACAGAGAGAGAGAGAGAGCGTGCACAAGCAGGGGGAGGGAAAGGCAGAGGGAGCAGCAGGCCCCCCGCTGAGCAGGGAGCCCGACGCAGTCTCGATCCCAGGGCCCTGGGATCGTGAGCAGAGCTGAAGGCAGCTGCTCAACCGACTGGGCCCCCCCAGTGCCCCCAGACAATAGGTAAGGGTCGGTCTTCACGGTGTCCTCCCACCATTGCCAGAGCTTCCCAGTAGCTCCCTCGGCTCCGGCACCTCGGGGTGGCACTCGGCTCAGCGCCCCACCAACGTGCAGCCCAGGCTCAGGCCCAGGCTGTGGCCACCCTGTCGGCCGAGCAACAGTGGCCCTGGCTCCCACCCTTGCCACGGTCCCGGGGTCCTGTAGGGTACGGGGGACCCTCCCCGCCGCTGCCGGGCCCCTGGCCTTGAGCCCTCCAGTCCCCAGGGCCCAGCAGCAGCCGGAGGAGGTCGGGGAGCACGAGGGGACAGCGGGGCCTTGTTCCCTCTGCAGCCCTCCTGCCTTGCACACCCAGTTCCCGCAGGCCCAGCTCCCGGCTCAGCGGCAGGACCGTCCTGGGGCCTCGGGGTGACGCCCTCCCGGCTCCCTCCTGTCTGTGGGGCTCCCCAATGCACCCCCTCATGCACCCAGCGCTCATCACCCCCTAGCGAACTGGGCCGCGCCACCCCTCTCCTTCCCTGAACCCTGCACTCCTTGAGGTCTTTGGAAACAACTAGAATCTGGGAATCCTACTATCCTGCAGAGAGCTGTGCCCACAAGAGGGGGACAACGGGGCCCAGCAGGGTGACATGGGCCCCCGGCTACAGGGGTCCCAGCCCCAGCCCCAGCCCTGCTGAGGGGCTCCCTGCACACGGCCCAGACCGTTGGCTCCCAACGGCTGCCCCACCTCCCCTTCTTCCCCTCCACTCCTCCACCCCTTCTAAGCCTCCTGGAGCCACACAGGCCCAGGGTTGGGCCCAGGGGTTAAAGGTGACCAGGCCGCCCCAGGGGTGCCAGCACTTGAGAACCTCAGTCCCCTGAGGCCCGGGCAGGGGGGCTGCAGGTCACCAGTGGGGCCAGGTGCCTACCCGAGGCTCTGCCAAGGGGTCTCCGTGTGAGGGGAGGCCCGGCCTTACCTGGGGAGGTCCGGGCTGCGGGGGAGGGGGGGAGAGGCCTGTCTTGGAGCGGCGCGCCCCCTCCACCTGCAGAGTCGGGGCTGACCCTGGGCTGGGTGGCCCCGGGCCCTTGGCTCTCCTGGCCAGCCTCTGCCCCAGCACAAGAGAGGAGGGGACGGTGGGGAGGTGGGGAAGGTGGGGCAGTGTCTCCCCCAGAGAGCCCGGGGGGAGGAGGGGAGGGCGGGGAAGCAGCTGGGGCTGCAGGCCCGGGAGTGTGGGTGGCCCGGCCAGTGTCCCCAGGCCTCTGGTGCCCGGTCCCCTGGGATGCCTGCACCTGCTTTCTTATCCCTGGGGCTGGGGCCACCCAGGGCCTTGGCATTGGGTGCCCTTCCCACTCGGTGCCTGCGGAGTGGCCTCCTTTGGGCAGATGGGGACCCGCAGGCTCAGAGAGGCCAGAGAGGGAGGGCCCCTGCGTGCCCCCAGCTGCTGTCCCCTGCGGCCCTGTGCGCCCCCCCTGCTGGGTCCCCTCTCTGAGCCACTTCTCTGCCCCAGGCCCTTTGTGCGCCCCCTGAAGTCCCTCCCACTTCAGCCACCTGCCTCAGCCTCGGGAGGGTCTGTTCCTGACCTGCTCTCTCCTGTACAGCGCTGTCCGGGGACAATGGGAACCCCCCCCAGCCGGCTGCAGTGTTCGCAGGGCGCCAGGATGTTCTGGGGTGGGGGCCGGGCCGAGTCTGAACCTGCCCCGAGCCTCCTCCCGGTTGTTGGCGCCAAGAGACCCAAGAAGTGCCGGTTGAACATTCAGATTCCTGGCCCCGGATATTGATATTGAGTCCGTTGGGCTGGGGCACTTCACTCCGTTGTCTGCATTGATTCTTTTTTTTTTTTAAATTTTTTTTGAGCAGGTGCGTACATGCATGTACACGTGACCAGGCACGGGGGGGGGGCGGCGGGGAGCAGAGGGAGGGGGAGAGAGAGAGGCAGAGAGGCCGACTCCCCACTGAGCACAGGGGTGGGGGGCTCGATCTCACCACCCGGAGATCCTGATCCGAGCCCAAATCAAGAGCAGGTTGCTTATCCCACTGAGCCCCCCGGGCGCCCCTGCAATGATTCTGATGGGGGGGGCACAGTTTGAGGAACAGCGCTGTGCGATTCTGGTGTGGATTTGGGCACCTTGCTGGGCCTCTGGGGGATTATTCTGGGGTACCCCTCAAGTCAGAGCCCTGATGGTTGCTGCGTTGCTCAGAGCCGTGGTGGGACCCGGGGGCAGGGACAGAGGTGACAGAGGGAGCTTGTGGGTGTCCTGCGGCCTTGGCCGGAGTGGCCGGAAGGGCAGGCTGCTGCCGGCGGAGGCCTCTTGGGGGCCTAGGGCCACCATAACAAAACACCATGAACGAAGTGGCTCGAAACAACAGACATGTGTTGTCTCAGTTCTGGGGGCCACGAGTCCAAAATCTCGGTGTCAACAGGGCCAAGCTCCTCCCCAAGGTGCTGGGGAAGAACCTTCCCTTGCTGCCTGCAGCTTCTTGGTGTTCCTGTGCTTTCTTGAGGCATGACTCCAATCTCTGTCCCTGTCACCGCCCGGCTTCCCGCTCCCCATGTCACTCCACTTATAAAGACCCTGTCGCGTTGGATTTAATGCCCACCCTATTCTTCTGGGGTGACTTCATCTTCACCGTCAACTAATCACCTCTATTAGAGAGGACCCTATTTCCAGGTATGGTCACACTCCCAGGTCCTGACTAGAGGTAGGACTTCAGTAAATCTTTTTTTTTTTTTTTTCGGTCGGGGGCAAGAGGGGTGGCACACAGTTCAACTCTCAGCCCAGGAGATCATTTTGATGCCTTTACTTGGGATGTGTACACATGGAGGAATTTTCCCTCTGCTCACAAATGGGGATCAGTCAGCACTAAATAGCCTAACGTGTCATCGTAGGCACATAGCACAAGCCTAGGTTTTCATAAAAAGGTTGGAGGAACCATTTCCAGATACAAGTCGCCTTCCCTCCTGACAAAGAACTTCCCCGTGACAGCAGGGGGATGAAAGCAGGAGCTGGGGTGGCAGGTGTCAGCCCCGTGGAGGCACACACCTGCCGGGGGAAGGAGGAAGAAGACATAAAGGAGGTGACGTAGAGGCGCCCGGGTGGCTCAGTCTGTTGGGCGTCTGCCTTCAGCTCGGGCCATGATCCTGGGGTCCTGGGACCGAGCCCCGAGTCGGGCTTCCTGCTCAGTGGGGAGTCTGTTTCTCCCTCTCCCCTGGCCTGCTGCTCCCCTTGCTTGTGTTCTCTCTCTGCGTCAAATAAATAAATAAAAACTTAAAAAAAAAAAAAAAGAAGAAGGTGATGTAAAACGTTCCTAGAGGCTGACTCAAACCCCCCTCATTTATTCTCGCCAACCCCCCGGGCACTGGGGGTTCAGATCACACAAACTGTGTGAACTTGGACAGGTCACTTGGACTCTGGGCTTCAGGTTGGCTTGGGGTTTTCATCCTAAGGGGGACCGATAACGCATGAGGCCTAGTGTGCAAGGTCTCCTGGGGCCGTGAGAGAAGCTCAGTGGGGGGGGAGGAGGTTACCAAGTAGGCATCCAGAACGAATTCTGATCCCATCCTCCACCCCTTTCTCTCTCTGGGTCCCTCCTTGCCTTCTCGGGGGAACCATAAGGCATCGGGGTAACGATCTTCAGGTGCTCCCCCGAGGGGAAGGCCATCTTCTGGGAAATCTGGCCGTGTTAGTGTGTGGGCAGTGGGCACCAGCTGGATATGTCATCCTAAGCTCGCGGTGGCAGCAAACACGGGCAAGGTCATGCTGTTGGCTTCCTTTTACAGCGGAAGAAACAGAAGCACGCTGTTCTCATCCCCATCTTGATCCAGTTCAACCTGGTATGTGCCGGCTTTTCGTGGTTGAACGACTATGGGAGCATCGGCCCGAGAGCATGACACCCAAGTGGCGTCACAGCCAGTGGCTCGCCCTGGTCTAAGCTCCCTGTCCTTACCCAGAGAGTGTGCAACTCAAGAGTGAGTGCAAGTTAGGGGCAGGAGTTGTCAGCCCCTGCTGGCTATCCCGGAGAAATACTAGGAAGTGCACCAATATTAATCGAAAGGTGATCCAATGCAAGACTTCATGTACGGGGCGCCTGGGTGGGCGGTCGGTTGAGCGTCCGACTCTCGATTTGGCTCAGGTCATGATCTCATGGGTCGGGGGATCGAGCCCCACATCGGGCTCCATGCTCAGCAGGAGATTGAGACTGTCATGAGATTGTCTCTCCTTCTCCCTCTGCCCCTCCCCCTATTCTCTCTCTCTCTAAAATAAATAAAATTTAAAAACAGAACAAACCAAACTTGATCTATAAGTAAAATCAGAAGGCCGGGGACGTGTTCAGGTCTCCTTCACCCTATCTCTTTGTTCTTTGCCATGTTTCCTCGGGATCATTGGCAGGCGGTGAATAGATCGCTACCTCCGTATAGATTGCTCTAGAATCCCATTGCTCTTTCTGGAACCCTATGGATGTGAAAATAAGTCCACTCATAAAGCCATTTGGGCGCTTTGGGATCTTCCAAATACGGTGCAGAACAGTTGATGGCGGCACAGCTCTGGAGCTGTCAAGGGGCAAGGCCCCTCCCTCTCCCTTCTGTCACCGGATCTTGTTGCCATGGTGATGGGAGACTGGGGAGGCGACTAAGAGCATCACCATGATATACAGGAACTTTAAAATCTTGGTGGAAGTGTGACAGCTTCTTTCATCTCTGGGCCTTCCTTGGCCCAGGACATGCCGAGATAAGGGGTGGCGGGCATGAGGACCTGGTGTTCCTTGGGACCAGAATTCCAGTTTGCAACATAAAGAGTTCTAGGGGCGTCTGGGTGGCTCAGTCAGTTAGGAGTGTGACTTGGGCTCAGGCCCAGATTGCAGGGTCCTGGGAGGGAGCCTCACATTGGGCTCCCTGGTCAGCGGGGAGTCTGCGTGTCCCCTTTCTCTTTCTCCGCCCCCTCCCGCTCGTGCTCTCTCTCTCTCTCTCTCTCAAATAAATAAATAAATAAATAAACAAACAAACAAACAAACAAATAAATAAATAAATAAAATCTTGAAATAAAAAAGGTCTGGAGCCAGACCGCGGTGTGGTTGCCCAGCAATACGAATGCATTTTGTACAGTTCAGCTGTGCTCTTAAAAACGATTAAGATGGTAGATTTTCCATTGTGCAGATTTTACCACAATTTTAAAAATAACTCTGATATCTGGCAGCTTGGGATGCTCTGCGGGCAAGGTCAGGCACCCCAGAGGAGCTTTGTTCCATCTGGGCGAAGGGGAGCCCTTCACTCATTCATTCAATCCCAATCCACTCGGTCAGCACATACTGAGCACCTGCTGTTTGCTAGACAGCGTGCTCGTGGTGGTCGGTCCAAGAGTGACCCACGCGGAGAAGCTCCCCGCCCTCACGGAGTCTCCACGAGGAAAGGAAGCAGGGGAGCAGACAAAAGAGAACTAACTGAACGAACAACGAAAGAGGCGGGTCCAGGCTGCTAGCGGCTGGAGGAAAGGTCGGGGTGAAGAGAGGAGACGGCAGGGTGCGGCCAGGAGGAGGGGGCCCGCCAGGCAGACGCAGGCCAGCCGTCCCAGGGGAGGACAGCTCGGGCAGGGGCACAGGGAGAAGATGCAGCCCAGGGCCAGGAACCACATGGCATGGGGGTGTAGCCCCTTCCCACTGCTAGGGGGAGCGGGTCTGGGACTCGGGCCAGACCGGCAAGGGGCGGCATTCCGGGGTGCTCACCTGCTGGCACATGCCCTTGGGATGGTGCCTTTCATGGGAGGGGACGGAGGGAGGAGGGAGAGAGGAGGGAGGGAGGAGGGAGGGGAGGAGGGAGGGAGGAGGGAGGGGAGGAGGCAAGGGAGGAAGAAAGGTGAGAGGGGAGGAAGGAGGGAGGTAGGGAAGGAGGGAGGAAGGGGAGGGAGGGAGGGGAGGGAGGGTGGGAGGGAGGAGGAAAGGGAGGAAAGAGGGGGAGGGGAGGAAGGAGGGAGAGAGAGTGGGAAGGAGAAAAGGGAGGAGAGAGGGAGGGACGGGAGGAGGGAGGGAGGGAAGAGGAAGGGAGGGAGGGAAGGAAGGAGGGGAGGAGGGGAGGAAGGAAGGGACGAGGGGAGGAAAGAAGGAAGGGAAGAAGAGAAGAAGGAGGGATGAAGGGAGGGAGGGAGGGAAGGAAGTGGGGAGGAAGGGGGGGGAAGGGGGGAGGAAGGGGGGAGGAAGGACACAATACCAGGAGAGCGGGGGAACCGGGCCTCCTTACCCGCGGTTGCTGGGAGCAGGGAAGGGCGCAGTCAGTAGGGGCCATAGTTCGGTAGCTTCTCCAAAAAGTAAAAATGGAATTACTCTGTGATCCAGCACAGTAATTCTACTCCCGGGTCTACACCCGAAAGACCTGGAAGCAGGGCCCTGAAGAGGGGTCTGTACCCCGAGCTCATAGCAGCGTCGTCCCGTAGCCAGGAGGTGGGAGCTGCCCAGTGTCCCCAGCGCCGCTGGAGGAGGGAGGGGAGGAGGTGGGGGGAGGCCTGGGGAGGGTTACTGCTCCCCGGGGAAGGGGCGCGTGCGTAAAATGGAACACTTATTATTCAGCCTTGGGAAGGAAGGGAATTCTGGCCCATGCTCCGCCGTGAAGGAACCTCGAGACCCCGATGTTCGGTGACCCAGCGGCCAAGGGGCAAACAGGCAAGGGTCGGCTCCTGGGAGTGGGCCCCGGGCGGGGGAATGCGGAGCCAGGGAGTCCCTGGGGTGGCCAGGCCGCGGGGAGACGGGTCACGGCTCATGCACAGGACTCCAGCGCGGGGACATGGGACGTGGTCGCAGAGGATGGTGACCTCCCCGCGACAACTTGACCGTGGTTAAGCTGCCAAATTGAATGTAGGCGCATTTTACCACAATTCACAGAGATGGGCCGCCTCGCCAGCTCTCGAAACAGGCAGAAACAGGCACTCGTTGCTGCTCCCATCTTACAGGAGAGCACACTGAGGCAGGAAGAAGTCAGGGACTTTCTTAAGAGCACACAGGCCAGCGGGACGAGCTGGCACTGAAATCCGGGCAGTCGGCTGGGCCGGTACTGCGGCCTATCCTGGCTCCATTCAGGGCTCCGCTCCAGGCCGCCCGCACCCACGCAGCCGCTGCCCCCGCCCAGCACACCCCCAGCCGTGCCACCCTACCCCGCTTTGGTTTTCCCTCCTCGCACTTGTTGGGACACTTGTTATACTTATTGGGTTACATTTTTAAAATTTATTTTATTTATTATTTATTTATTTACTTATTTATTTTAAGATTTTATTTATTTATTCATGAGAGACACACAGAGAGAGGTAGAGACACAGGCAGAGAGAGAGAAGCAGGCTCCATGCAGGGAGCCCGATGCAGGACTCGATCCCGGGACTCCAGGATCACGCCCTGGGCCAAAGGCAGGCGCTAAACCGCTGAGCCACCCAGAGATCACTATTTAATTTTAGAGGGAAAGAGAAGGAGAGGGTGGGGGCAGAGGGAGAGGGAGAGGGCCCCGGCTGGCCCCACACCCAGCACAGAGCCCGATGTGGGGCCCGATCTTGAGACCCTGAGGTCGTGACCGCAGCCAAAATCAAGGGTCAGATGCTCAGCCCCCCCTCTGGTTGCTCTTCAGCGTCTGTCCCCCGGCTCCGTGATGGCAGGGGGTTCACCTTCTTGTTACCTGCAGGTGCCAGGCCCGGAGCGGGTGCCCTGTGCATACTTGCGGAGTGAATGAACCAAACATGTATCATATGCACCGGATGCTGAAATGATAATATGTCCGTGAATTCTCATCCCCGGCTGCAGGGCTCGTGGTCCGGTGGGAGACGGGCAAGCACGCAGACACCCGCAGTCCTGTGTGCCCAGCGCCAGGACAGCATGGCCTGGGTGGGAGGCAGGAAGGCTTCCCGGAGGAGGGGCAGCCCCTGGGCTCAGTTCTGCAGAATGACTTGGGGATGTCCAGGTGACGAAGAGGAGGAAGGGCTTTCTAGGCAGAGGGAACGGCATGTACAAAGGCCCGGGGGCAGAAACCCACCTTTCGAGAGCCCGTGAGTCAGTGCATGGGAGGGGGGAGGGCGGAGGCTGGGGTCTTCGCAAGGACCCCCTGGTGGGTCTGGAGAGCTGTTCCTCGCTGTCACTTTTCTGTTTTCCTTATATGGACAGCTCAGCTTATATGGGACCCACTTCCAGCTGGGCAGGGCCTGGACTTCCGTCAGCGACGTTCAGAGCCCTCCGCATACGGACCTCGCCCCCGAGGCGCCCAGACATTTATCAAGCACCCCTACCCGGTGTCTGAGTCTTGGTTTGCCCCCGCAGTGGGGGCCCCACACCAGTGAGGACGGCTGGCGGGGGCCTCCGGGGGGCGGGACGGGCGCCCAAGGGCCAGCCCAGGCCAGCCGGTGGCTCTTCCTCCCAGCGCCTCTCGAACCGTTGCACGCGCCGTGGCTCATGCTCTCTGGGCTTCCATCACCTGGCCAGGCGGTGACGAGGGCACCTGGGTGTTCCTGATACAACCGGGGATCTGGGCCCATCCTGCAGCCGGTCCTCCTGGGACGATGTGCGCGGCTTTTCTGGCCCGGAGGTGCCGGGGACAGCTGCGTCGTGCATGCATGTGGCACACACAGCAGAGCCGTGGGGGTGTCGGGGGAGCGGAGGAAGAGACTTTTTTTTAAAAGATTTATTTATTTATCTTAGAGTGAGAGAGAGAGTGGGGGGAGGGCAAGGGGAGAGAAGCCCCAGAGGCTCCCCGCTGAGCGTGGGGCTCGATCCCGTGACCAGGGAGATCATGACCTGAGCCGAACCAAGAGTCAGATGCTCCACCCACAGAGCCCCCTGGGCGCCCCACAGGTGAGACTTGGACACTGAACATGCCTCTTCTCAAGCGGAGTTGGAGGGCAGGGGTTGGGGCCTTAGCATCAGAAGGGGATGGGAGAGTGAATCCCACCTCGCCGCCCGGGACAGTAAACACCACCCCCCCCCACACCCCCCCCACCCTCCCCGGCGTCTCAGCGACACAAGGGTGTTTCTGTGGCTGAAAACTCCCCACCCGCAGCCCAGGGAGGGACGAGGTCGGCGCCCCGGACTTCTGGGCCCCGATGCGTTATTTCTCTGCAGGGACTGTGGGTGCCTTGGGTGTGAGTGTGAGTGAGTGTGTGTGTGTGTGTGTGTGTGTGTGTGTGGCAGGCTGGGCCGCCGGGCGCGACAATGACAGACAGTCTGACTTCCGGGGACACTGAAAGCCCCACACTGGGCCTTCCTGGGCCAGGAGCCATCAGAGCACTGTGGTTTATTCAGGGCACGAGCTCTTAGTCATGGTCAGCTCTGGGGGGGGGTTGGGTAACCCGGGGTGACCCAGGACCAGCCCCGGGGTAACTGTGTCATTTGTTCGCTCCTTCACTTAAACAGAAGTACAGTGGCTTTGCTTGCAGAGCTGTGAGCGGAAGGGTCCACTTGTATCTGCTGGAAAGTAACTTTTCAATGGCTTTTTTTTTATACCTACTGACTTCACTCCTAATGTTATCCAGGGGGCCCCTGGGGCCCCCAATTATTGACACACTCCATCCCTTCATCCAAACAGAAACCAGGCTCTCAGAACACCTGGGGGGCTCAGCGGTGGAGCATCTGCCTTGGGCCCAGGGCATGACCCCAGGGTCCTGGGATCGAGTCCCACCTCGGGTTCCCTGCATGGAGCCTGCGTCTCCCTCGGCCCGTGTCTCTGCCTCCCTCTCTCTGTGTCTCATGAATAAATAAATAAAATCTTAAAAAAAATAGGAAGGGTACAGATGGGAGATTAAAAGTGCAGAATCGACAAGGTTTGGCGGCTGATTGCAGGTGGGGGGTAACCTAGACTCAGAAGTGAGACACGAGCCCTGGACTTGGCCGTGCTGAGGTCACGGGGGTGCCTGACAGGAGTAGCTTCTGGACAGTGGTGGGAACAAGGGTAGTTTGGGGTCAGTTCAGGGGAGAGGGAGAGAACAGGAAGTGCAGGGGTTGCTTCCAGGTTAGCAGGGTTCGGGATGGAGGCAGAGGACGGCCACTGGAGGCTGCTGGAGGTCAAAGGGGGGGTTTATGTGAAGTTGGGTGTGTTAGAGCACACTCAGATGCCCATCTGGTGATGGGAAGAAACCCGAAGAGGGAGGGAACTGAAGGGCCCAGCAATGAGGAGACCCCTGCGGGGTGAGCCGGTAGGCCCGGCCCAGAAGGAACATAGGGGTCACCCAGTGGGAGGGAGAAGGGAGGCTGGTGCGCGGGCAGAGGCTGGGAAGAGCATCTTTTCTGTTGGTGCAGATCTCCTCAGTGCCATAGGTGGTGGCACGGGGGAGCTGAGGAGGAGGGCGGCCCTACAGACACCCAAGGCCCTGCCACAGCGACCATTGCAGGTCAGGGAGCACTGTGGTGGCTCTGACCCCGCAGAGCCCCTGCAGCCCCTGTTACCAGTCCGGGTGGTGACTATAGTGGACACATTTGTCCTCCACCCGGATGGGAAAAGGGGGGGGGGGCCTGTAGGTCTGTCTCCCAGGACCTCACTGCATCGATGGTGTTCAGTGGATCCCCCCAGGAAGAGTTTGCTGGGTGAATGAATGATGAAGCACCAGCCACCTGTTACAGGTAACTTGATGGACCCCATGAGGGATGAGAAATGACTAGGAAACACTTCCTTCCCTCAAAGACCCTACAACCTGTTGGAAGAATAACTGTGTTGATTTGAGCTTAAAAACCCCATGTGAGCGATTCTGAACCCAACCAAGAGCAGAGGTGAGGTGCCCTTTGGAGGGCAGGTTGTCGTTCCTTCCTCCCCGAGCCAATGGAAGAGGGAGAGAGGGGCTGCCACAGGCTCTCTGGCGGCTTCCTTCCTGCTAGGTTTGGGGGCTCCCGTGGGGCATCCTGGTCTGATGGGGGGCGGTGGGGTAAGGGGCATGGGACCCCTGCCTTGACTTTCCTCCGTAACTGGTGATATCTTTTCTTTGTTGAGATCTGCAAGTCAGGGGTAGGTCAAAAGGAAAAATGTGCCCCCCGTCTTACATTCAGGAACAAAGCACTGTTTATAGTTTGGGGTAGTTCTAATCTTTACCTTGTTCAGGACGAGACAAAATCTTTATTGTTGTTTTTGTTTTGTGCACGGGGTTATTCGTCGGCATCACAGGAGCCAGGGGTGGGCCTGGAGTAGAAAGCGGCAAAGATAGAGAAAGGAAGGAAGCGTTGCCGCGGGTCCCCGTGACCGGGCCCTGTGTTTGCTCTGTGTCTTCCTTGCTGCTTCCCTTCCCTCTTCGGTTTCTGACGTTAAAGAAAGAAAAAGAAAGAAAACTCCGAAGTTTTTTCTCCCTGTGCGGTGTCCAGACAAGGAGACACGAGTAGGTCAATACATGAATCCAGATAAAAAGAAGGAGGAGAAAAACGATCGCAATCCCCGGGTCGGTTTCGGAGCCCATCTGTATCCATCTGTCTCATTCCTTCCCTTCCTTCTCTGGTTCTTTTTCTTTCTTCCTTCTTAGTTTTCTTTCTTTCTTTCTTGTTTTAAATAAAAATTTTATTTATTTATTCATGAGAGACAGAGAGAGAGAGAGGCAGAGACACAGCAGGCTCCCTGCAGGGAGCCGGATGTGGGGCTCGATCCCAGGAGCCCGGGATCACACCCTGAGCTGAAGGCAGACGCTCAACCGCTGAGCCACCCAGGCGCCCCCCGGCTTGACTGTTTCTTAATGTCTCTATCTTTATATATGATACATGATTAAAACCGAGTTCTTACCCCCTTCAGCTCACAGGCTAGTGTGGGGGGTGGACATGCAAATAGGCCATTCGGATTCTGTGCCATGAGGGCAGTGATAAGCGCAGGTGGTAAGGGGAGCTCGGACAGCCGGTGCCCAAACTGGCCTGGCTTGTGCAACCAGGTCAGGGAGGGCCTCCTGGAAGAGGTGACATCATGGCCCCGCAGGAAGGTCTGTGGAGAGGTAATTTAGGTTTTGTAAAGAGGTTTAGTTCCAAGGTCAGGGGGCGAGGGGAGGTCAGCTTAGCCTCTAGGTTTACTCTGGAGGCCTGAGCCTTGAAAACTCTCCCGTTTCTTCATTTTCCCTTCTTCTTCTGGCACAGCATTAGAGCTCATCTGAGGGCCTGACCAGAGAGGTCCAGAGGGCAATGTGGACCAGTGGTTTCCCCCAGTAGAACCTCGATGCCTCAGGGCCCCTGGGGGGCTCAGCAGTTGAGTATCTGCCTTGGGCTCAGGGCACAATCCTGGGGTCCGGGAATCGAGTCCCGCATCGGGCTCCCTGCATGGAGCCTGCCTCTCCCTCTGCCTGTGTCTCTCCCTCTCTGTGTCTTTCGTGGAGAAATAAATAAAGCATTAAAAAAAGAAAAGAAAAGAAAAGAAAAGAAAAGAAAAGAAAAGAAAAGAAAAGAACCTCAATGCTTTTACTGATATCTACCAAAATAACTCCCAAATGTCCCCAAATGTCTCAGATCCTTCACTGGTGCCCCAA
Source organism: Canis lupus baileyi (assembly GCF_048164855.1). NCBI lineage: Eukaryota > Metazoa > Chordata > Mammalia > Carnivora > Canidae > Canis > Canis lupus. The sequence goes on along the minus strand of NC_132839.1, from coordinate 86,380,916 downwards.
GTTTCTGGGCTGAAGCGGGGAGAGGGGGCAGAGTGGGATAAAATCAGCCCAAGCAGCATTGTTCAGAATGACCCCGAAAACATGGATTGCAGACTGATGGGTGTCCTTATCACTACTTGCCCTAGAGTTTGCCTCCGCGTCCCCACAGGCTATGACCACTGTGTTCCAGTGTGTAACAGCCTTTATTGTGCTGCGTGCATCGTGCCAGCTGGCTGGGTCACTCATGTAGCTCTTCACTGTGACCCAGTTTGGGGCTCTTCAAAGGACACTCAACAACTATCCAGGCATGTGTTGTGGCAGTGACTTTTTCGGGCTTGCTTTCAAGCGGGATCATCCTTAGCCGTGTGCCTTGGAAATGCATGGTAGGAAAGCCAGTGTCTGGACAGCATGCACGAGAAAAGGAGCAGGATGTCCTCGTGGACGGCTCTGCAGATCCTGAGATTCGGGGCCTGCTACTGACTTGACTCAAATTGAATTAAATTGGTGCCTCAGCCTGGAAAAGAGGGATGATGAAGCCTACGGGTTAGATCGTGTCACCTGTCACAAACCCAGAGGGACTTGGAAAGGGCTTCTACTCCTAGTTTCCCGGCGATGATACTGCTGGAAATCAGCAGGATTTGTCCAAGGCCACAACACAACTTTGAAAGTCACGGTTGAAAGTCATGGTCTTGGGGCACCTTGATGGCTTGGTCGGTTAAGCAGCTGCCTTCGGCTCAAGTCATGGTCCCAGGGTCCTGGGATCGAGCCCCATTTTGGGTTCCTTGCTCACTGGGGAGTCTGCTTCTCCTTCTCCCTCTATGTGCTCTCTCTCCCCCTCTCTCGAATAAATAAATAAACAAATAAATAAATAAATCTTTAAAAAAAAGAAACTCATGATCTTTTGACCTCTAGTCCCTTCCTCCAGCCAAATTTAAATATCTTCTCTCATCGTCATCTTTAACATCATCAAAAAGATAACAGCAATGATATGGTAGGAGCAACTGTTTACTTGGTTCCTGCCCGTTGCTGCGGGGTGTTTTATACACGCAGCCTTTGGAAGCATTTTGACTGAATATCTTCAAGACAGATGGCCGGGGCTCCTGTCTTTATATTAGGGACCAATTTTTCAGACATAGCATGTTTTTGAATCTGTCATGGAGAAACTGGGTTGAAAATACCCATTCAACACATATTTATCAAGTTTCAACTCCAGGTCAAGGCCCTGAGGAAGGTCATGGTCTAGTGAGAATGAATAGCCAGCAGGCAGGTGGTTACCACCCAACAGACCAAGTACATGACGGAGCTAATCACAGGGTGGGGTCACTTGGGAGCACAGCTGAGGAGTATCTAGACTGGGAGGGGTGGCCAAGAGATGTACCTGAACTTACCCTTGAGGAAATCCACCAGATGAAGGGAGCTGGGTGGATGGAGAAGTGGTGATGGTGTTGGGAGCCATAAGGACATTCCAGGAAAAGGAATTGGCACCTGTAAAAGCATGGCGACCTGTGCCATTTGTGCACCCCCATGCAATGACACTGGGTCCTTGGAGGTTTGGGATGAATATTGGTTGGATGAGTGAGTGATCAGATGCATATTTGATTTGATTTGAAGACTGATTCCCTCAGGCCAAGGTTTTCTCTGCTCCCTGAGCTGTTCTGCATTTGATGTGGTTGGGGTTGTCTGTGTGCGTGCTCGGCTGATCCAGGAAGGCTCGGGTTGCTTGGTCCCAGTTGAATCTGGGACAGGAAGGGCTTAGCCAACCTTTTTCAGCTGAATATTAATGTTAATTGACATCTGAATGTTGGAGGGAAAATACCTGCAAAACCAGTCCCAGGTATTTCCTGAAGCTTGGGGTGGGGTTGGGTATTGCAGAGTTATTGCCTTTGACTGGTGTCAGCCCAGGGAAGGGATGTGAGTGTAGGCCACACGTAACCACTGCCAGCTTGGCTTCTTGATGAGCCTCTCACCTGGCTTCCCCTGCACCTGGAGTGGGGCCTGGCTTGCCTGTCTCCTCTCTCTCTGCCTCCCTCCTGTGCTCATCCCACCAGGTCATCACAGCCACGCCATGCAGCGAGTGCAGTAGACAAAGAAACTTGGTCTTGGAGAGCCAACAAGACCCCACGGGGCCACTCGGCTGCTGAACAGCACAGCTGGCCTTCGAGCCATGACCACCTTCTTTCCTGAGCGTGTTCTCCTGGTAGCCAACCCCTACTTCTTTTCAAACCCCAGCTGCGCCCCTGCTGAACACAGGGCAGCCTTTCTCACAGTCAGTGAGGTTTTCATTTATTTATCTGCTTGCTTGCTTATTGTCTTTTATCCCTCTGGAACACAGCCCTCCTGAGAGCTGGGACCTGTCTACCTCATTCAGTGGTACATCCCCAGGGCCTCACATTGTTCCAGGCACACAGACCTCCTCTAGTAAGTCTTGAAGGAAGGGATTTTGGATTTCTTTTGTTTTTTTTTTTTTTGTTGTTGTTGTTGTTTTTTGTTGTTTTTTTAATATATATATATATTAATATTTTATTTATTTATTCATGAAAGACACAGAGAGAGGAGCAGGGACACAGGCAGAGGGAGAGGTAGGCTCCTTGAAGGGAGCCTGATCCGGGACTCCTTCCCCAGACCTGGGATCAGGACCTGAGCTGAAGGCAGATGCTTGACTGCTGAGCCACCCAGGAGTCCCTCTTTTTTATTTTCTTGCTGAATCTTTCATACCTGGGATGGTACATGTAATAAATTCTTGTTGAGTGAATCCATGAATAAGAAACAAATGCTGAAGTTCAGGGAAGTTAGTCTTCCTTGTGGGAAACTCACCGTTGATTGAGGGAGGGAGACAGGCCTTAGTGATTCTTGTTGACAGACCATGCGGCCACATGGTGTCGGTGCTAAGATGTTGACAGGTGACAGGTGTTTCTCCGGAGGCTCAAGATGAGGCAGAGAACAAGGCAGGCAAAATGCCTGCCCACCAGGAGCTTATGTTCTACTGGAGTCGTGTGAATTGTGTCAGTCATGGCTTGGGAAAGGGACCAGTACCCCCTCCCCTGACAGCAGCTGGGCCACGGGTCAGTGAGTGAACAGAGATTTGTTGAGACCCCCTGAGGACAGAGCCTCTGCTGGATGCCCATTGCATACAGACTGAAGGGCAGGACTGTGAGGAGCAGCTGGAGAGATGAGAGACCCCCATTCACTGGAGGACACCTGGGTGCTAGCAGATGTCAAGGAGCAGAGCGGATGGAATGTTCTGGAAGTTAGGGTGCGCGGGTCAAAGGTGGGGAGAACACTGGACGAAGCATGTGGGTTTGGAGTCAGGTGCCAGGATTTAAGGCCCCTTATTAGCTCCATGATCTTGGGTGCTTGACTCCACCCTTCTGAGACTTAGATTCTCCATCTGAAAAAATGAGAGCAACAATCCCTTCTGGGTTGTGAGACAGATTCAAGGCAACACACGTGTCAAGCCCCTAATACCTGGGAGCACATGGGAGTTGCTCAGTAAGCCTGGCTGGTGTTCAGAAGTCAGGTCGCCCTAGCACATTCTCTGCTAGGGCGAGTGTAGGGGCCAGTGCATGTGGGGCTGGTGAGCAGCACCCACCAGAAAATTCTGATTAGTTAAGCACTTAACCACCCATTTGGCACCGAAATTTTCATAATAGAGCATATCGTGGCATAGCCTCAGGTTCATTAGGGTTCGCACATGGGGAGGTTTTGATTAAAGGTCATTTCGTTCTCTAGCTCCGCGAGTGAAAGTCCGTGAGCCCTTGGGAAACCCACTCTCTGCAGGACGGCAGCTATGGGCTGGGCATGGGCCTGGAGGAAGAGACAGGTAGTAGATAAACCACCCTGCAGATGGTGGGAAGTGCTTTGAAGGGAAGCTACATGGTGGAGGAGGAGAGAAATGAAAAGCAGGTGGTGTGCTGCTAGGGTGGCCAGGGAAGGCTTCTGGGTAGGGCCCAGATTCCCAGTGCAGATTCCCAGCTCACGGCACATACGGGGGCGGATGAGGGGAAGTGTGTGACAGCAATGATTCAGCAAATGCCAGCGCCCTGGGACTCCGTGGGGTCAGTGGAGCAGACAGCCTCCCAACATGTGAACATCAAGTATTCAACGTTTGAGCTCCTTGTGTTGGATGAGGAGGAAGATGGGGAGCCATGGGGGTATCAGGGGCAAGCTCATTCCAGCTCAGCCAGGGCAGGAAGCACAAAAGCCATGAGATGGGAACGTGCTTGATATGTTTAAGGAGCAGAGAAGGTGGCAGCGTGCCAGGATGGCTGGGAGATGGGCAGGGGTGGCAGGGGTGAGGCTCGGATCTCAGTACCTTTTAGACCATGGGAAGAACTTCGAGTTTGTTCCCAGCAGGGTGAGAGCCATGGAGGGTTGGGGGTTGCAGAAAGGCTCATTCCAGCTGCTGCCTGGAGAGTAGTCAGGGCACAGGGTGAGCTGCTGGACGGGAGTGGAAGCAGGGAGGCCAGTTAGGAATGGTTGTGGTGGTCCCCACGGGGCTCATGGTGGTGGGGAGCAGGTGGTAGCAGTGGAGCAGGTGACAGGTGGGACGTGAACTCAGGCAAATACCTCCAGCAGGCGTGGGGGGATGGATGGTGCTGGGTAGGCCTGGTTGGGGTTGGTGCCCTTTGTTGGTGACGGGATTGGCTGTCACAGAACACTAGAGTTGTGTAAATGCAAAGCCCAGTCTCCGATGCTTTACTCCTGCTGTCTGAGCCACTTGCCCTTTGGTGACTCTGTGACATATCAGAGGTCCCCCACCTTTTGAGCCTCCTCCAAAGAAGTGACTAGTATTTGTTGGTTCTGGCTGCCATAACAAGTGCCACAGTGGGTGGCTCAAGCAACCGAAATGTGTCGTCTCATGGTTCTGAGGCCTAGAAGTCTGAGATCAAGGTGGAAGCATTACTGGTTCCTTCTGATGGCCACACCTCTCTCCTTGGCTCCTAGATGGTCGTCTTCTCCTTGCTCCTCCATCTTCCTTCTGTGTATGTCTGTGTCCAAATCTCCTCTTCTTGTAAAGACACCAGTCGCATTGGATTAGGGACATGCTAATGACTTCATTTCAGTTTAGTTACCTCTTTACAGACCCTATGGCTTTAAAATGTGGCTACAGATGTCTCCCCATATGGCTGTATTCTGAGGCACTGAAGGTTAGGACTTTGACAAAGGAATTTTGGGTGGGACTCAAGTCATCCCATAATAATGACCCATGGGCCCTGGGATAGGGTTTGGTGCTGGTTTGTTTTGGTTTATCTCAGTCTCCAAGAGTCTAGGAGAACATTCCTCCACCTTGGGCTCCTTTCCTGTAGACTCGCTCCTCCAGTCGCCTGGATCTCCATTTCTACCTCTTTCCCTGCTTGGAAACTGCCCCCCCCCCCCCCCCAGAAGCAACCTGAGGTTGCTGGAAGCTGGATATTGTTTCTGTCATCTGCTTGCCTGCCCTCCCATTTGCCAGCAAGCAGCCCCAGCCCCAGCCCCAGCCCTAGCCCCAGCAGTGGGTGCCACTTTTATTGGCAGGGATGGCCTGGTGGGGCCTAGTGGCTTTGCCCTGAGTTTCACAAGGTGTCAAGCCAGATCTCAGGACAACGCTGGGCTCTGGGAGCGTGGGAAGCCTGGTGAACTCTGGTTTTTCCATGTTTGACCATCTCAGGACCAATATTATCCTAACTTTCCTGTGCTGTTGATTTTGGCTTTGGATGATCAAATGTTCTATTGTGATGAGGCGAAGGGTGTAGAATGAATCACACTGTGTCTGGTGAGTAATGGACTCATGGTATACAGGACTCTTATTATTACACTTTGTCTTTACCTTTTGTCCTTTGCCTTTTTTTTTTTTCTGTTTTAAGAATTTATTTATTTATTTTTCAGAGAGTGAGAGAGCGAGCAGGGGGAGCGGCAGAGGGAGAGAGAGAATCCTGAAGCAGATACTCCCAGGATTGCGGAGCCTGATGCAGGGCTTGATCCCAGGACCCTGAGATCATGACATGAGCCAAAACCAAGAGTCAGACACTCAACTGACTGAACATCCAGGCATTCCTACCATTTTTTTTCTTTAGAAAGGGACCTGAAAATGCTCACGTCATCTGAGGCTACCATTACGATCACGCCATTGAGTTCTAGGGCACTAGCATTTATTGACTAATCACTATATTATACCCATCACCTGATCTACCCCCATATGTATGAGATGGACATCTTCACCCCCATCCGATATATGAAAAAATCTGAGACTCAGAAAAGGTGAATTGACTTGCTCAAGCCACATAGTTAAGGGCAAGAGGAGGGGTTAGAGCTCTCTGACATCTCTTCTTCTAAGGGACCAGGACCCCACCTTATAATCTCATTTAGCCTTAATTACTTTCTTACTCCAAATATAGCCACATTGAGAGTTAAAGAGTTAAAGCTTCAACGCAGGAATGGTAGGGAGACCCAGTTCAGTCCAGAGCAGGTATTTGAAATCAACTCAAGCATTTGCAACACGGTGGAAGTTAAGACACGAGTATGCATTCGGAGTCAAGCAGAATTTAGGGTATTTTGGACACAATCATGGGGAGCCTTTTCTGTTACCACTTCACAAACTATGTCCTGGGTGTTGGGATAAACAAGAGATTCCCATGTGCGGTAGGAGGCACTTCCTCTTAAAGTCTTTGGGGTTATAAAAGAAAGCATCTCTTTGAAGAGGGTCCTTCGAAGGGCTGAAGGGCTCGGCAGCCCTGGAACTGGGGGCGCCGCCTCCCATCTTTGTGCCTCCGTTTTCTCTGTACCATAGAAATAGAACAGCCCTCCTTGATCTGTTCTGGAATTAAATGAGACTTGTCCCTATGATTATCATCAATAACAGCGAACACCACGCGTGGGGAAAGTTTTGCCAAACGCTAGGGCCGAGTCTAGGAAGGGCTGCTAAGCCTGACCTCCAGAAGGAAGGCGAGGATGACCTGAAAGCCAATGCGGCCTGATTTAGGAGCAAGAGCTAGCTGGCTTTGGCTGAGCACCGAGGGCAGTAATCCCTCCACTTAACAAACATTTGAAATTTATATTCTAGGAATGGCCGGATTTAGGGGAATTTACAGCCATTTAAAAAATTAATGAATACTTTTTCACTATAATGAAGAAAAAAGATAACCTTGCCCAGGAATCTGTGCCCTGAGGCTTATGGCTTTGTTCATCTAAACTTGCTGGAAGCCCACACCTGACCTTGGAAGGAACGTACAGCAGCTCTAGGGCTCAGAAGTACCTGGGTTAACGAGGCAGGAAGTCTTTGGTTGCAGGGTCCCTTTAGGGGAGCTTTTGTGAGTTTTCTCATAAGTTAAGAATGAGATGGATGACTCATTAATGGCCTGATTAAGGAATCATTCTAGAAAAAACAAAGGGAATGAGAGAAACAGATGAAACATCCATTTTCTTAGCCTACTTAGAGAGCCAGCCAGAGACAAGCCTTTAAACTATATTTCTTCACTAGGAGGAAAAATAGCACTGAATTTTTGGCTCAGAATGTCCTTGTGTTGGGATAAAATAATAGTTTTTCCACTTAATGTCTTTCTGACCTCTTCTCTCTACCCCACCTTTTCTCTGTACTTACCGTGTGCGAGGGATGTGTTCTGGGCCAGTCTCAGACTATCAATAACCTGTGTTTTCTTGGGACCAGCCCTTTTGGTTCTTTTTATGATTGCAAGATGCCTTTTAGCAAAAACCATCAGGAAACTTAAAAAAAAAAAAAAAGATTTGTTGCTTACAGGACCTGGAAATTACACAGCATACCTGCATACCTGGGGCGGCCCAGTGAGGTCCCTAGGGTGGTGTGTGTGTGTGTGTGTGAGAGAGAGAGAGAGAGAGAGAGAGAATTGGGGGACATGTGAGGGATGGTGGTTAGGGTTAGGTTTGGGGGAGTTCTGCTTTTGTTGGGGGTGAGGGTGGGGACCCAGGGTTTCTCAGACTCACTCCTTATTGGTGTGTTTACAACATGAGAGCAGGAGTTTAAAGTGTGAGAAGAGCAAACATGAGTGGCCCAAATAGTCACGAAAATCAACCAAGATCTCTACAACAAAGGAGCCGCGGTGTGGGGAGGTGGCCTGGCCCTTGGTCGGGTCCTGGGGCTGATCATCTTTGAAGTGGATGCCTGTGCAACCAAAGCTTGAATCAGGGACTTGTGGGCACCTGGGGGGCTCAGTGGTTGAGCATCTGCCTTGGCTCAGGGCGTGACCCCGGGGTCCTGGGATCGAGTCCTGTATCGGGCTCCCTGCAGGAAGCCTACTTCTCCCTCTGCTTGGGTCTCTGCCTGTCTCTCCCTCTCTCATGAATGAATAAATAAAACTAAAAAAAAAAGAAAAAAATCCAGGCACTTGCATTACAAAGAGGAGAAACCCCAACCTCCAGGGCTTGCTTGCACTACAAGATGTTAAGCAGAGGAGGCTGGAAAGTTGGGTGGGACCAAGCCAAGGGAAGACTTTGAGAAATGTGACTTTCCCTCTAATTCTGTACACAATGGACACCCGTGGAGTTTTTCTGAGCAGGAGGCAGAGGAAGGAGCTTGGGGTCCCACCAGCCGTGTGGCCTGCAGGGTGACCCCAGACTTCCATGTAGAACCTGTCGCAGGCTGTTGGGAAGTCCTGTGAGCGGGAGTATTTGTAAACCACAAGGCTGGTTTGGGGGCTCTTCCCCCATCGGGGTCCCCTTTTGGAAAGACTGGTCAGGGAGAGGCACACAGGCTGGGTGGGAGCGAGGCCCCGGGGGGCTGGGGCAAAGGCTGTGGGGCCCACGGCTGGGAGCAGGGCCCCGGGCAGTATAGACGGAAGGAGGCTGGGCAGGAAGGAGGCCTGGACGGGGCGGCCCACGGGGCACAGCATCGCTGGGAATGAGAGAAGACGGCCGACGGCCGCGGCTCCGGGTGGGTGACGGGGAACCACACAGCGCGACGCCTGGGACCCAGGGAGGGTCGGTCTGGGGGCCAGGATGACGCAGTGGGGGCTGGGTTGAGTTGGAGGTGCCTGGAGGTGCCAGCCGGGGGTCGTGCCAAGGGAGGCTGGGGAAGCAGCCAGAGCAGGGGTGATGGAAATCCCCGCAAGGGGAAAGCGGATGCCACCCCGAGGGCCAGGCCTGGCCGGACCCGGACCCTGGATCCACTTCCCTGGGCAGGTTGCCCGGGCTCTGCGCGGCCCAGCTTGCTCCTCGCTGAAAATGGGGCTAAAGGCCGATCCCCTTTGCTGGGCGGTGATGGAGAGCAAATACAGCAATGACGTCCGGCCCTTAGGCCCGGGCCTGGCACGCGGCAGGCGCCCAGCAGGGTTGTTCTCAGAGTTGGAAGGGGGAGCTCAGGGCTTTGTCCCTTTGGAGGCTCCGCGTGGGGCCTTTCCTCTGTCTCGGGCTTGTGGTCCCTCTACACGGAGTTTCCCACCCAGCACCAAACGCCGACTCCTGGAGCGTCAGGAAGGTGGGTGGCCGATGAACGCACGGAGGCCGCCACCCATGGGGGACACTCACTCACCGAGCTCAGATCTCCGGCACTGATTGCGGGGTTGGGTGCCCGGAGGTGTCCCCAGAGCCCAGAGGCCCTGCTTTGCAGAGCAAGATCGGCGAAACCGAAGCTGCCGATGGATGCTCAGATGTCAGATGTCAGATGCTCAGATGTCAGATGCTCAGACATTCTCTCGGCTTGAACCAAGGTCCGTGACTTCGCCTGTGAAACCCCAAGGACCGTCGATTTGGGCTGCGGTCAGAGAAGCAGTCCTGACGGGTGGGGATGACCCTGGCCGCAGCTCCTCTTTCTGACCAGGCCCTGGAGGGGAGCTCTGATCTTTCTCCACCGTACACGGGGGCTTGTGCTGGTGAAAATGTGGCACTCGTAGGACACCGGCACAGTCCCCGAGCCTCTGGCACTACGCCGTGTCTGCGTATTGATTTCATAATCAAATGTAACTGAAAGGCCTTTTCATATCTAAAAATTTACAAGGATTGGCTGTAAGTTGATGAAATGTTTTGTTTTAATAAATAATCCAGAGGCAAGTGTTCGACTGAATGAGCCATTTGGAAGAGCCACTTTGACAACCTTGAGGATGTCCTAAACATTTTGGAGCATCTTTTGGGGGATTGCCTTTCTAGTTCTTGGTGGCTTCTTTCAGACATCCTCATTGGTGAAAAATCTTTTCCTTCAAAGGGAAAAGGTTCTAGGACATCTGGGTGGCTCAGTGGTTGAGCGTCTGCCTTCGGCTCAGCTCATGATCCTGGGGTCCTGGGATCGAGTCCCGCATCGGGCTCCCCTGGGGGAGTCTGCTTCTCCCTCTGCCTGTGTCTTTCATGAATAAACAAATAAAATCCTTAAAAAATAAATAAATAGAAATGGCTTGAAAAAATAAAGGGAAGAGGTTTTGAAAAGACATAAAAGTCATTTAGATTTCATTGAAGCAATGCCATTTTTGTTCAAAGACAAGGTGTCACGAAAGCTACAAAGCTATTTTTCACTGGTTCAGAAGGCAATCTTGAGGGAGGAATTCTAAAGCACACTTCCCAAGATGAACATAATTTTTTTTCCAGAAACAACAGAGACTTCTTTGTAGATGACCCCCTTGTCCCAGTTTGCCTGGGGGTGGGGGTGCGGGTTCTGTTTTAGCATGAGAAGTCTGCAGCCCTGGGCAAACCAGGACAGCTGGTCTTCCTACTGTGAGGCACGCATGCTCCTCTAGCTGACGAGTCTTTGGCCCTGTCCCTGTGACGCGACGGTCCGAGGGTTTCTCGGCCCAGCTTACTTCCCACGGGTACAGGCTGCTAACATACTAGTGATTTCAGTGCGTGCATGGCACCAGGCTGCTTTGCTCGTGCGTTGGTTCGTTTTAAGACCAGTCTAGTCGAACCATTCTAGTGTCGTTGAACTTCACGTTGCTATTTGGCACAATGTTTGGAATTCTTTTGTGGTTTGCAGCTGCTGCCTGTTGGCACTGTTTTTGCTTAAACCGAGCCAGCTTGTGTGGTCCAAGAAGTGGAGTCAGATTTCTAGACTGAGCACGGCATTTATCAGCCCTGGATCCCTTAGCCTCTCTGAATCTGAGGTGCCTTAACCAGCCAAAGGAAACATTATTGCTTTTACCGTTTCACAGGGTTGATGTGAGCATGAAAAGAGATAATACACGTGAGCTGCAAAGTTGTTTTTAATGATTAATTTATTTAGTCACAATCTATTGAATGTCTGCTACAGGCAAGACCTTCCAGAAATATAACAGGCACACCTGCCTGTTGTATATCTACATGATGACCACCAGGTGATGTTTGTAGTGCTGTAATAGTTCTCGGAACGAGGTTTTAGGACTTCAAAGGAAAGGCCGATTAATTCTAATTGGGACTCTCCTGAAAGCTGCTTGTATTGGATCCTGAAGGCTGACAGAGGAAAAGCATGAGCAGGGCCAGGGAGGTGGGCATGTTTGGGGAGCTGTGCATTCAGAGGCATGGAGCTAAGACCTTTCCTTTAAAAAAAAAAAAAAAAAAAAGATTTTATTTATTTATTCATGAGAGACACAGAAAGAGGGAGGCAGAGACACAGGCAGAGGGAGAAGCAGGCTCCATGTGGGGAGCCTGTTGCAGGACTCGATCCCAGGACACCAGGATCATGACCTGAGCCAAAGGCACATGCTCAACCACTGACCCACCGAGGGGCCCCAAGACCAAGACCTTATAGGACCTTAAGTGCCAAGCTGAAAAATGTGGACTTAAAAAAAAAAAAAAGAAAAGAAAGAAAAATGTGGACTTTATCAGGGGTTTGGCCTACTCAAAGCCTCCCGGATTCAGTGTGAAGGATGGAATTAACCTTAAGAGTCAGGATTCAGGGATATCAGTTATTGAGGCATATTGTGTTCACCCAGGAAAGACCAGGGTAAAATATATGAGTATATATTCATGTTTGTTGTCTCTTTCCCCCACTGTAAGGAAAGTTCCACCAGGGTAGGGCTTTTGTTTCTTTCTTTTCTATAGCCTTGGTGTCAGAACGGTGCCTGGTATACAGTAGGTGCTCAAGACATACTTACGGATTTTAAATAAATAAATAAAATACGTTTGTGGTCCTTCCTACTGACTATATGTGAATCAACTGGGCAATATGGTCAATCAGCTCCTGTTTTCATTTATGGATTAAACTTACTTCCTTCTAAAAAGCATTTGGGGAGGGCACTTGATGGGATGAGCCCTGGGTGTTATACTGTATGTTGGCAAATTGAATTTAAATAAAAAAAATAAACTTTAGATCTATATTTAAATATAATACAATAAAACAAAATAAAAAGCATTTGAGGTGGCTTTCGAAATACATGCACTACGGAATGATTCAAAAAGAACAGAGGTAAATCAGCCCTAAAAGAAAAGGACAATGGAATAAGGCTAATAAAGCAAGGAGAATGGGTAGGCGGTTGCAGGTGTTCCAAGGGCTGAGCTACACTTTTCAAAGTGGGAAGCAATTCACGTGTTGGCTGCTTGACAAGCCGAGGCAAAGAGGGAGACGTGGTCAGTGGCGAGATCCACAGTCCACATTAGACAAAGGCATGTCACACTCTCAGAAGCAGCCTCGGTCCTTCTTCATGGTTAACAACGATCCTGAAACCATGGGCTTTAGTCTTCAGGCTGTTTGCTTGGGAGGTGGGGACTGTTTGGCGACCCCTTAGCTGTTCTGGACGGAACTTCGTCTTCTGTGTAGCAACGTTCATTGACTATAAGAGGTGACGAGACACTTGTCCAAGCTAGAAGTAGCTGGTGACAGGTTAAGTGACACTCACTCAAGGGCAGGGCCGGGTAGGGAGAGGAATGTAAGTAGTCAGTTCCCGTCCTTCTGTCCTCTTGAGAACCTTTATCAATCTCCAAGTCTTATCTCCACTGATAAAGAGGAAAGTTACATGTGATACACCTGAAACAAACATAACACTGTGTGTCAATTATACTTCAGAAAGAAAAAAAGAGCGACGTGAACAAAGAAATCTGGCAAAGGTCGTTGAAATCTGCATCCTCCCCTTGTTCTACTTCCTTTGATGTAGTCAAGTGCCTCTGGAGTGTCACTTAGGTGGGAGGCTGGAGTAGCACTTCAGTAAGAGACTTGGTTTGGCTGCTAGTGTATTTTCAAGAGAGCGAAACCAGGCGAGAAGGGGAGAGGATGCTGAGTGGATAAATGATGTGAAGGTGATTTAACTCTAGTAGAGATGTTCTTCTTTAAAAGAAGTTCGAAAGGATTTTTGAAAAAGGGAACATCCACACGGTAAAACAAAAATGCAAGCAGTACAAAGAAGTCAGCTGATAATGCCGCCTCTTTGTATATTCCTGCAGAGATACTCCGATCTGTACACATACATAAACACTTTTTGTTATATAAATGAGAATTTATTTTAATTTTTTAAAATTTTATTTATTTATTCATGAGAGAGACACAGAGACATAGGTAGGGGGAGAAGCAGGCTCCCCATGGGGAGCCCGATGTGTGACTGAATCCCGGGATCCCCAGATTGTGCCCTGAGCCGAAGGCGGGTGCTCAACTGCTGAGCCACCAGGTGTCCCAATAAATGGGAATTTATGATACAAAATCTTTTCTTGTTTCCCCTCCTCCCACTAAATAAGTCTTTTTTTTTTTTTCTCCCACTAAATAAGTCTTGAAGAACACTCCCCGGGAGTTCCTATTAAGCTACTTTATGCTTTTAAAATGTGGAGTGGGATTCCATTATATGAGGACCATCATTTGTATATCCAGTTTCCCAACTGGATATTAGTTGTTTCCCATGTTTCTATTACAAACAGCGATTCGATGAAATCAATAAAATTTGAGTCTGTCCCAGTCAAGGTTCTGGAAGGGGACAGCATGGCAGCCAGGAAGGCTCACACTAAGAGACTTATGCAAGGGACTTCTTGGCAGAGGTGTGGGCAGGGTGGAGGGAAGGTCAGTGGATATTTTGGTAGCCAGGGACTGACACAGCAGTCACCCCTAGGCCCAAAGGGGAAGATGGTGCCCTGGAGCCTCCAGAGAGTGGGAACACCAAGTAAGGGCTACCTGGCAAGAGCTGTACACTTCCAGAAACATAGCATCAAAGAACAGAGGGAGCAGAGGAAAAAAATACATCCACCTTTCTCTCTTCCTGCTCTACTGTTTCTGGCCAATGCCTCTCATTAGCCAAACCCAACCATAGAGGCCAGCTGGCAAGGGACCCTGGTGACCAGAGTGATCACCCTCCTGGCACAGAGGGGGGCACAGAGAATAGACAGTGGAGCTGGGATGGGAATGGAGCATACGTGCAATCTATGGAAATTTCTAGCAGTAGAATTGCTGACTCAAGGCATATGCCTTTTTATTATTGTTTTGTAAGTTCGATAGTCATTTAATGTTCCCTTTCTGTAAGTCTGGATTTCTATCGGGAATAATTTTCCTTTTAGCTGAAGAATGCACCCTTCAGGATTTCTTTCAGTGCAGTTCTGCTGGCTAAGACTTCTCTTCGTTTCACTTGTCTTTGAAGGATACCTTAATCTAGTTCTGAAAAATAATTTCACGGAGCAGACCATCGTAGGTGGACAGTCATTTTCTTTTTGCACCTTGTCTTCTGAGTTTTATTGCTTTTGTTGAAAATCACCTCTGAGTCATAATGTTGTTCCATTCAAGGTCCTCCTTGCTCTCAAGTTTTTCTCTTTCTCTTTGGTTTTCAGTAGTTTGGCTCTGATACGCTCAGTGTGGTTTTCTCTGTTTTCATCATGATTGAATTTAGTGACCTTTTTGAATCTGAGCTATAGTGTATTTTATCGGTTTCATCAGAAAATTCTGGTCTATTATCTTTTCAAATATGGCCTCTGTCCTATTCTCTCTTTCAGTGTCTCCAATTACATAAAAGTTAACTCTTTTCATGAGGTCTCATTTATCTCTTATGTGTTTTCTGTATTTTTAATTTTTTTTTTCTCTTTATCTTTAGGTATTTTCTATTCTCTTTAAGTTCACTGATCTTTCCTTTCTGGATCTGAATCTACTCTTAAACTTAACTGATCTAGCAAATTTTAAATGTTCACTTACTGTATTTTTTAGTCCTAATGTTTTGATTTGATTCTTTTTTTGTAGATTCTGATTATCTGACAAAATATTCTTGATTAATTTTTTTTTTTTTTTGCTATTTAAAAAGAAAACATGCAGTTGTGGGTCTATTTCTATTTTTTTTTCCTCCTCTTTGTTTTTGTACTTGTCTCTTAGTGTGTCTGGTAATTTTTGAATGAAGGATGACTATAGCATATGAAAAAAAATGTTGACCCTATAAATGATGGTATCTTCCTCCAGAAGGAGTTATCTTTTTCTTAGCTGGTCAGGGGAAGTGGGCACTGATCATCTTAAGATAGAGACTAAGGCAACATTTAGCTGGGTCACAGTTTTGACAAGCTTCTGTCTAGATCCATTCCCCTCCACTGTTACAGTAGATCTCTCCAGGGATCCTAGCTGTGAATCTGGAGTATTGAACAGAGATCTTCTCTTTTAGTAAGTTTTGAACTCTTATACTTGCATTGTCACCACTGTGAGATTGCCAAACTCTGATTTTACTTCCTGAGGCTTTCAATTTGTCTTCTTAGCCTCCTGCCCAGACAGCTTCAGAATGTAGCAGATGTCTTTTGGAAGAACTGGTAGTGTTGAACTCAGTTCACTTAGGAAGGCAAAGTAGATATTTTGAGACATGTAAGGACAGAACACTTGGCATCCTCAGAGTCTCTGGGAAAAGACTACTTGGGGCTATATTCCAGTAACAAAAAATAAATACAAGAAACAAGAAGATGAAGGTCACGAGGACCAGTAGAAAGCCAAAAAACTTGTAAAGTTACTGTTGAAATCTAAATGAGAAGCTGAATGCAAAACACAAAAGAAGCAACGATCTAGATCTAATGGGAAGTGATTACAACGTGGGCAGAGGTGGGAGGGTGTGAAACTGTGAAGTTTGCTATCTTGTTCAAAGTGGGAGAGAGATACTGATTATTTTTAGATATTTATGGAAAATGGGCATTAAAAATGTTAGGGTATCCATTAAAAGAGTAGATATAGGATTTATAAGTTCCTAACCAGAAGAGGGGTGGACATAAAACCAGATCAGTCCAAACCAAAGGAAAATTATAAATAGAAAAAGACAAGAAACAATATGAAAACATAAAAATTGCAACCCTAAAATAAGGTGGCAAGAATAGTTCCAAATATACAAATGAATTAAAGGATACAAATCTTTTTGATGAAAAGGATTTTGAAATATTAACAAGTAGTTTGAAAACTGAGAGAACCCTTTGAAAAACTCAATCTTAACGAATGAAAATCAAGATGAATTGGTGAAAACAATACATCAGCCCAGCAGCTAATTTAGATAAACAAATTCTTAGACACAAACTACTGAAACTGACTCAAGAATAGAAAATCTAAATACACCTGTAACAAGTAAGTAGACTGAATTAGTAATATAAAAACTTCCTTTATTTATTTATTTATTTATTTATTTATTTATTTATTTATTTATTTATTTTTATTGGAGTTCAATTTGCCAACATATAGCTTAATACCCAGTGCTCATCCCATCAAGTGCCCCCCTCAGTGCCCGTCACCCAGGGACCCCCACCCCACACCCACCTCCCTTTCCCCTTGTTCGTTTCCCAGAGTTAGGAGTCTCTCATGTTCTTTCTCCCTTTCTGATATTTCATACAAAAACTTCTTGAAACAAAAGCCCAGATTCGTGTAGTTTCCCTAATGAACTCTACCAGATATATGGAGAATAATTAACACCAATGCTTCACAAACTCTTCCAAAAAAATAGAAGAGGAAGGAAACTTCTCAACTCATTCTGTGAGGCCAATATTATCCCAATACCAAAACAAACAAAGGTATCTCAAAAGAAGACAAGTCTAGACCAATATCTCTTGTGAACACAGATATAAAAATTCTCAACAGCATACTAGAAAACTGAATTCCAGCAACATACAAAAAGGATTATACATTATGACCAAGTGAGATTTATCTCAGGAATGCAATGCTAGCTCAACATGTGACAAGCAATCAACGTAATATACTGTCAATAGAATAAAAGAAAAAAAAATCTCATGATCATCTCAGTAGATGTGGAAAAAAATATTTGACAAAATCCAACACCCTTTCATGATAAAAACACTCACAAAACTAGGAATAAAAGAGAACCTCCTCAACCTGATAAGGGGCATCTATGAAAGACCCATAACTAATACACTTATTGGTGAAAGACTGAATGCTTTCCCCCTAAGATCAGAAACAAGACAAAGATGTCCTCTCTTGCCATTTCTATTTGAGATTGTGCAGGAGGTTCTAGCCAGGGAAGTTAGGCAAGAAAGTGAAATAAAAGACATCTGGATTGAAAAGGAAGAAGTTAAATGATTTCTACTTGCACATGACATATTTTCATAGTGGATTAGCGGTTACTTAGGGCTGAGGGTGGGGGAAGTGGAGGGGAAATGGAAAGTGAGTACTAGTGAGTTTGGATTTCTTTTTGGGATAATGGAAATGTTCTAAAATTGTGGTGATGGTTTCACAACTCTGAATATTCAAAACCCACTAAATGCTACACGCGAAATGTGTGAATTGTATGGTATGTGAACAATATTTCCATAAAGCTGTTTCTTTAAGAAAGATAAAATAGGTGATTTTCCAGTCAATTTAAAAAATTGACTTGTGAAAAAATGGAAAACCTGGGGACACCTGGATGGTTGAGCGCCTGCCTTCAGCCCAGGGTGTGGTCCTGGAGTCCTGGGATGGAGTCCCCATCGGGCTCCTGAATGCATGCCTATATCTCTGCTTCTCTCTCTATCTCTCTCTGTCTCTCATGAACAAATAAATAAAATCTTAAAAAAGTGGAAAACCTGAATGGTTGAATTACCCTAGAAGACATTTTTTAAATATTTGAAAATTTATCTCATCCCCACACCACTCCCTTCAGCCCCCACAAATGATAGTAGATCCAGGGTATTTTAGAATCAAGTTATAGAACACCTGTAAGCTACTCCAAACATTATGTAAATTATTCCAGAGCACAGAGAATGATGGGAAGCCTCCCAACTCACTTGACTTGGCCAGTATTACTTGACCATATAATGAAATGAGATCATGACAGCATAAAAGAAAAAAGAACAAAGAAACTATAGACTAATGTATCTATGAGCCAAGATGCAAATATCCTAAACATCACATTAACTAATTGAATAGTAAAAAGCCAGTAGAGTTGATTCCAAAGCTTCAAGGATGGTTCAACATCAGGAAATGTATTAAGAAATCCTTTCTAGCAATACATTCATGGAGGAAAATAATCATGATCCACTGATTAAGTGTTGAAAAGTATTTAACATCTAAGTTGTAGAGTTTCAGTTATACAAGATGGGTGAGTGCTGGAGATCTAATGTACAGCATGGTGCCTATAGTTAACAATACTGTATGATTGTCATACTGTGTCACTAAAATTCTCTGAGAGGGTAGAACTTGAGTGTTCTCAACACACAGAGAAAATGGTAACTATGTGAGGTGAAATATATGTGAATTAGCTTGTGATCATTTCAAAATATATGTATATACATATCAAGTCATATACCTTAAGTAGATACAATTCCTGCATGTCAATTATACTTCAATAAAGCTGATTCAAAGGGTATTAAATGTAAACAAATATCTGGTTAAAAATCTTAGCAAGTTTGGAAATGAAAAAATTTACCTTAACTTATATCAGGTATCTTCTAGAAGTCTGTACCAAATATCACATTAATAGTAAAAAACTGCAAGCATTCCTATTGAAGTCAGGAATAAGACAAGAATGCCCACTAGTACCACATCTGTTCAATATTCCAAAATCCAGCCAAAGGAAGATAGTTTCTTCCATTGTGACAAAACCAGAAAAAAAAAAGAAAGTAAATATATCAAGAGAAGAGACAAAATTGTCATTACTTACAAGTGATATGATTATTTGCTGAGAATACAAAATAATAAGTTTTAAAAAGTCTATAAAACTGATGAGCTTAGTATGATTGCTAGATATAACATTAGTGTTAAACTATTAGTAGGTTTTCCATAGTTTGTAGTATAGTCCACAATATCGCCACTATAAACATTGGGGTGCAGGTGCCCCTTCGGATCACAATGTTTGTATCCTTTGGGTAAATATCTAGTGGTGCAATTGCTGGGTTGTAGGGTAGCTCTCTTCTTAATTTCTTGAGTAACCTCCACACTGTTTTCCAAGTCACTGTACCAACTTGCATTCCCACCAACAGTGTAAGAGGGTTCCCCTTTCTCCACATCCTCACCATTTGTTGTGTCCTGACTTGTCAGTTTTAGCCATTCTGACTGGTAGAAGGGGGTATCTCATTGTGGTTTTGACTTGTATTTCTCTGATGCCCAGTGATGTGGAACATTTTTCGTGTGTCTGTTGGCCATCTCTATGTCTTCTTTGGAGAAATGTCTATTCACATCTTCTGCCCATTTCTTGACTGGATTATTTGTTTTTTGGGTGTCGAGTTTGATTACTTCTTTACAGATTTTGGATACTAGATCTTTATCTGATGACACATTTGCAAATATCTTCTCCTACTCTGTAGGTTGCCTTTGGTTTTGTCAACTGCTGTGCAAAAGCTTTTTATCTTGATGAAGTCCCAATAGTTCATTTTTGCCTTTGTTTCTCTTGCCTTTGGAGACATGTCTAGCTAGAAGTTCCTGTGGCCGAGGTCAAAGAGGTTGGTGCCTGTGTTCTCCTCTAGAATTTTGATAGATTACTGTCTCACATTTTGGTCTTTTATCCATGTTGAGTCTATTTCTGTGTCTGGTATAAGAGAAAGGTCCAGTTTCATTCTTCTGCACATGGCTGTCCAATTTTCCCAACACCATGTGTTGAAGAGGGAGACCAGATGTCCATTGACAGATGAATGGATAAAGAGTATGTGGGATATATATATTATGGAATATTACTTAGTCATCAAAAAGGATGGGATCTTACTATTTACATTGAGATGGTTGGAACTGGAAGGTATTATGCCAAGCAAAATAAGTCAATCAGAGAAAGACAATGATCATATGTGGAATTTAAGAAACAAAACAGAGAATTGTAGGGGAAGGGAAGGAAAAATAAAATAAGATGACATCAGAGAGGGAGACAAACCATAAGAGGCTCTTAACTATAGGAAACAAACTGAAGGTTGTTGGAGAGGAGGGGGGGTGGGAGGATGGGTAACTGGGTGATGGGCATTAAGGAGGGCATATAGTATAATGAGCACTGAGTGTTGTATGCAACATCGATGAATTACTGATGAATTATTAAACTGATGAATTACTGAATTCCACATTTAAAACCAATAATATACTATATGCTAACTAATTGAATTTAAATAAAGTAAGTTAAAATTTAAAAATATATAGATTTTTCCACATGCCACCAATAATCAATCATAAAATGCCATGAAAAAATCTCATGCATAAAAGTGTCCAAAGCAAACCAAAACAAAAAACCATGGAATGAACCTGAAGAAATGTACAAGTACACAAAAGGATTTTTGAATAAATAGACGTCTTACGCTGTAGGATGGGGATACTCCATATTGTAAATGAATATATACATAATATATACAAAATAGTATATAAACTCACTGTCATCTCAATAAAAAAGCCAATGCAATTTTTCAAGGAACTCAATAAATAGAGTCTAAAATTCATGAAGAAGAGAATGTGCAGAAGACTTCTAGTAAATAAAAGGAAAAGAAAAATAATGAGGGATGGAGAATTTGTCCCAGATATAGCAAAAGCTTCTTCAAGGTTATTATAATTGTATTATTGTGGTATTTTTACAGGGCTGATAAAATAGATCAATTGGACCTGAATGGAGAATCCAGCAATGCATATGGGGATGTATGGAGATCTATATATAAATAAAAGTGTATTTGAAGTCAGGGGGACATGGGTGAGCTATTTGACTAACGATATTGGGACAACTAGCACTCTATATGGAAAAAAGTTAAGTCAGATCACTATTTTACTTTAATATTTTAAAAAAGATTTTACTTATTTATTAATGAGAGACAGAGAGAGAGAGAGAGAGAGGGAGGGAGACAGAGACACAGACAGAAGGAGAAGCAGGCTCCATGCAGGGACCCCCATGTGGGACTTGATCCCAGGACCCTTCAGCTGAAGGCAGACGCCCAACCGCTGAGCCACCCAGGGATTCTGAGATCACTATTTTATAACACATCCCAAAACAAATACACACACACATATGATATAAAAAGTACCTGAAGAAAATGTAGAAAAATAATTTCATAATACAGATACATGGATTTGGGAAGCACGTTTTAAAGTGAGATATAAAACCCCAAAACTGCAGAGGAAAAAAATGGACAGATTCGAGTATACAAACATTTAAAAATTTTGCATGATGAATAAATAAAAAAGCAAAATGTGAAGACAGGTGTCCGATGAGGAGAAAATATTTGTTGTATTATGGATACTGGATAACAGCACTTACAACCTTGGGGATCTACTGTGTGTGAGACCTTGCGTGGGACACGTTCATTTATGTTATCTCATGTAACCTTCAAACTGAGTCTCTGAAGTAGCAGTGACCTACCCATTTTACAGATGAAGAAACTGAGGGCGTGACATCTTAAGTATTGTGCCCAAACCTCATGGCTCCAAGGTGAATTGGGATTCAACCCCAGACCTCGTCTGACTCCAGCCTCCTCCACCACTTCCCTCCTCAGAAGCTAGCGTGATTTCTCACCCTGTAGAGTCACTTGGCTTATTCTTAGTGGTTTTGCTTTGTTTGCTTTTGGGTAGCTTGTCCGGGAAGCTTGATTCTACTGGTGGAGAGAGTCCTGAAGTGAGGATGGGCAATGGGTCATGATTCTGTGCCATGTCTTCTCATGAACTCGCGGGGGACAAGTAGCCACTTACTTCTTTGGCTTCTGAGTTTCCTGGGTGCCCTTATTATCAGCCCTTGGCTCGGGGATGGGGGGTGGGCAGGGAGTCCTGGGCACGGTTGTCTTCCTCTGGTCTCACCACTTCTACATTTCCCTCTTCCCCTTCTACATTTACTCCTGACCCAAAGAGCAGTTTGGGTGAGCCCTCTGGAACTCACGGATTGTGCTGTGGGTGGGCTAATCCAGGGCGCCACTGGACTGGCTTGACCTGCTCTTCCATTTCCTTCTTTTTTTTTTTTTTTTTTTTTTAATTTTTATTTATTTATGATAGTCACAGAGAGAGAGAGAGAGAGAGAGGCAGAGACACAGGCAGAGGGAGAAGCAGGCTCCATGCACCGGGAGCCCGATGTGGGCCATTTCCTTCTTGTGTCCCCTCCCTGCTTTGGCTCACTCTGTTTCTTTTTTTAAAATTTTATTTAAATTCAATTTGCCAACACATAGTATGACACCCAGTGCTCATCCCATTACATGCCCTCCTCAGTGGCCATCAGTCACCCCATCCCCCCACCCACCTCCCCTTCTGCAGCCCTTTGTTTGTTCCCCAGAGTCAGGCATCTCTCATGGTTTGTCTCCCTCTCTAATTTTCCCCACTCAGTTTCCCTCCTTTCCCTTATGGTCCCTTCCACTATTTCTTATATTCCCCATGTGAGTGAAACCATATAATGTTTGTCCTTCTCCGACTGACTTACTTCACTCAGCATAATACCCTCCAGTTCCAGCCACATGGAAGCAAATGGTGGGTCTTGGTCATTCCTGATGGCTGAGGGATATCCCACTGTGTCTATATCCCACATCTTTATCCATTCATCTGTCGAAGAACATCGTGGGTCCTCTTCTGACTGAGATGTGGGCTGTCCTATGTTGTTGCAAGAGGGGCAGTCATCATTATTTAGAATGTCCTAGAAAGGCTGACTGCTTCTTAGTAAGTATTCCCCTCCCCCCAAGTCCCCCTGAGAGTTGAATCGGGGATTTAGTAAACCCTGCTAATCTCAACCACAATCCCTTTCCCCCCCTCAAACCCTCCTGTGCCTTTTTACTCCTAGTCTCCTGCCACGACAAGGTCAAGTTCAACTTCCCAAAGCACAAGTTTTATCACATTTCTCTCTTGCTTAGAAACCTGTAATATTTCCCCAACGAATTTTCAAAATGAAGTCACAGATGTTCTATTGGAAACCAAGAAGGAAATATTAGATATTCTGTTGATGGTTAATCCAAAAATTAAGAAAGAAATTCAGCTTTGGTAATGCACATCTCATATGTGGATTGTCCCTGGGGAGCCTTCTTCGTCTGTCATGTGGTGTCCTGAATCGTGCTCATGTTGGGAATTCCCTAATATACAGGGCCTGGGAGAGGAAGACACATTTGAAATTCCCCAATTCCCTAAGACATACTTTCAGTTTACTGGGAAGTACTGCAGATCCCATGAGCCCGCTTATGTGGATGGATTTCCAAGCTCCTTCCTCCCAGCCCCAAAGGCTGTAGCTCAAAAAAGATTCTTGGAAATGGAACACGCAGGACTCTTTGGACGTAATCAGAAAAGTCCCTTTAAAAATCTCTTGTGGGGATTTCCTTGCGCTGTCCTCTGAATGAGGATGCAGGCATGGCCTTTCTCCCTGGCTTCATGCCTCTGGCCAAGGGGGCAGTAGTGATGGCCAGCTTCTTTCCCTGTAGGCCTGGCCTCTCTGAGGGCTGGATGCAGGAGATGGGAAGAGAGCTAAGGGGTGGAGAGGTCTTCCTTGGCTGGTGCTGGAATAATCTGAGCCTATGGTCTCCAGACATGGGAGATTTTTGAAGCTGGTTTTTTTTTTTTTTTTTTTTGTTTTTTTTTTTTTGCAGGCCTCCTGTGGGTTCTTCAGGATTCTTGCGCTAGGCCTGCCCCACCACAACTTGGGCTGATAGGAAGTGCTTCTTCTGCACCTTGCTGCTCCCCGTCCAGCCTCAGTTTCTACCTCCAGTAGTTCCAGCCGCTGCCTCTTACCAGGTGGGTCTTGCTGGCTGAAGGCCGCCGTCTTGGGCGGATCCCTTCCAAACTGGCCCAGGCCAACATTCTTTTGGCCCCACTATTGGAAGAAGAGAGCAGTGGCTTCCCTGACCTGACCGGAGGGAGTCAGGCCAGTTCATGGAGGCCAAGTTTCTGGTTTCCAGATAGTCCCTCACTAAGCAGAGGGTAGGAGGGTACTGCCTCCCAGCCCAGACCAAGTGCTATAGACACCATCACTGTGTATGCAGCGGCGGCCACGCTGATCTTACCGCCAGGCTGCCTATGTTCCAATCCTACCTCTGTGTCAGTGCGTGTGCCAGCTTTGCACGAGTGGCTGAAAATCCCTGTCCCTCATTTATAAAATGAGGATAATATGAATGCCTGCTTAGTAGGGCTTTTGTAAGCTCAATATGGTTTCAACAGCTGGAATAGTACATGGCATTATAAAGTACCTGATACTATAAACTATTAGCTATTATTGTTTTTTTTTTAATTTTTTTTTTATTTATTTATGATAGTCACAGAGAGAGAGAGAGAGAGGGGCAGAGACATAGTCAGAGGGAGAAGCAGGCTCCATGCACCGGGAGCCTGATGTGGGATTCGATCCCGGGTCTCCAGGATCACGCCCTGGGCCAAAGGCAGGCGCCAAACCGCTGCGCCACCCAGGGATCCCTAGCTATTATTGTTTTTATAAAAAACAAGACCTTTAGGGGCAGAATCTTTATGATACTTTACAATGAGATGGTGGCAATCTCTACAAAGAATGCTGGTTTTCCCTTTTAGTGGTGATAGGGTGCTTCTTTCAAAGATTCATATTTTTTTTTAAGTTTAAAAAGTGGTTTAAAGAAAAATATGAGCTAAGACAAAAGTGTTAGAAAACATGACAAAAATTGGGAAGGCGTGGAGGTGATCGGTCCTGGAAGCCACAGATCTGGTCTGTGAGCTCACAATGGTACCCAAAGCTTGGAAGGGCCTGACAGTTGCCTTCCCTGCCCAGGCGCTCACATAGCGGTAGTTTACTTTTTTATGTGAACTTACCAATTTTCTTCAAAGGGGGGTTTTATTTTTTTTTTTTAAGGTTTTATTTATTTATTTGAGAAAGAGAGAGAGGGAGCGGGAGAAGCAAACTTCTCACTGAGCGGGGAGCCTGATACGGAGCTCTATCCCAGAACCCTGGGATCATGACCCAAGCCGAAGGCAGACACTTAACCGACTGAGCCACCCAGGCGCCCCTGCTTTTGTCTTCTGATTGAACCAAACTTCTTCAGTTAAAAACAAAACAAACATGTAGGCACACAACCCCACTGTATGTTTGCTTAAAATTTGTAAATTATATTTGTGTATGAGAATAGAATAATGTAGTAGTTATAAAATGTGAAATCTGTAGCCAGGCGGTGGGGTTCAAATCCCAGCCATGCCTCATCTCAGCTGTGTGATATTGGAAGGATCGCTTGACTTGTCTGTGCTTGTAAAGTAAAAATAATAATACTACATCATCAGGTTCTCGTATAGGTTAAATAAAATGACATATGTAAGTTTTTAGAAAATTGCCTGGCATGGGCACCTGGGTGACTCAGTGGGCTAAACGTCTAACTCTTGATTTCAGCTCAGATCATGATCTCAGGGTGGTGAGATCGAGCCTTACGCTGCATTGACTCAGTGCTCAGAGGGGAATCTGCCTCTCTCCCTCTGCCCCTGCCCCTCCAAAATAAATAAATCTTAAAAAAAAAAAAAAAAAAAGAATTGCCTGGCATGGAATAAGAGCTAAGTAATATGGTCTATTAATATGACTGTTACGTAATGAAACTGGTGTATTGTAAAATACAAAGAAAGTAGAAAAAAAGAGAAAATTTAGATTTATGTGACAAAATAGCAATAGAAGTTCGAATATGTCAAATCCTTGACATTCGTGGGTTATCTTGGGAACCCTGGGGTTACCCCCCCCCCCCCGGGAGACTCCCGAAATCAGCAATGAGAAGAACATACCGTGTCCTTAAGTATTCGGCTCTCTAGGTATCTTGTAAAGCTTGGAGGACTGTGGGTGGACTTCCCCACATGTGGATTATGTGCACTCTCATTTCTACACTAATCTCCTGGCTTCTCTGCTTGTAAACAGTAATCAGGTGGGGCTGAGCATGGGGTTGGTGAGTCCTTGGCGTCCCGGCCAGTCCTGCCTGCCTAATCATTACTCGGGATGGAGCGGTGCCCGGGCTTTGCTCTGTGCTTCGTCTGGGCCTCCCTAGGCTTAAGCAACTCCTACCCAGCTTAAACCCAGGGAGCTCTAAGCCCATGGGAACAGCTGCATGGTCGTCTGTGCTGTGAAACCAGCCATCAGTGTAATCAAATGTGGTAACAGCTGATTAAAACAGAGCTACCTAAAGACAGGTTTGGAGTATGCTCACACTCAGTCCCCTGCTGCCAGCAGCTGCCCTTCTTGACACTTGGCCAAACCAGAGAGCTCCAGCGGCCAGGGAGCTGCTGACCCTGGAAATCCTGAAAGTGGCTGGCTGCATTGGGACTTGTTGAATGATTGATTGGTATGTGGGGAGCACCAGCTAAGCCTTGACTCTGTCCAGGGACGTTGCTGGTGGTGCCACATGAACAATGGTGACTGGTAAACCTCGTGGGAACTGGGTCTGGTTCCTGATGAGAGATTTCAGTGGATCTGCAGACATTGCCCCAAATTCCAGCTGATTTAGGTCAGATCATTTTAGAGCTGAAGAGGGCCCCAGGGATCGTCTAGTAGATCCCAGGCCTGGCTGCTTCCGGGGTCACTGGGGGAGCTTCCAACTTTCTTATGATGGGTTAGTTCACGCACATAAGACAATGTGACTATATCATTGTACATTTCACCCAATTTAAGAAACCAACTTTTCCAGTACAGCTGAAGTCCCTGGGTAGGTACCTACTCCCAACTGGATCTCCTTCTCCCCTCAACCCAAAGGTGACTTCAACCAGAGCTGGATGTTTATCATTCCAATTAGGGAAACACCTTAAAAATAAAAGTTATCTCTGAAGGTTTGGATCCAGTGCAGCTGGGATGATGCTTAGGAATCTGTTTTGTTTTATTTTCTTTTTTAAGATTTATTTATTTATGAGAGAGAGAGAGTGAAAGAGAGAGAGAGAGAGAGAATGAGAGCACATGAGTGGCAGGAGGGGCAGAGGGAGAGGGAGAGAAGCAGATCCCCTGCTGAGCCCAGAGCCAGATGTGGGGGTTTGACCTCACGACCCTGAGATCATGACTTGAGCCGAAATCAAGGATCAGGCACCTAACCGACTGAGCCACCCAGACACCCCAGGAATCTGTTTTTTTTTTCCCCAGATTTTATTTATTTATTCATGAGACACACACACACACACACACACAGAGAGAGAGAGAGAGGCAGAGACATAGGCAGAGGAAGAAGCAGGCTCTGTGCAGCGAGCCCGACGTGGGACTCAATCCCGGGTCTCCAGGATCACGCCCTGGGCTGAAGGTGGCACTAAACCGCTGAGCCACCCGGGCTGCCCAGGAATCTGGTTTTTAAAAAGTTCCCTAAGTCCCTTCGATGAGGAGCCAGAATTGGTGGATGCCCGTCATCACTGAGGCTTGGCTGAGTGGCCTGAGCACTAGACTTGGCGCTAAAAGATCAGAGGTCCTACCTGGATTGCCACCTCCCACCTGTGTGACATTGGGCAAGGGATGCAATCTGTCTGAGCCTCAGTTTCTTCATCTGTAAAAAAGAAATAAGGACAACGAATCCCCTGATAGCTCACATGTGCCTATGAATCTGTAAGACGCTATACAGACCTAAGACTCATGAGCTCGTGCCCTGGCATCACCCTAGGGTTGCTCACCGATTGATGGGGACTTCCTTCCAGAGGCAGCCCATTTTGTGAGTGTGTTGGGAAGGGGCATGGGGGGGGCACTCTGAGATACAAAAAGTCCTTCCAGACCCTGGGAAGAAGTCTGTTCCCTGCAATTTCCTCCTAACTGGATTTAATCCGGTCTCTGGGGGTCCCTGGATAAAATGTAATCCCTAATCTGCAGATCTCTAAATTACCTCTGAGTAATTTCAGACGATCCTACTCTTTCTCCCCTCCCCATATCTTAGCTCTAGGCTTCCAAACACATTGCCTACTGAGAAGGCCCCTTAGTGGATAAGCAATATCCCCCCTCCCCAAATTACCATAGGCAGGGCTGCGTTCCAGCCATGCTAGAGAGGTGGCTCCGGGGTTAGGAATTCGGGAAGGGCCATTTTGCCTCTAGTTAATTAAATCACTCAGTTAAACTAATCACTCATGCTCTGGTAGCTACTTACTAAAGAATTTACTTAGAAAAGGCATAATGTTTAAGGAGCCCTTTTTCTGTGTCATGCGCTGTACTACTAACTCATTTGCGGGCACTGAGTTCTCCAAATAAATGTCAAAGCTAAGTGCTAGCATTATTCCCACTTTACAGATGATGAAACTAAGGCACAGAGAGGTCAAGAAAGCACCCAAGTTCATGCAGCCAGCAAGTGGCACAGTGGGATTTGGGCTTAGGCCCGGCGGACTCCGAAGCCTGCGTGCCCGTGACCGTGGCATCACCTCCTGAGCTGGTGGCTTGCACAGCTGGAGGGACAAAGCGCGGTAGTTAGTGCGTGGTTGGTTCCTCTAATTTATGGATGCTCTCCCTTTGCCTCTGGAACACTCCCTGCTCAGGCAAGAGCTAAATGTTCTGAACACGTCGACCACACCCTAGGTTGATGTGATCCTCATCAGATCCAAGGGAGAGCTTTGAACTCGCGTCAGCCAGGGCTTTACGGCCTCCTCATCGCGCACCCTGCCTCCCGCCTCCCCCGGGAGGTTGAGTTACTCTTTTTTTTTTTTTTTTGGTTGGTTGAGTTACTCTTGAGCTGCTCGTAGGTGTGCAGTGAGACCACCGTGGCGCCCCTTCCTATCCTCTCCCTGTTCTCCCAGACAAATTGGGGTCACCTCCCACTCGGTTTCCTGCTGCGTGGGCCTCGTTGAGAAAGAACGGCCCTGGCTTTGGAACAGCAGAGTTTCTGACACCGGGGCAAGAAAGCTTCCTGCCCGGGATGCCCCGTGTGATTTCTCAGATAGAGATTTCTCCACACTTGGCCTGCCTGCCCACAGAAAAACTTCCCTGAAGGGAGTCGAAAGGATACAAAGCTGTCACCCACAAAAATCATGCCAATCCAGCCACACATACCACCCAGCAACCTGCCTCTGAGTGCCTGAGAGAGTTCGTCTTTTAGGTGAAGCTGTTCAGAGAGAAGCAGCAGGTTCTTTTTATTTATTATTATTTATTTTTATCTTTATTTTTAAGATTTTATTTGTTTATTCATGAGACACACACACACAGAGGGGCAGAGACACAGGCAAAGGGAGAAGCAGGCTCCATGCAGGGAGGTTGATGCGGGGCTCGATCCCAGAACCCCGGGGGTCACGCACTGAGCTGAAGGCAGATGCTCCCCCACTGAGCCACCCAGGTGTCCAGATGCAGATTCTTTTTAACTTACTGTACGATGAGGAGGTGATTGGAAACTTGCAGTATTTGTCGAGCAGGTTGAGGATATTAGAGTGTGGCCCTTTCTTCAGGGTCTATTTCTAGTTGGAAAATTTATTTTACCTCCACTCAGCAGCCTCCTCCAGGGCTAGACCAGAACCTATTCGACACTGACTCCCCCAGCCCCCAACTTCCCTGAGTTTCTCTTAATCTGTAAAGCAAGCTACTGGGTGTCAAGGCCTCACCTCTTGTGGGTGTGGTGAGGGGATAACCAATGGAAGAGTCTGGGGTAACAGTGGCCCTGACAAGAATAAAGTGTGGCTACCGTTGGCTACTGCAGATTCATTTCTTTGGCCCAAACTGATGGATACTTTCGAGATGATTTGGTATTTGTACTTAGGCGTGATGGTCAGAAGTCTGGGGTGAGGAGTATATATTTGGCATCATGCGTTACTTGCCTGAAAATACTCCCCAGGAGCAAGGTCAAATCTACTTTGCAAACAAACAAAGCAAAAAACCCAAACGGAAAAGAGTCGGTCTCTGAGCAGAACCGCACTAGATATATTATCATTTTTTATGGTATGACAAAATAGGGCCAGACTGTGTCCTCCTATCCACACAACCCATAGAAGCTGAAAGAAACTTAAGTTGATATTCTAAAACGATTGGGACCCAGGATTCCAAAAGAGTCTCTGAACTGGAGCTAAAGCAAATTGATGTTTCATTCTGAATCGATTGATACTAAGAAGTTGGCTGTTCTATTTATAAGAGTAGGTTTGGTTTTGTTTTGAGGGAAAATTTCCCTACAGAGAGGTGTACGTATCTGGAGTGTATGACTTGGTGACTTTCAGCAAGTGTAGAAGCCCCTGTATCCTATAGTCCAAGCAAAACAGAGTGGCTTCAGTGTTAGAGGATTCCTTGCGTCCCTCTGGTTGGTTCTCATCCTTAGAGAATAACTAGCTACTGTTCTGATTTCTAACACCATAGATTGACTTTGTCCTTGGCCTTTCCTTTCCCTTTTCTTTCCTTTTTTTTTTTTCTTTTTTTTTTTAGGTAAGCCCCTTGCTTATGAGGCTTGAACTCATGACCCTGAGATCAAGAGTCGCATGCTCTCCTGACTGAGCCGGCCTGCTGCCCCTGTCCTTGGCATTTCCAATGAGCAGAATCCTACAGAGCATTCTCTGTTGCTCAGCATGCTTTCAAGATCCAATCATGTTGTGGGTGTATCAGCAGTGTGTTCTTTCTCGTGGCTGTATGGTATTCTGTGGTATGAATGTACAGTTTGTTTACCCATTCTCGTAAACTGGTTTTCCCACGTCTACAGGTCATGTAGAGTAGAGGTGATCATATATAATCACTCATCTACTCATCAGGCAAATGTTTTTTTCCCCAGAGCTTTCTCTATGCCAGGCAGTGTTGGAGGTGCTGGGAAACTATAGTGAACAAGACAAACCCCTTGTCCTCATAGGGCTCTTATTCTAGTGGGGAGAGAAACAATATACAAGCAATTAAAACCATGAGCAGGCCGGTGGTGAGAAGTGTGTTGAGTGTCCTCCATTTCCACGATGGCATGAAAGTGGCTTGTAAGGACCCTGAGTCTTCTTTAGCTTGGGTGGTTGGGACTGGCCTCTCTGAGGAGGGGACTTGGCCGACATGGGGTGACAGAAAGGTGGCCAGGTGAAGGTAAAGACCCAGAAAAAGAGCACTCAGGTCTAGACAACAACTGGCCTAAAGGCCCTAAGGCAGGACTGAAAGGGCCACACATCAATGCTGAAGGAACAGAAATGAGCCAGGGGACTGGAATGATGTGAATATGGGCGCAAGTGGCAGGATATGGGGCCATAGAAGAAGAGGGGGAGAAGCAGGAGGTGTGTGTGGGAAAGGAGCTTGGGTTTTATTCCGGGAGTGATGAAAGGCCAGTGGGAGGTTGAAATAGGGTCTGATGATTTACATTTTAAAAAGCCTTTCAGTTAGGAGGCTTCTGGTAGGTGTGCGTGAGATGGTAGTGATTAGGGGGACACCATCACCAATGAGTAAGGGGCCCTGGTAGTGGAAGGGATAGCGCAATGACCAAGGGGAACCAAGGATGATGACGCCTAGGTCTTTGAGCTGAGCAGCCACTTCTGAGACGGGAAAGACTCAAGGTGGTAGTAATGGGTGAGGGGGGTTGGGAGACAAGGGGTCAGGAGTTGTTTTTGGCCATGGTGAGTTTAGAATGGATGCCTGTTAGTCATCTTCCATCTGAGATGTCTAGGGGACAGTTGAGTATGTGTCATCAGGAGTTCAGTTGAGAGGCCAAGGCTAAATATAAAATCATAGAAGTCCTCAACATAGGATGGATATTTAGGGCTGAGGGACTAAATGAACTCACCTAGAGAGAAAAGAAGGATTAAGGATTGGGTCCTAGAGAAGAACCAGCAAAGGAAGCTGGGTGGACAGATTTGCCTAGGTCTCTTACCCTCATCTCCTTTAGCTCTTGAACATTCACAGGGGACTTAGCCATGTGCTTTGTCATTTGGGCTTCCTGACAATCCTGTTGAGATACTCATTAGAACCTTTGGTGCAAACTGACCTAAGCCGATTGGGTGATGCCTGGATATCAGGTTCTTTAAGGTAAGTCTTGGAGCCCCGGGAGTTAGAGTTAGTTACTCACCTACAACCTGGATAAAAGGCAAGAAACAAAATATGTATTAGATTAAATGTTACTACACAGGTAGATACTAGCCCATGGGCTCAGAAGAGCCCTACAGAATAGTCCTATGGTGGTTCTATGTGGGATATTGGGTGTTCTAGGGATCAACCCTCTGGTGCCATCCCTGAAGGTTAAGGGCAAAGGATCTAGTAAGGCTAGGAAGTGTCTAAACTATCTTATCTTATATTTTACTCTGTATATTGAATACCACTAATTCTACCAATGGAGCCCATTCGGTACATCCACTATGCAGATCAACAACTCACTAATACCCCCGGTAGAAACGCGTTCTGACATTCATTATGTGGATTAACAGAGCCTCTAAGTGTCACGGTTGGACATAAAAATAGAGGAAATGCTTATAGGACTGTCCTCTGGGGGGGACTTTCTGGGGTTTAGTGATCGCTCACCAGGCCTCAAGTGTCCGTACTTAAGGTGACTGAGTGCCCCTTGTCATGCCTGTTAACATCCTCCCTCATTTGTATCATGCTGGATTTTATTTTTATCTATTTATTTTAAAAAAGTTTTTATTTATTATTCATGAGAGACACACAGAGAGAGAGAGAGAGGCTGAGACCAGGCAGAGGGAGAAGCAGGCTCCCTGAGGGGAACCCTATGAGGGACTTGATCCCAGGACCCCGGGATCATGACCTGAGCCCAAGGCAGACACTCAATCACTGAGCCACCCAGGTGCCCCTTTATTTTATTTTTTAAAGATTTTATTTATTTATTTGAGAGAAAGAGAGAGCACGAGCAGGGCGAGGGGCACAGGGAGAGGGAGAAGCAGATTCCCCACTGAGCAAGGAGCCCAATGTGGGGCTTGATCCAAGGACCCTGAGATCATGACCTGAGCCGAAGGCAGATGCTGAACCGACTGAGTCACCCAGGCGTCCCTTGCTGAAGTATTTTAAAGTAAATCATTAGTATCATAGTAAGATTTATACAATTAAAAAACAACCTGAGATAATAGAAAAAGTCTTAAATTTAGAAGAGTAATAATAATAATAGAGACTAAGGACCAAATCCCTATTCTGCACATGGTGCCGAGGTAAGTTCCTTGCCTGAGTGTCATTTAATTTCTATAACCCTGGGAGCGAGATGGTATCATCTGTTTCATGTGTGAGAAAATGGAGACTCAGAGAGTGACTTGCTCAAGGACATCCCGCTGGTGTTTGGCAAGAGATGACTTTGAACTTGGCTCTGATTCTACAGAATGTGTCGTAAGCACAGAGCTCTGCCGCTTGGGTTCAAGACTTGGATTTGACACTTGCCCTTGGAAAAGCTGCTGATCTTGCTATGCTTCAGTTTCCTCGTCTATAAAATGGGGGAGGGGGTGGCAACGGATGAGCCAGTGCAGGTGAATAAGCTTCCTAAGCTTCGAAAATGCTCCTGTGTCAAGTGCCACTATTTGCATGGCCCCCATCCTCTTCCTGGTCCCTCCCTTAAGTGACACACATCTTCCTTGATGGCAGGCGGGTGGCTGGGTGTGTTCTGTGTGGGGTCCAGCCTAACCCCTTGGTCTTATCTTCCCTTGATTGTTCTGCAGCCTGGACAGCCCAAGGCATTTTCTTGAAAGTCACTGCACAAGCAACAGTCCCTCCCCATTTCTTAGAAGCAGCCCCAGGCCATCCTCCTTGGGAGGGCAAGTTAGCCTGCTGGTGAGAGCTGTGCCAACTCTGGTCTTTCTTTAGGCAGGTGTTGGGCATCTGTGAGGGAACATGGAGCGTGTTACGAGAGGATTCCTGGCGTGGAGAAAGATGAATTCAAATCCCACCCCTGACACTTTGTGTGCCCATTCATTCATTCATTCATTCAACACATGTGAATTTAGCATCTACCACTAGGGGGTGAGAACATAATGATGGCTGAGTAAGCTAACAGAGCTGGAGCTGATGGTCTATCAGGAAAGAAAGACGATTAAACACGGAGAATAGATAAATTCAATGGAGTGAGCCAAGAATGCGGATAAAGTACCTCGAGAGCTGACTTCACTTAGTTTTGTGAAAGTCAAGGAAGGCTTCCAGGAGGAAGGGATGTTTAATATGGAAGAGTTCACCAGTAAGGAGATGAGTTGGGAGAGGCTTCTTTGTAATGGCTTTTGGGAGTGATTTAGGCTTCATAACTTAAATTCATCTGCATGAGAATTGGAAGGAATCCACTTGGGGCCATGCGCAGAACAGTGTTGCTCATTTTCTGCAAATGTTCCAGTGCCCTGACACCAGCTCCACGGGCCATCTTTTTCAATAGACTCTCAGGTGTGGTGTGATTCCAAATCTAACATTTGGTGCCAAAATAAACACTTGAAGCTTAAGGAGTTGTGTTTGAGGAGCCAGCAGCTCCGAGAGGGGCCTCTCAGTCCTGTAGGCCTGCTGGTGGCGGAAATGCAGCTCCTCTGGCTGGCTGGCTCTGCATTGCTGTCCCGGGCACCGTGGTCCTGGCATCTGTCTGGTCTAGAGCTCACTGCTCTGGCCCTTCCAGCGATTTTTGTAAATTATTTTTCTTTTTAATGGAAACATAATTGAACATAATGTACAACCATGTCTTGTATTAGTCTCGGGGGTATAACATAATGATTCAATATTTGTATGTGTTGTGAAATGGTCATGGCCATAAGCTGACTTCCATTTAGCACACGCAGTCACACATTTTTTTTTTTCTTGTGATGAGAACTCTTGAGATCTATTCTCTTAGCAACTTTCAAATGTAAAGAATATGATATTTTTTTAAAGATTTATTTATTAGAGAGAGAGCACATGAGTGGGAGGAGAGTCAGAGAGAGAGAGAATCCTCAAGCAGACTCCTTGCTGAGTGCAGAGCCCGACGTGGAACTCGATCCCAGGGCCCTGAGATCACGACCTGAGCCGAAACCATGAGCTGGATGCTCAACCAACTGGGCCATCCAGGTGCCCTATGTACAATATGATATTATTAACCATAATCACCATGCTGAACGTTACTTAGTTATTTTATAACAGGGAGTTTGTACCTTTTGACTCCTTTCACCCATTTTGCCTACCTGCCACCTCCCGCCTCTGGCAACCACCAATTTATTCTCTATTTCTGCTCATTTTCCTTTTTTAAACTTTTATTTTTTTCCATATTCCACATATAAGTGAAATTATATAGTATTTGTCTTTCTCTGACTTATTTTGTCTAGTATAATGCCTCAAGGTGCATCCATATTGTAAATGGCAAGATTTCCTTCTTTTTTATGGATGAATAATATTCTGAAATATGT
This sequence comes from Canis lupus baileyi, assembly GCF_048164855.1. Lineage (NCBI taxonomy): Eukaryota > Metazoa > Chordata > Mammalia > Carnivora > Canidae > Canis > Canis lupus. Next base: position 86,345,608 of record NC_132839.1, on the reverse strand, counting down.
AGATATAGATATACACCAGATGTTCTTTGTCTATTCATCCATAATAGATATGTAGATTGCTCCCAAGTCTTGGCTGCTGTAAGTAATGCTGCAGTGAGCATGGAGATGCATATATCATTTGAGTTAGTGTTTTCATTTTTTTCTGGATAAATATCCGGAAGTGGGATTGCTGGATTATATAGTAGTCCTATTTTTAATTTTTTTTCAGGCATCTCCATACTGTTTTCCAGAGTGGCTGCACCAGCTTGCATTCTCACCAACACTGTAAGAGGATGCGTCTTTCTCTGCATCCTCACCAACATCTGCAGTTTCCTGACTTGTTAATTTTAGCTGTTCTGACTGGTGTGAGGTGGTATCTTGCTGTGGTTTTGATTTGTATTTCCCTGATGCCAAGTGCTGTGGAGGATTTTTCTTTTTTTAATGTGTCTGTTGCCCATCTGTATGTCTTCTCTGGAGAAATGTCTGTTCATGTCTACTGCCCATTTCTTGATTGGATTATTTGTTCTTTGGGTGTTGAGTTTGATAAATTCTTTATAGATTTTGGATATTAGCCCTTTATCTGATAAGAAATGTCTGTAATTTTTTTTAAACGATTTCATTTATTTATTCATGAGAGACACAGAGAGAGAGAGAGGCAGAGACACAGGCAGAGGGAGAAGCAGGCTCCATGTAGGAGCCTGATGCGGGACTTGATCCCGGGTCTCCAGGATCACGCCCTGGGCCGAAGGCAGGCGTTAAACCACTGAGCCACCCAGGGATCCCCAAAATGTCTGTAAATTTTTAATTCCTCAGGTTAAATCCCTTTTTGCTTGAAATAGTTGGAGTGGCTTCTAATTCCTGCTGCTGAGCCCTTCCTGATACTATCGAGGTACCCCCAGATTCATTTATTTGGTCAATAGTTTCTGAACACCTAACATGTCCTCGTTTTAGGCTCTGGGAATACAATGAAGAAGACAAAAGTCATGTAATTTTCATCATATTGTCATGGCAATTATGGTCTAGGGCAGAGTTATCCAATAGAAACACACGTGAGCTGCATGTGTAGTTTACAATTTCTAGTATCCACATCATAAAAAAAAGTAAAAACCCAGGTGAAATTAACTTTAATAATATATTTTACTTAATCTAATATATCCAAAATATTTTTATTTCAACATGTGATTAATAAAAATAATTCTTAAGGATATATTTCATAAATATTTTTTCATACTAAGTCTTGGAAATTCAGTGTTTTGTTTTTACTTAAAACACATTTTGACTCAAACACAAAATTTTCATTGGATACATTTGATCTCGGTTACATTGCATAAAATTTACAGTTTAAAAGGTACTTTGTATACCTAATATATTCCAAACATAAAAGTTTTCACTAGCCAACAAAAGGACAAAAACCAATTTTTCTTTAATATTTACATCCATATTGACAAAACCTATTTATCTTTTCTAAAAGAATTAATTCGACTCTGAAACACAAGCATATCAGTTTCAAAACTACATCTGTCCAAGTGAAGTAAATTCAACTTTTGGGCCAATTCAGAAGCCTACTGTTTAAGTTGAAAAGCAACTTAAAACTTATCAGTGACAATGAAATGTTCTTTATATTTTTTTGTCTTTATGTCCAATTTACCTAACACCTGTCAATTACAATGAAAATAATTTGCATACTAATCATATCAGGAAAAAGTATAAAATCATTATCGTTGATTTGTATTTTAAAAGTTTCAATTTCAACATAAATTCTCATCTCTATGTCGCAAAAAAGCTTTTCTTACCTTGGAATTTACAATTTAGCTCCTTCATATGCAGTATGATTTTGATGAGAAGACATAAATCACACAGCTCTTTTCTGTCTTTGATTATTGAATATTTGACAAGCATTCTTTTGTTTCAAAAATCTTGGATGGGAGTTAAAGGTTCCATAAGTCTTTGTAAAACCCTTCCATGACTCAAACACAGAGCATTGGCAAGGAACAGAAGTTCATTAAAATCATCTATTGCTTTCAACTGTTTCATAAACTGGAGATCATTTATAGTATTTAATTAAATGTATATAAAAAACAATTTGAACAACTATATCCATAAATGCTGTTCATTTGTGGAATAAGTGGAATAAGCAATAAGGAAAATATTGGTTTCTTATTTGAAAATTCCCGTAAATCCAGGGGCCCCTAGGTGGCTCAGTCAGTTAAGCTCAGGTAGTGATCTCAGGGTCTTGAGATTGAGCCCTTTGCTGGGCTCTGCCCCAGGTGTGAAGTCCATTTAAGATTCTCTCTCCCTCTTCTCTGTTAAATCTTTTAGGTTGTGAATTGACAACATGTCTTCGTAAATTGGAAGTACTTTGAGACAAAATGTACCCAAAGTATTAATTGTCTATTATATGGCATGACTCATCTAAAGCTGAGGAAGGTCATTGTGATTTTTCAAGTGTATTGATTGGTCTTTGCTATTGTTAGAAAAGCCTTATATTTTATGGCGACTTAATGGAAGGGCTTCTCTTTTCATAAAATATCTTTTTTTTAGTCTTTTCTTAGGATCTTTTAATAATATTTCTATGACTGAAGAATAATTCCTTTTACCAGTTCTTCATCTAGAAATATTTTTCTTTTGTGTAAGAATCTAAGCTCTTTTATTGCTGGCTAAATTTATAAGCACAGACTCTTTTTAAGTTTATTTTCAAAAGCCTAAGAAGTTTAAAAAAATTTAAATTAAAAAATTAATTTTTTTGTTAAACATTTAATTCTGTTTTTAATTCTAATTTCATTTATTTATTTTTTGACCATTGAAAAGAAACTTATCAAATTCACTGTGCATTGGCTGAATATGTCTTTTTACATTATTAACTTTATCATCTTTAAAAATTTGTTTTACACCACTATCTGCTGCAGCAAATTGCAATTGCTTTCCATTATCTTTTATTTGTTGTTGCTTTACTCTTTCTATTATAGTGCTAGCTTCTGTGTCTCCACAAGATTCTGAATCTTTAGTATACCTTTGTTTAGAATTTTTTAATTTGGTGTGGTGCATGGATGGCCCAGTCAATTAAGCATCCAACTCTTGGTTCTGACTTGGGTCGTGATCTCTGGGTCATGAGATTGAGCCTGGCACCAGACTCTCTCAGGGTCGTGAGACTGAGCCCCATGTTGGACCCCAGGCTCAGTGTGGAGTCTTGGGTTTCTCTCTCTCCATCTTTTCTGCCCTTCTGCCTCCCCCATAATCTCTCTCTTTCTCTCTCAAATAAATAATCATTAAAATAAAAAAAATTTTGGCTAAACCTTTTTTTAACTAGAAAAAATTAATGACATTATAATTAAAATAATAAGTTTTACGATTTAATTACCAATTATGACTTCCATAGGTATCTCTGTATCCTTATTGTCTGCTGAAAATATTTGAATAAACACATTATAATGTTATGTAGGTGCATAGAGAAAAGCCATTGGAACTGAAACAATTCACTGACAAGTTCGCATGTAAAAATGACATCTGTGCTCTACATGTGCACTACAATAATATATTGTGTAAGGCAGTGGTTAAAATGAAATGTAGTTCCGGCACAACAATCACGTTGTGTTAATGGCAGAACAAGAGCGTTTCTCACACCAGTAAGACTGTCCTGAGTCTCACCAGGCTCATTTCAAATGCTCAGTGGTTTCCACACTGGTGGATTGTGAATCTCGATTACGTCATGCTCTGAAAATTGGGCTAAGGGATTTGACCTGAACCTTGGGCAGAGGGGGTCATGAGTATGGACTTCAGCAAAGGATGCTGGGAGGAACTCAGGGAAGTGAAGTGGTGGATGGGGAGCTGGAAAGCCCAAAGGCCAGGCAGGGGCAGAAGTCAGGGTGTACAAAGGTGATGGGAACACGGGAGAAGGTGAGTTGATGCCGTTGGAATAGGAGGATCACCAGGCCTTGAGCGACAGGGAGGTAGTGGACAAAGGGATGTGTCATAGGTTTCTGCGCCTGTGACATTGGAGTGAGGCTGAAAACCAGGGGAAGCTCCTCTGAGTTTGTTTCATGAACTTTTATTGTTTTTCTCCTGATTTTTCTCAAAATACACATGTTTATTTTAGATTATCTAGAAAGAAAGAAAGAAAGAAAGAAAGAAAGAAAGAAAGAAAGAAAGAAAGGCAGATTCCTGAACATTTATTTTGTAAACTGCCTTTTCCCCACCATGTTTACATGGAGAAGAGAGGGATAGGCTACCTTCAGCTTGAAGCGGAGTTTAACTGGTTCCTATTCAACTTGATATTTATTGATTGGGTTTTAAAACATTTTATTGATTTGACAGAGGGAGAGAGAGCACAAGTAGGGGGAGCGGCAGGGGGAGAGGGAGAAGCAGGCTCCCTGCTGAGCAAGGAGCAGGGTTTGATCCCAGGACCCCGGGATCGCGACCTGAGCAGAAGGTAGATGCTTCACCAACTGAGCCACCCAGGCTCCCCTTGATATCGATTTTTGCATCTGCTTGGTACCAGCCCTGTGTCAGCCTGTGGGGGTCTACCAGGGGCTCCCCCCACCCCACCCCCTGCCCCCAAGGGGGAATGAGAATGGCTGTTGCCCTGACTCTGTGAACTCAGTTCTTGGGGAAAATACTAAGGGAATAGAGACCGAAGAGTAAAACCCTAAATAAATTTGACCTTGTCTCCCTCTCTCTGCCCACTGGTCTGCAGAAAGTACTAATTGTTCTTCAAGTGCCCCTTGAAGAAAACAGAATTTTCACGCAAACAGTATTTTCCACCTAGATGGAGTTTTTAATGATTTGCAGTTCAGCGATCTGGCTCGACTGTACATTTGCTATGCACGCTTCTACCCTCAAATCAAATACCTATTATGTATACATGTTGGGGAAAAGGCAGTTTACAAAATAAATGTTCAGGAATCTGGCTTGATTTCTCTTTCTTTCTTTCTTTCTCTCTCGATAATCTAAAATAAAGGTGTATTTTGAGAAAAATCTGGAAAAAAACAATAAAAGTTCATGAAACAAACTCAGAGGAGCTTCCCCTGCCTTTCAGCCTCGCTCCAATGATCCCAGCCCTCAAGCCATAGGCTCCTTGGTCAGAGAGGCATCATGCAGGGTGTTTTGGAGGCTGAAAAAGACCCCGAAGGCCCAGGAGGACATGAGGGTGGTGCAGGGGCTGAATGTCATGAGAGGTGAAGAACAGCATGTGGAGAGGGTGGGGACAAGCGTAGGAGGGACTGCTCGGGGCTGGGAGGTGAGTGGGGGCAGAGCTAGGAGTCGGCCTGTGCAATTCTGAGCAGAGAAGAGCCAGAGGATTGTCTAAGCAGTGGGTCATAGGGTCAGAAATTACTGTACAGTAAGTCAATTGGTGGCAATACAGAGATTGTGGAGTGTGTGTGTGTGTGTGTGTGTGTGTGTGTTGGGGTGGGGGTGGGAGAGCCCAAAAGACAGGGAGACCAGGTAGGGGGCTGCTAATCAAGTCCAGGGAAGTGACGATGGCCATCAGACAGAGAGGAGCACTGGGTTTCTAAGGACCTCTTTAAGGTAGAAGCAACCAGAACGGATCACCATGATCTCCTTCGGGGAGAGAAATATGACTTGTTAATGTTTGTGTTCCTGGTTTTCTAGCACAACATCGGACATGCATTCTTCCTCCACGTATGCATCCATCCAACGAACATGAATTAGGGCTTATTGTGAGCCAGGTCCGTGCTGGGTTTTGGTCACTTAGACAGATGCCACCACTGCACGGAGTTGGGGATGGACATTAAGCCAGTAAATCCACAATCAGAAAATATGGTAGCTTCCAATTCTGTTAATAAGTGCTACAAAGAAAATCAAAACAGAGGAATCTGACAGCGGGCTAGGGGTAGAGATGGGAGGGTGGCCTCAGATTCCATGGGGCTGAGTCTTGAAGGAACCAGCCACACAGCAGCCAAGATCCCTCCTGCCATTACATACCTTGGCCATTGTTGATACTCTGAGCAAGGCCCATCACTCTTTTATCCTAATGACTTATTTTTAAGTTGAAGTAGGGCTTGATGTAAAATGCAGAAATCTAAAGGGCATAGCTTGGTTAATTTCTATAGTTTTCTTTCTTTTTTTCTTACATTTTACATATTGTTTTCATATATATGGGTCCCCACCACCCAGATCATACGTAAAACATTTTCAGCTCTCCAAAAGTTTCCCCAATGCCCTTCCCTGTTAATACCCCAAAAGTAACCTCTGCAGACACCCATTACCATCAGACTTGCTGGTTCTTGACTTTGTATAAAATGGAATCATTTAGCATGGCGTTTTTGTTTGTTTGTTTCCACCTGGATTCTCAGTGTGGTACCTACAGGGTTCACCCCTATTGCGGTGTGTAGCGGTAGTTTGTTTTCATCGCTGTACCGCATGCCATTGTACAAGTAGATAGATCATTTAAAAAAATCTATTCTCTGGCTGGTGGGCATTTGGTTTATCTTCAGTCTGGGGCTATTATGATTACCATTGCTGTGAACACTATGCATAGCTCCTGGTGAACATAAACACTCGTTGCTATTGGTCATATAATCTAAGAGTGGAATTGCTGGTTCAGAGAGCAAGTTTCAATCTAACTTCAGGGGACACTTGCAAATAGTTTTCCAAAGAGCTCGGATCAATTTACACCCAGCTCACAATGAATGGGAGTTCCTGTTGCCCGCTTGTGGCTTTTCAAGTCCCCACACGAGAAACTTATCAGCTGTTCGGACTCCTGTGATGAATGATGAATGAATGTAGGTATGATAAAATGTGCCTTTTCTTTCTTATTATGTCTCCGAGTTCAGTGTAGTTGGGAAAACTCATGAAACTGATTGTAATTCATGGTCAGCTGGGAACTGTGTCTGGGAGGAGGGTATCAAAAATAGCACACGATTTCCTTCCAGGTCCTAATTTCTAAATTCTTCTCCGTGTGTTGATTACACCTGCCTTGTTTCTGGCCCTAAACTCCCTTTAGGATTGATCACAACTTGGCCTCCTCTCCTTCTCCTCCTTGAATCCATGTGGCTTCTCTATTTTATGGTTAAAGCTCTTTTCAAAACTGCTGTGAGTGGCCTCCTTGAGCTCCTCCGCTCTCACGGTTGCACGTCATCTCTTGGAATCCATTCCTCCTCTGGCTTCCTGGTCGGATGATTTCACCTGACTCCTGTCGGCTCATGGATTCATCTCCCCTAACCAAAGTCAGCCTCACTCACAATCACATTCCCTTTGATGCTCTCTTCCTGCCAAACTTTTCCACTCCAAGCATACTGGAGGTGATGGCTCCATTTTTTCTGTATTTTTGTATGGCTTCAGACCACAGCTTAAAAAAAACCAAAAAGGCCTGGGGCACCTGAGTGGCTCAGTCAGTTGAGCGTCTGCCTTTGGCTCAGGTCATGGTCCCAGGGTCCTGGATCGAGCCCTGCATTGGGCTCCTGCTCAGCGGGGAGCCTGCTTCTTCCTCTGCCTGCTGCACCCCCTGCTTGTGCTCTCTCTGTCAAAAAGAAGTCTTAGTACATAGAGTTCAACATACTCACCTGCTTTTACCCACAGGCTCTCCTGTTATCAACATCTTGCATTCGTGTGTCACACTTCTTTACAATTAATGAACCAATACCAATGCACTACTATTAGCTATAGTCTGTAGTTTATGTAAAAGTTCACTCTTGGTGTTGGGCACTTCGATGGGTTTTGACAAATGGTATGACATGTATCCATCAGTACAGTTTCTTATAGAACAGTTATGCCAAAATAATAACCCCCCCACGCCATAGCTTTCAGGATTCCTTTTTTTTTTCTCCATGGCATTTCATCTCTACTTGACAACACTCTCGAGTTGAATTATTAGTATTATTATTTTTGTATTTTTACTGTCTTTCCCTCACCTTAACCCTTTCTAGAGTGCAAGCTCCATGAAGGTGCAGATTTTTATCTGTTTTGTTGGTTGTTGCATTCCCCAGCTCCTAGACTGTTGGCCACCAAACTGTAGGCACTCAGTAGATATTTGCTGAATGATGAATAAGTGAACGAGTGGATGAGTGACTTAATGACCCTTTGGAGCTGAGTGATTTGTTGATCTATGTGTCCTCTTTGTTAGTTGTTGAGAGTTTTGTAGCAAAATGTATTGGAATACATTAAAACCTTTATGGGTTCCTGTCTATCTGAAAATGGGCAGCCAGCTCTGATCAAGGTGGAGGGACCCTGCTGCAATTAGCTAATCCTACTGAGGGGTGTTGGCAGCTCTGGGGAGACGTCCAGTGGGCTCATGATGTTTGCTCTGAGTCATATCCTCTAGGTTAGTGTTTTTCAACCATTTGTTCATTATCGTCCCCATAAAGAGCTTTATTAGACACTTTCCCCCAAATACCTATCCCTCTTAGGAAATTTTAACACTACAGATGATATACTATATGCTCATTTATGTCCTACATGGATATCTATGATTTATGCATAAAAAGAGCAAGATGGGTTTTGCCCCTTTGGAGGTGATGTTACCCTCATGCTCTCAATAGCCTTACTAACGACCTGGAGTGAAAGATGGGGAAGGCATGCTGACAAGACTCGGGTGGAACAATAAGGAAGGGATAGGGGATATAACAGGTGACAGATTCCAGATTTTCCAAAGTTTGGAATCATTAGATTCTCACCAACAAGCCTTCGATATTAAACTCCTGCACCCAAATTCAAAAATTCATTTGCACAGACAGCCTAGAGGAAAACCAAGTTGATGGGTTGCACTCACGGAATCAGAATTTCTTTTTCCTGTCAAGTGGTGGATTCACTGTGTTCCCTGTAGTCGTGCTGCATATGGAGAAACCTGTTCTGTTCCGGAAATGGAACTAAAAGGGATCCTACCAAAGCTGAGGGTGTCCAGAGGAGGGTTCCCGAGACTCGGAGCCATTTGGAAATTGTGGCCAGTAAGAGCAATCTCCCCCGACAGGAAAAAGGGTTGCAAGGCGGAGACAAGGCGGCTATGTTTAAGTGCTCTAAGTATTGATGTCTGGAGCAGGGAATTGGCTTCTTTGGCCTAATTCCCTAGTGCGTGGCATGGGCTGACGGTGGCCCCCCACCCCGCCTCACCCCTCTGCAAACATAGTGAAGTCCTAACCCCACTACCTGTAACTGTGGCCTTTGGAAATAGGGTCCTTGCAGATGATCAGGTTCGGATGAGGTCATTAGGACAGACCCTAATCCAATGTGACTGGTGTCCTTATAAAAAGGGAAATTGGGACGCCAAGACAAACAAGCATAGAGGGGAGCGCCAGGAGCTGGGAGAGGGGCACGGCACAGCCTCGCCCTGGCAGCCCTTGCAAGGGCAGCCCTGCCCTCCCCCTGTCCTGGACGTGCGGCCTGCAGAGCCGGGGCCAGCGCAGCTCTGACGTTGACGCCGCGGGTCTGCGGTGCTCGGCGACAGCAGCCACTGGCCAGTCCCGCAGGCCCTAAGCGGGGTCACAGGGCGGGGATTTTAGGGAAGCAGCGTTTGGTTTAACACAAGCGGGGAGTGAGAGGGAAGTTCGAGCCGCGGAGCGCCTGCAGCGCCTCACTCGCGCATGCGCACCGAGGGCCCAGCGACAGGTGCACAGGGTCTCCAGGGCGCGGCAGGTGCACAGGGTCTCCAGGGCGCGGCAGGTGCACAGGGTCTCCAGGGCGCGGCGGGAGTGGGAGGCCCCGGGGTAGGAAGCCTCGCTGCAGCCAGCGTGTCCGAGCCAGGCTTCGGAGTCCGCGTCCGGCGACGGGGACGGGGAGCGAGGGGTCCCGATGGGGGGGATGAGGCGGGGGGCGGGGGAGGGGGCGGGGACAGGCCTCGGGTGGCGGATGGCAGGTGCCCCGGGGCCGCACGGGGAAGGCCACCCCGCGTCCCGCGTGCCCCGCCGCCCTCCGTGCCCTCCCCGAGCTCTCCCAGCGTCGCTTGGGCCTAGGCGGCGTCTCCCCATTTCACAGACGAGAAGGTGGAGGCGCAGAGCACGGCGCGATCTGCCAGAAGTGGCGGAGGAGCCGCTGGGGAGAGGGATGACCCGGGGTCTCGGGGCGCTCTGTCCTGTGGCCCAGACTAAGGCAGGCCCCGCCGAGGAAGGCCTGCGCCCCTTGCTCACCCCCGGGCCGCACCAGCTCCCTCGCGCCACCCGCCCAGCCCCGGAGCTGCAGCTTCGCGAAGGCCCGACTGCTGGCCCCGCGGTGAAGGCGCCTGGGCCTGGGGCCCCCTTCGGGCCCTCGCGAGCGCTGGGCGCCCTGGGGCGAGCTGGGGACGCCGGGCCTCGGCCCCCTCCGCTGCAAAACGCACCCGGCCTTGGGGGCGCCCACCTGCCGGGGCTCCTGTGCGACCAGCTGCCCTCCCAGGTAAAGGCCTCGGGGAGCACCTGGGGAGGTGAAGGCCTGGGGAGGGGAGCACCTGGCAAGGTAAGGCCCCGGGGAGCACCTGGTGAGGTAAAGGCCTTGGGGGGAGCACCTGGGAAGGTGAAGGCCTCGGGGAGCACCAGGCGAGGTGAAGGCCTCGGGGGAGCACCTGGTGAGGTAAAGGCCTTGGGGGGAGCACCTGGCGAGGTGAAGGCCTCCGGGGAGCACCTGGGGAGGTAAAGGCCTCGGGGAGCATCTGGGGAGGTGAAGGCCTTGAGGGGAGCACCTGGGGAGGTGAAGGCCTCGGGGAGCACCTGGTGAGGTAAAGGCCTTGGGGGGAGCACCTGGCAAGGTAAGGCCTCGGGGAGCACCTGGCGAGGTAAGGCCTTGGGGAGCACCTGGTGAGGTAAAGGCCTTGGGGTGAGCACCTGGGGAGGTGAAGGCCTCAGGGAGCACCTGGGGAGGTGAAGGCCTCGGGGAGCACCTGGGGAGGTGAAGGCCTCGGGGGAGCACCTGGTGAGATGAAGGCCTCCGGGGAGCACCTAGCGAGGTAAAGGCCTTGGGGAGCACCTGGTGAGGTGAAGGCCTCGGGGGAGCACCTGGTGAGATGAAGGCCTCCGGGGAGCACCTAGCGAGGTAAAGGCCTTGGGGAGCACCTGGTGAGGTAAAGGCCTCGGGGAGCACCTGATGAGGTAAAGGCCTCGAGGAGCACCTGGCAAGGTAAGGCCTCGGGGAGCACCTGGTGAGGTAAAGGCCTCGGGGAGCACCTGGCAAGGTAAGGCCTCGGGGAGCACCTGGTGAGGTAAAGGCCTCCAGGAGCACCTGGCGGGTGCCAAGCACTCAGCGCCCTCTGTTCTTCTTATCTTTCTTTGTGAAGGCCTCACGGGCCTCCCTTGGGTCTTGATTTGAGCTCCGTTCGGGGACCGCATTTCCCACAGTAACAGTAAAGCAGACAAATCGGAGGCAGGGACCAAAAAATGCAAAAAAAAAAAAAAAAAAAACTCTTATTAGAAGGGAAGGACGCTTTAAAAGTCAGAAGCCACAGGAAGTGAAACAGCGCTTCTTCAGCTTCTCCCCGGGGAGCGGTTTGTCTTGGGCTTTCCAGAGGCACCTACGGTAATTTGCGGTTCCAGTTGGTGGTAAATCCTTAAAGGACGATTGTCTTCTGGGAGCTGGTTTCCAGAAGACACACTTGAGGGAAACATCCCCCCCGGGGATGACGGGGCCCTTTGTGCCTTTTCTTTGTGTGGCCTCTCTGCCTGGTGGTGGGCAGGTCCGAGCAAGCAGGCAGTTTGTAATGTGATGTAAGGACCCAGAAGGGCCTAACCACTTTGGGGCAGGGTAAGGGCGGGGGGCGGGGGGGGGGGGAAAGGAGGAAATTACTGCAAATGCTCTTAGCAGGAGGAACCGATGATCGCAGCACGTGATTTCAGAGTCGTGGGAAGGGGCTCTGGTGCATCGGAGGCTCACCCTGGGTGGCACGTTCTTCCTCGCTTCGCACTGGCCTGGAGTCACCAAGGATGAGCTGCGGACTCTGAGCCCTGGTTCTATCATCTAAAAAAGCGAATCACAAGCTCCGGTGATTTCACCAAATTCAGCCTTCCTCTCTCCTTTCAGGGAGGGTGATGTGGGCAGGGGTGGGGGTGGTGAGGCGTTGGCAGGGAGCAAAGTTACCCGGGAAAGGAGACTCTAGGTCACCAACACTGTGGTGTCCATCAGCGCATTCTACTGTCCTGCTACTACCGACGACGTATCCTGTCACCGGGATCTATCCGCTCTGTGCCAGGTGTCCCGCCAGACCTGTGGATACCGTGACGAGTGTGGTCCAGAAGGGGATGACAAAGCCGAAACTCCCACTGAGGAGGCTGTGTCCGGGGGGTTAAGGGCGTGATTGGGAAGAGGCTCAGAGAGCCTGGGAGCCGGTGGGTATCTCTGGCTTCTAGGAAGAAGGGATTCTTGATCCGAGTCTTAATCTAGGAATAGGAATTAACCGGATAAAGAAGGAGAATGAGAGAGTAGAGCCAGGTGGAAAGCCCATCTTACATAAAGGTGGGAGATCCGAGGACCCTAAACGTCCAAAATGCCTTTCAATTGGGCCTGGGGGCAAATTTCCAGAATTACAAGCCTAATCTCTCTTTCTGGGGGTTGGGAGAGGTTGAGGGTAGAATAATGAAGGGGGAAATTTTCACTTTTTTTTTTCTTTCTGGTGAACCTATCACATCAAAACAGTGTGCGTGCGTGTGTGTGTGTGTGTGTGTGTGTGTATACAATCACAAGAGTGTAACTAACCTCTTCCAAACACTTTAGGAGCCTCATGAAACCCCCCAACTTCCTAGATCAGGATCACTTAGAGACCAATGGGTAAGCTGGTCAGGGTCTGGGGTAATGTCTGCGGCCACGTGTAGCCCCAGAGCTTCCCTTTGTGCCATGTCACTGACGTGTTTCGGCTCTCCCAGGAGGAGAGAGAGAGATGGAGATGGAGAAGGGGAGAGACAGGATCGGAGAAGAGGAAAGGTTACATGAGGGTTTGGAGGAGAGCTAAGGAGAGGGGCGTTTCACCGCACCAGGAATCCTCCCCTGGGCTCAGCTCCAGGAGCTGGATCCACGAGATCCTCCTTGTGGACACCCAGCAGGGCCCCACTACCACCAGCAGCCTGAGATGAGCTCCCGTTTGCTTCCCAGATTTTTCTGGGCCCATCTCCATCCCCCCACTAGACAGGACTCTTTCATAGGCAAGATCCAGAAACTGAAAAGCCAACCTAGGCATTCAGTGAATGTCATCCCTGAGACTGCGTGATCTTGGGGGGCGGGGGGGGCTCCCATTGGTGAGGCTCGGGCATGATGCACAGCATCTGCAAAACTGGAGAAACACTTCGTGGTACCTAACACGTTGGACACTGTAGCAGGCTAAGTGGCAGGTGTGGAGATGGGGTTGTCTGACCTATTCATGGGGTCCCGTTAGCCAGTGGCTCTCTGCACCTCCCGCGCCTGCCCCCCCATGACTCGGTAAGTCACCCAGGTTCATCCAGAGGTGAGTGGATTTCATGGTGCCCCCGTCATGTTGCAGAGTCATTTGTGTGTGAGGAGAGTCGCATGCCCAGACAGGGCAGGGCCACGATAATTAATTTCCAGCTACACATTAGGATCTCGACAGTTCTCTTGCCGGGGAAGCTGGATGCTCCGAGTTTCCTTTTCTAAGATGGAACAGGTGACCTCGTGGGGCACAGCTAACCAAGTCGCACCCCTGAAACTGCCAGTCTGGTTCCCCTTTTGGATCGTTCATAGCTGACCACGTTCACCACTGCGAAGTTGAACGTCACATCAGACGAGTTCCAGAACATGCCCAGTGTGTCGGGAAGGGCAGGAAAGCAGGCCACGAGGCCAAGTGCTGGGACCTTCTCGTGCCTCTTTTCTCAGGGGCAGGCGATGCAGGCACGGGAGGGGGCAGCGTGCCATGCTATCAGAGTGATAGCTGTTTAATAACTTAATAGCTTGTTTTGATCACTTATTGTCAGGAGGGTGGAGTGGTTGACAAAGTCACCGGAGGCAGGTTCTTTGGGTCGAGATCCTGACTGCCTCCTCCCAGCAGCATGACCTGCTGACCATTAGCCTCCTTGCCTTATCTGAAAAATGAGACAGAAAGGCCCCCCGTTTTTGAGGGGGTTAAATGAGGCAAGGCCCCAGGCAATGCCCTTAGACCAGTACTCAGAACACATTAGTCATTGCTCACTATCTGTACAGAATGAGGACTTGTGGCCAATGATAAAGGTCAGCCAGTGCAGGCCCTGTTCTCTGAAGTCGCAGGAAATCGTTACTGGAGACGTTTTCTCCTTCTCGAATGGTGCTGCAGAGACAAAAAGGAGATATTGGAGGGATGCCAAGCTTCCCACCTTCCTAGGGTGGGGGTGGGGAGTCCTTGAAAGGTAGCAGTTTGGGAAAAAAAATTGTTTGTTTTTTAAACTGAGGTATCACCTACATATGGTAAAGAAAGTGCATACGTGTGTTTACACCCATGTAACATCACCATGATCCGTGAGAGTCCCGCATGCCTCACCCCGGGCAGGAGGCCGCCCCTCCTGGGACTCTCCTCACTGACGTCGAATAATATGTATTTGTCCTTCCTGTGCATGAACTTCATAAAAATGAAGTACTTAAAAAAAGTACATAAAATGAAGTACATAAAAAAAACTTCAGTACCCGTGGTGTGCTGGCAGGTGTTCGGCAACAGGCTCTCCCACCTTGGTACCAATGGTAAAATAATAATAGTAAAGCCTGATTTGTGGTTTTTGTCAGCTTCCTCGGCCACCACCACCGCCACCGGTTGGAAGATCTCAACGCGACGTCTTTGAACACGGAGTTGAGAATGGATGCGCAGCAGGCCGCAGTTATTAGTACTCCCGTCATGCAGACGCAACCGATGTAAGTTGCCTCAAACGCATACATAGATAATAGTAAAAGTGTAGTAAAAGAATTAGGAAGTGAAGGGCTTTGAAAATTTACTACCTTTGTTCTCAATTTAATTAGTAAGCTGGTAGGATCGTTCATGTACATATATTTTAATGGCCGTAGGCTTTCGTTTCCCTTGGATATATACCTAGGAATGGATTTGGTTTGTCTTTAGAAGATTAGGCCAAGTAGTTTTACCACTGATTGAACCAGTTGGCCCTTCCATTTACAATGTTTGAGAGTTTCTTTGCTCTGCTTCCTTGCCAACACCTGGCATTGTCTGTCTTTAAAATTTTAGCCACTCTAGAGGCACCTGGGTGGCTCGGTCAGTTGGGCAGCCGCCTTCCGCTCAGGTCATGATCCCAAGGTCCTGGGATCGAGCTCTGAGTTGGGCTTTCAGCTCAGTGCAGAGTCGGCTTCTTGCTCTCCCTCTGCCCCTACACCCTGCTCGTGCTCTCTCTCTTTCTCTCTTAAATAAATAAATAAATAAATAAATAAATAAATAAATCTTAAAAAAAAAAAACCCACAATTTTAGCCACTCTGGTAGATGTGTAGGGATTATCTCATAGTGATTTTAATTCATATTTCCCTGGTAAGTAATGATGTTGCATTCTTACTGGGTTTCGCCTATTGTCTTCCCCTCCATATCAGAGGCAGAAATTCATTTTTACGAACTGTTCCTGAGATTATTGGTGGTCTTATTCAGCTTTGCCAGAGGCCCTGGCTGCCATGCTGGAATTTAGGAGTGAGCACTGGGTACTTGTTAACACCTTGGCTGTCACCAAAGGGGCTATTTGTGTCCAGAGTGACAGATCCTTCAGGCCAAACTAGGGTGGCTTTTGAGGGCACATGAAGCCCCTCAGGGAGTGCCTCTGAAAAGCACCCCCAGGTCACAGTGCTGAGCTGGAAGGCATCAGGGATTTAGACCTGGAAGCCCTCAGGTTCAGGTTCTATTTCTGCCTTCTTCCAGCCACAGGATGTTGGGAGGCCGTATAACCTCCAAATGCTCAATTTGCTCATGGGGTAAATTGGATAAGAGCTATTGAGGAGCCCCAAAGAGACATGGAGAAAAACACCATGTAACAATGAATGGACGTCAAGTCCAACATCAGCTCTGTGGAGGTCCACAGGTGAGAGGCAGTGGTCTCCTTGGGGATGCTGGAGCTGGCTCTCAAGGCCTCCTCAGGGAACCAACACACCCTGGGAGATGCTTGACTGGGTGTATAATGAGCCCTCAACCCCTAGTTCTAAATTCTAATGTGGAAAATACCAAGGCAGGAAGAAAGTTGACTTTAGTGGTACTGCCTGGAAGCCTCAGCCTCTAGCCAAGTCCATTCAAGGGACAGGCAAAATGGCGGGAAGTCGTATAATGAGAAACCAGGACCCAGGGAGTCAAGGTGTCCACAGAGGATGGGAGTAGAGGGTGATCTGAGATTTCCTTTCTTTTCTTTTTTCTTTTTTCTTTTTTTTTTTGTTATTTTTTTGTTGTTTTTTTTCTTTTCTTTTTTAAAAAGTTTTTATTTATTTATTTGACATAGAGCTTAAGTAGGGGGAGTGGCAGGCAGAAGTAGAAGGAGAAGCAGGCTCCCCGTTGAGCAGGGAGCTCCATGCGGGGCTGGATCCCAGGACCTCGGGATCATGACCTGAGCCGAAGGCAGATGCTTCACCCACTGAGCCCCCCAAGTGCCCCTGATCTGAGGTTTCCGAACACACCGCATGCACCCCACGGGAAGGTGAACAGTGGGCTGATTTTGGCAAGTGCTCAATGACAGCGGAAAGTTTGACATATTTTCGAATTCTAAAAATCATGAATCCTAATTGAAGGACATGTGAGACACGCAAGAAAGTATAAAAAAGAAAAAATATTGTCTGTAATTCTAACCCTCCATGTTGATTATTATTAGCATTGTATACGCGCATCTCTTTCCCACTTTGCATTATGATATGCCATTCATGACTCTTTAATATCAAGTTCTTAGTGGTTGCATTGCATTCCATTTCGTGGACGTATAAAAAATTTGATATATAAAAAAATCAGCCGCTTGTGGATATATAAACATTTATTTAACCACAAATGGTATTCTCTAGCTGCCCTCTACTTAATATTTTCTGGATACTTTAAGTTCCACCAATCAGCCTTATTGTGCTGTAGGAAGAAGGTGCCAGAACTTGCCTAGTTATCCCTTTTCGATCATGAAATAGCCTACCACGAACGTGACTGTCGGCCTAACAGTTGTTTATGGAAAAGAAGTGACTCTGGAAGTCGACAGGGAGAAAAACAAAAGTTCCCAAGTGAGGACTCTTACATTTCTAAAATACATAATAATGTTCATTCATGATTCCTTTATCATTCATCGGATTATTTCTCATACATTCATCATTTCACATTTTTTAGAGCCAGACATAGCTCTGTTCTTGACTTAGCTCTGCCACTTATCAGCTGGGAGACCTTAAGCCAGTGACCTGTTTTCTTGGTTTCTTTTTTCCCATCTGCAAAATGGGTTGCAATGCCTCCCAAGCTGTTTTGAGGATTTAACCCAGTAGAGTACACCAGGCACCTTTTCCTGCCTGACCCTTGAGCTGCCGCCGCTCTGTGGGTCCAGGACTATGGCAGGCCCTGATGACTTGTCAGTTTTGCTGAAGGGTGGTGGGAGACACAGAGAAAGCATCTGGTCACTCGTAAAATCAGAGCTAGGGGCTGAAAAACTCGGTCTTCATTCCTTCCAATGGCCTACCGTGAGTCGTGAGGCTGGCAGGTGGCTTGTCCAGAGGGTTCAGAAGGCCATACAAATATTTCCGACTCCTCACCACGCCTGGTATGGGAGATGTCGGACAGAGTTTGAATCTCAGAGCCGCACTTAGCCAAGTGACACCTAGGATTCTTAATTTTTTCCCTGTCACTTACCCAGGGTTAGGTGAGATGTCATTTCGTCTGTTATCTTTCTGATTCTTTCCAGTAGTTTCTCTAGAAGAATGAAGGAGGAAGCCCTTTTGAAGTGGTCAGCATTAATGATGTCAACTAAGTGACTTCCATGGGCCATTAGGCAGCCAGCCAGCGACATTTATGTCCTTGCTCCCAGCACGATGTGGAATATAGGGGAAGGAGGAGCCATTCTCTCCTGCTGGTCCCACGTTCATTAATATATTGTTAACTGCAGCTCCCATCGGAGACAGACTTCTTCGAAAGATTAATGTTCTTTTCAACACGGAGGGAAAAAAGAGGGCAAAAAGCAAACCACCCAGGCCTTCCAAGAAAGACGCCAAAGAAAGGTGTGCCTTGTACTCCTCCTTGCCCTCCTGCTCCTTCTATTCCTGCCACTCTCTTCGAAAAAGGATTTCTCCATTTCTACAACAAATAACATTTGATTGAATTTCCTTTGTACCTGGATCCTTTTGACAATCCAAGGGCACTGGGGAAACTGATGCCATGCCATCCCCATTGCCTTTTGCACGATGGAGAAATATTAGCCAACCTCCTCACCTCTTTCCTCGCCCTTGGCTCTCTGCTGAGCCTGTTCCTGCCAAGATTGCAAGGCCTGGAGACCCTCTGGTCACATCTCCGTCCTCATCCTCTCCGCCATCCCCCCAGCCCCTGGAGCCTCTGATGGTTCCCTCCTTCCTGAAAAGCTCCACTCCTTAGGCTTCCTTGTCAGTGAATATTCATTCCTCCTTCTCTTGCATTTTTAGCAAATTCTCTCACCTTTGTGAATTGCTCTTTTCTCTGCCCTTTATTTCTTTGGATTTTTTTTTGTGTGTGTTGTCTTCCTTCCTTCCTTCCTTCCTTCCTTCCTTCCTTCCTTCCTTCCTTCCTTCCTTCCTTCCTTCCTTCCTTCCTTCCTTTCTTTCTTTCTTTCTTTCTTTCTTTCTTTCTTTCTTTCTTTCTTTCTTTCTTTCTTTCTTTTCTTTCTTCTTTCAGATTTTATTTATTCAGAAGAGACACACAGAGAGAGGTAGAGACACAGACAGAGGGAGAAGCAGGCTCCAGGCAGGGAGCCTGATGCGGAACTTGATCCTGGGACCCTGGGGTCACACCCTGAGCCAAAGGCAGACACTCAACCAGTGAGCCCCCCATGTGCCCCTCTGCCCATTCTTCAAATCAGTGGTTTTCCAAAAAAATTTTTTTTTGCAGTGAAATCTTTTTTTTTTTAACCAGATGAAACTTTATGTACCTCCTATCCCACTGTAAAAGACCCAGAAAACCCCAGCTGCTGAGTTTGAGCTGGGAGGGGCTGGTGGTGCAGGGAAGCACTTTCCCCTCCCTGGCTCCTCTCCCAGAAGCTGGGAGGCACCTCTCCGGATCCCCGAGCTCTGAGAAGCCACCTCCGCTGTTGAGGTTCTACGCGGCCTCTGACTCGGCCTCCTCGTGTCTGCCTCCACCACCCTCCCCGGATGCCCTCGTTCTTCCTGGAAGTAACAGTTCCTCTCTTTCCTCCAAATGCGGGGTGGGAGGGCGGTAAGCAACACCCTCATTCTTCCCTCAGTGCTTCCTTCAAGTGATTGGGAAATGAGGCCCAGGAGACAGAGAGTAGAGTCAGCCTTACTGCTGCCCGGGCCGCTGGACATGTAGCCAGGTGGGCTGCTGTGCTTCCAGAGCTCCGCGCCGGCCCGATGCTGTGCAGCCTCCGCCAGCATTTCCGTCGGGCTGGCGAGCAGTCCGGAAAGCATGTTTCCTCCAGTGGGGCTCCCCCACCAGAGAAGCTGGGTGGGTGATGACTTCCCCAGAGCACCCACCAGTGTGCTCCTCCGGGGTGCGGGAGCTCAGTGGCTGCACGTCTGCCTCTGGCTCAGAGCATGACCCTGAGGTCCTGGGATCGAGTCCCGCATCGGGCTCCCTGCAAGGAGCCTGCTTCTCCCTCTGCCTGTGTCTCTGCCTCTCTCTCTCCATGTCTCTCATGGAGAAATACATAAGATCTTAAAAAAAAAAAAAAAAAAAGTCAACTCCTGTTCCTCCCATGGGGAAGAAGCAGGAAGGGGTGAGGACGGAGACCAGGACTCTTGCCCCCCATCCCAGGGTGGTTCCATTGCTTGAGGTGCATTGTAATGGTTGGGGTGCTAAGGCATTTCGTGGTGGGGCCAGGGGTGCCAGGCATCACAACGTGTGGAACGATCCTGTGCATCGAAGACCCCAAGTCCTGCACTAGCGTCGAGTGTCCACCACGCGTTAGTATGGGTGACTGATGCTTCTCACTACCTGCGTCTAGAACAGAGCCCTGTTTTTACATCATCAAAGCACTTTTTGCAATCTGTCTTTATTTATGTATTTATGTATTTATTTATGTATTCATTTATTTATTTTATTGGAGGTGGCCCAGTGCTGACAAACATTTTACACTAAATTTTCTAAGGAAGCACATGCTATGAGAATTGAGGGCTGATGACAAGTTGGTGGATTGAGGACTCATCTGAGGATTGTTAATGTTTCAGAAAACTATGTCACTGATGGTAACGCTGCCTGCGGTATTTTCATCGCCGTCCACTCCAACGTTGTCATTGTCATGGTCACCACGGTATCGCTAGTCTCTGTAGCTGTTGCATTCACTGTGTTTCCACATGTGGGTACAGACGTCTGGCTCCTTTACACTGGTGTCTCAGTATGTACAAGACTGAAATGCATCTTATTCAAAATTACCTTCTTTTTCTCTCTTACATTACAGTGAGGCTAGAATCATCATTTTAAAAAAATATCTGTTTTTTTCTGGATTGCCCGGCTGGCTCAGTTGGTAGAGCATGGGACTCTTGATCTCGGGGTTATGAGTTCAAGCCCCACGTTGGGTGTAGTGATCATTTAAAAATAAAATCTTGGGCAGCCCCGGTGGCGCAGCAGTTTAGCGCCGCCTACAGCCTGGGGTGTGATCCTGGAGACCTGGGATCGAGTCCCACGTCGGGCTCCCTGCATGGAGCCTGCTTCTCCCTCTGCCTGTGTCTCTGCCTCTCTCTCTCTCTCTCTGTCTCTCTCATAAATAAATAAATAAAAATCTTAAAAAAAAATTAATAATAAAAAAAATAAAATAAAAATAAAATCTTTAAAACATTTTTTCCCTTAGGTTGTATTTGACTGTATATCCCATTTCATGATAGCAAAGGTGGTGCTGCAGAAATACTCCTTCTAAAAGTGAGGCATGCGTCTGATACTGTCCTAGTGGAGGATGCTCATGAAAACACAGTGTTGAAAAATGGAGTCTGTTCCTACAGGGAGATTTTTTTAAAAATTCGGATTCCTGGGCCCCATCCCAGGCCTGCTGGATTGAAGCCCTCAGGGGAAAGGCCAAGTTTCTTCCAGTGAGTACAGGTCCCTGTATAATGTGGTTTCTGCCTACTTCTTCACCATGCTATGGTCCAGGCTGCTCAGATGCAGACAGTTTCCAGAAGGTACCATGCCAGGCTCCGCCCCCCTCCCTATGCCTCCCTTACTTCTCCAGAACCTTCCCTGACACCCCTCCGAGCAAACAGGGCGTTGCTCATTCCGAACTGGAGTCTCTGCTTGTTTGCAGCCTCTGCCTCCAGACCTTCCGTTCTGACAGGGTGAAGGTCATATACTCTTGGTCTTTGTAGTCTTGTGCCCAGCCCAGGTATGAACATTCGGGAAGCATCTCTCTCCTTGATGCCCTGGACAAGGATTTGGGTACACATCTTCACACTAAAATACACAGTTTATTTGAAAAGCTATAAATCTCCCTCCATCAGGCATCATGGGGACAAGAGGTGGGATCGCCCATCAAACCTCAGGTGAGACAAAGGTCTCAGGGCGAAGGAAATGTTTCCTCCCGAGATTATTTTGGGAGACAGTGTCTTTTCTTCTTTAGTGTCTCTGCCAGAAAATCAATTGTTAAATTATTCATCGAGTCAAATCAGGTCCTTTTGAGAGCAATCTTCATGGCATGTAAAGCTTTATCAAAGTTGACATTATTCCTGATATCAGAGCAGATTAGTTTTTATAATTTAAAACTTAAGGGGCACTTGAGCGGCTCAGTTGGGTAAACATCTGCCTTCGGGTCAGGTCATAATCCCGGGGTCCTGGGATCAAGTCCGGTGTTAGGCCCTCTGTTCAGTGGGAAGCCTGCTTCTCCCTCTGCCCCCTGCTTATGCTCTCTCTCTCTCTCTCTCTCAAATAAGTAAATAAAATCTTAACAAAATGCTTAATCTGTCCACAGAAATACAATGATGAGGAAGGTATCACCGCTTTCTGGATACCAAGGTAATCAAAGGCCTCAATGGGCTGTATTCTCTCATCACCTTATCAAGTGAATCAAACTGGAAAGCAATAAAAAGGGACACATGAGTTAGTGTTCCTTTTGGTTTACATTTCTAATCCTTTAATTGCCAGCAGCTTAACTGCTTCTCCTGACTTCCTGCTGCATGACAGGGAAGGACACTGGAAGGGACCTGAGAGGTAGGTTATCCTTACTAGAAAGTCAGAGCAGGTGTGTTCAAGGGCACGAAGGTGAAGCTGGTACACCTGAGTTCTGACCTTAAGACATTGAGGGGCCCCTCCAAGGCACTTCTCTGAACTCATTTTCTTCACGGTAAGATAGGAGTGAAGGTGCCCACTTGGCAGACTCGTAAGGACTGAATGAGTGATGAGTGAATGTCCCCTGAAAGCAAGGCGATAGCAACAAAAGTTAGCCGCTTCCGGTGGGGACATAGGCCGCTGTGAGTTCTTTCTCCTGCTCTGGAAGCATAATCATCTCCGGCCCAAGACCACAGAACATCTCATTTCTCCATCTAATTAGATCTCTTGGTTAGACTTTGAGTCCTCCTCAGAAAGTCTCTAGGGTGGTAACTGCATATTTATCCCAGTGGGATTGGAGAGATTTGGATGTTTAACAAGAACCATGCAAATGGCTTAAAGGGTGGCAGGCCGGGGTGAGATTTTCGTCACCAAGACTTGCAGTGTTGGAGGAAACTAAGCCTCATCTTTTGACAAAGATCCCAATTCTCTTTATGGAGAGAACCTGACTCCACAATTTGCCAGGCCTCAAAACACTCTGTTAGCTTTTCAGTTGGCTAGGCCCAGCTCAGCTCATGAGTTACCTGGTGTCACAGACCAGGACATCAGGCCTTCCTGTGGATACTAAGCAACCTGAGGACAGGATTGCGTCTGTCTCTATACTTCAGTGTCCCCTAAAGACAGGTGCCTGGTGCCTCATAGGTGTTCAAAATATGGTTGTCCCATGAATAAGTCAATATATCTCACCCATTCATGGAATTATAGTATTGAAATGGACTTGCTCATTGGGCCACATCATCAGTGGTTTTATATCAGCCAAGGCCTTCCGTAGCCCAAAAAATTTTCATATCTTGGGACGCCCGGGTGGCTCAGCTGTTGAGCGTCTGTCTTTGGCTCAGGGTGTCATCCTGGGAAACCGGGATCGAGTCTCACATCAGGATCCTTGCATGGAGCCTGCTTCTCCCTCTGCCTCTGTCTCTGCCTCTCTCGCTGTGTCTCTCAGGAATAAATAAATAAAATCTTAAAAAAAAAAAAGTAAAACAATTTTTCATGTCTTAACCCAATGACGGTTAGTAAAAACAACTGTCTTTTGGTGGCCATGTCCATCCAGAAACCAGTTCACGTTTGCCTTGGTCTATCTCACAGGTCACCCTTGATGAGACAGCTAGAGGAGATGTGGGAAAATTTGTGCCGGTGAGAAAGTCAATTAGAGCCCCGGTGAAAAGAATTTAATGACGGGCAATCATTCTGAGGTCTGAGGGCAAAGTCTCACGCCTCTTCCGTCCTCAAGCCAACGCTTGCTTTTCCAACCTTCTCAATGCTTTTGTAATGAGTTTTTGTTGTTCTTAATGCAGAGATTCCTAGTGAAATACGGACCATTCAGGGAAATGTTTAAAGCATTTACTTTAGTAAATGAGAAAATCTGAGAAATGTCTCTATTTGTGTTAATTTTACCAGATTTATACCTTGGGAAGACATTGGGTGCAATTGGAATAGTTAGGGAATCAAATATATAGGGGCCGGAACAACCTTATCATTATTGCCGGCTCTAAATTACTGTGGCTGTTTTCCATTGAAATACTATAGGAAAATCTCAATTAGCTGGATGTCAGCCTTCTGGGGACTTCGAGCAATTTGGTAAAACACGACGCAACGCAATGATAAAACTTAACCAAATTCCCATGGTGGTAGGTAGGTATGCTGTGGGCTCAGGGCACGTTTGCTCTACATTTTGCATATTACTATCCTTGATATTTACTTACAGCATTAAATAAAGAGATGTTTGATGGACCAGGATGGTCTTGAGGCTCTGCAACTTCTGTGATGGTGGAAATGTTCTAAAACTGTGCTTTCCAATACAATAGCACCAACTGAGCATTTGAGATGTGGCTAGTGTGGCTGAGGAAATGAATTTTTATTTATTTTAAATTTTTTTCTTGCTATTTTATTTTATTTATTTTTAATAAATTTATTTTTATTGGTGTTCAATTTGTCAACATATAGAATAATACCCAGTGCTCATCCCATTAAGTGCCCACCTCAGTGCCCATCACCCAGTCACCCCAGGCCCCCACCCACCTCCCCTTCCAGCACCCCTAGTTCGTTTCCCAGAGTTAGGAGTCTTTCATGTTCTGTCTCCTTTTCTGATAGGAAGTGAATTTTTAATTAAATTATATTAAGATTTGAATGTAGGTGTAATTTAATGATTAGAAAGCCCAATTCTGGGGCGCCCGAGTGGTGCAGCTGGTTAAACATCTGACTCTTGATTTTGGCTCAGGTCGTGATCTCAGGGTTGTGGGATCAGGCCCCGAGTAGGGCTCTGTGCTGGGTGTGGAGCCTGCTTGTTTCTCTCTCCCTCTGCCCCTGCCCCTCCCCAACTCTCTCTTTCTCTCTCTCTAAAATAAATAAATCTTTTTAAAAAGCCTGATTCTATGATATTTTGAATCAAAAATACTTTTTTTATTAGGACACATTTCAAACATTCAGAAAAGGACAGAGAGTATTATAAACCACCAACTAGATTGGGGGCACCTGGGTGGCTCAGTTGGTTGAGTGGTGCCTTTAGCTCGAGTCATGATCTCAGGGTCCTGGGATCGAGTCCTGCATGGGGCTGCCTGCTCATTGGGGAGTCTGCTTCTCCCTCTCTCTGCCCCTCCTCTCTGCTTGTTTGTCTCTTTCTCTCTTTCAAATAAATAAAATCTTTGAAAGAATAAAGCACCAACTAGATTAAATACACAGGTAACTTTCTGCTGTATTTGCTTCAGATAATTGTAAAGAAACAAGATACTAAAGACACAGTTATGGATTTTTCCCTCCCTTTCTTCCTCCTTCCATTCCCAGAAGCATGTGTATCCTTCCCATCTATGTTTTTGTAGTTTCACTCTATAAACAATATGTACCATTGTTTGAGTGTTTAAACAAATTAAACAAATGGCATCATACTATATATATCATTCTGAAACTTGCCTTTTTTTTTTACTTATTAATATATGTTGGGCCCTATCCACATTGATACATAGAAATCAATTTTATACATAAGTCCATTTTATTTGTTTTAAACTCTTCTAGAGAGTTCCAACTTATAAATATACTGCAATGTATTGATCTAGTCTCCTAAGGATGGTAAATTTGGGTTGCTTCTAATTCTTTTTTTGTTGCAAATAATACTGCAGTGAGCCTCCTAGTATATTTTTTTCCTGGGTCTGTGTGGGAGGGTTTCTCTATGGTTATTTATATTTCTTATGATTACTGATATGTGTGAATTTGTTTATACTAGATTGTTATTTTTTCTATTTGCCATGATTTTTCTTTGCTTCTCCATCTACCTCTTTCCCTTCACGTGTTTGGAAGCTACACATTCGATTTCTATTCATTTCATGGTTAATAGCACATGTGGTTAAAAGTTTGGATCTAATCAATAGCCCTATCATTTTCTTAAACAATACAAGGAAATAAGAGTACTTTAACTCCTAATACCCTCTCCAAACTTCTATATTATTGTTGGGTAATATTTTGACTCTTCCTTTAAAAAGTAAAACCTCTCAGTTGGTCATCATCATTGTTACTGAGATTTTACATTCAGTGTTATTTAGATTTATCAACTTTTTCATCAATTTCTTGGCTTACCATTGCTTTTTGAATCCTACCCCTTTCTTCCGGGTTGAGTTTCTTTCTTTCTTTCTTTCTTTCTTTCTTTCTTTCTTTCTTTCTTTCTTTCTTTCTTTCTTTCTTTCTTTCTTTTTTTTTTGAGTTTCTTTCTTGTTGAGATATCACCTTTGGTATTACTTTTAGTAAGGGAATGTTATAGTAAATTATCTCAGACTTCTATGTCCAAAAAACCTTTGCCTATTCACCCCTGCATCCTGCTTTGGCCTGGACCTCCAGTAGTATCTCCTGGGGTCTCTCTCCCTTCTCTGGGACTCCTATTAAATGTATGCTGGATATTTTCTTTTGATGTTATGCATCTCTTGTTTTCATATTTCCTACCTCTCAGTTGTGAGCTACATTCTGGATGATTTTCTCAAATCTACCATTCAGTTCATTAGTTCCCTTTTCACATGTGGGTCCACTGAATTTTTAATTTTAATGACTCTACTTTTATTTCTAGAAGTTCAGTTGAACTCGTTTTAAAAATTTTATAGTCCCTCCCTTAGTATTGTGTTCTCTCATTTTATTTTCTTTCTTACTCTAATGCATTTTATTTCTTTACATTATTGCATATTCAAATTACATGATTTTAAGGCCTCTTTAAGGCTGCTTTATATGCATAGCTCTTGGTTTGGAATTTTGTTGCATTTGTCATGTTTGCTGATTTTTCTCTTGCAGCAATTATTTACTTCATGAGATCGTTAATTGTTTTTATTGTGAGCTCATCTTCAGTGGGAATGGTTTCTAATGAAATACATGTACTTGATCAGAATTCTGTAGATTCCAGGCCTGTTTTATGTAAGCTTGTCAGAATGAGTTCTTGTGCTTCATCGGTAGTGCAGATTCTGATCAGGGGCTTATGCATGATGCAGATTGAAGTTCTGCTTTCTTTTGAGTGTTTTTTTTTACCTTCCTTGGTCCTGAAAGATGGTCAACTTCCTTTTTGTATCACTGGCCAATGAATGGACTTCTGCTGCCTGTGTCAGAGACAGAAAACTTTGTGACTCTCAACTTTTGGCAAGAGAGGGCTCAGTTTCAGCTTCCAGTCTCTCATGGGCTGAGATTCTGGTTAGTTGTTTCCAACCAGTCTCTGCAACCTTGTTCCAATACCCACGTGGACTCTTTCCTTTTAGCTCCTATGCCTGGTTCCCAGAGCCTGGGGAGATTCTCTTGTTTTCAAGCTTGGTCAAGTATTTAAACATTGGGGGGAAGGGTTTAAATTTTGTCCATCATTTGTATGTGATGGAAATAGAAGGGTCTATCAGTCTGCAAGATGAATTGGAAATATAGTAATCAACTATTCCAAATTTGTTCGTAGAGTATTCCTTGTCCTTTTTGAGTCTTGAGGTCTTATAATTGTGGATAAGAATAATATCAGCAGCTATTTAACAGGATAGTTGTCAAGGTCAAGGAAAGAAGATAATGGAAGTGTTACTTAGATGTCAGCTAGGGTCTTGCTGCCCTCTTTTTTTTAATTTGTAAAAAATTTAAAAATTAACTAATTAACATATACCATATTATTAGTTTCAGAGGTAGAGTTTAGTGTGCCCTCTTAAGTTTTGAGAGAATGTCCTCAAATTCTCTTTCATATGAGGTGAATGGGGTGGTAGTGGCACTTTACATTCTTCCACTCACTTCTGCTTCTGAATTTTAGCATGTGGCAAATTTGCTCAATTTAGGAGTTGCTTCTGTATCCTGAACATGCGATTCCTCTCCAACACAGTGTTATTTCATATGAGAAAATTTGACAGATACCAAATAAAGCCATAAGCCACTTGTAAGGCACTGTGTGCCCCATACCAGATATAAGGAAGAACATTGTTAAACTAAAGACTGAAGAACCCCTTGGTCACTTCACCATCTTGAGATCATCCACCTGCCCTGTGGACCAGCGTTCCTCTCTTCCCCTCCCGCCTCTCTTCCTTACCCTCTATCTCCACGATGACTTTAGAAACCCATATTCTTCTCAGTCCATGAAGCAGAGCATTTGAGCACCAAATTTACTTCCACTCATTTTGCATAATTGAACTAAGGTGCTCAGCAGAATAGGGCTCTCCAGATAAGAGACTCCCTCTCCATGGACGGAAGTTGTTAAATAGCAAGTTTTCCGTTCCTTTATATCTGTAAAGCCCACAGCACAGTGACTAGCACATAATAAACACTCACCAAGTGTTAGCTTTCACAATTTCCACTTCTAAAGACTGTGATTCTCAATTAGATGTAATGACCGGCGAAGCAGAATTGATTTCAAAGGGGAAGTGTTGAGACAAAACACCGATGGCTCCAATGTTCAATTAAAGTTATTTGTGAGCTCCTTGCATGCCTGTTCCATTGCTGGTGCATATGAATGAGAAAATCTGAGATGGCTGGGTACAAGTCAGGTATGATCATTTTGAACAGCGAAAGAAGATAAAAACCAAAACCATGGCCTACAAAGGGGCTCTTCATTCAGAGCCAGGGAAATTCAGAATAAAACCACAAGATGATACCATTTTACTATCACTAGAATGGTGAAAATTCTGACAAGAGTCTGATCACACCAAGCACTGGCAAGGATGCAGAATAACCAGTGACCGCCCCCTCCCCCTTGCTGTAAGCTCTGGTTTCTGTTTGTATTTTTTCAAAAATTACTCTGAGTACTTTTGCTGGGATCTGTTTTGAGCTTCATCTTTTGTCTTCTGTCCTATGGACAGTTTCAAGGGTCAAAGGCATCATTTCTTACTTAAATCTCTCCACGTATCCCTTCCAGAAAGAGAATCCTCTTCTCTGTAGAGAGCCCATTCCCTTTTTTTCTTTAAAAAAACTTTATTTATTCATGAGAGATGCAGAGGGAGAGGCAGAGACATAGGCAGAGGGAGAAGCAGGCTCCCTGCGGGGACCCGGTTGTGGGACTTGATCCTAGGACCCCAGGATCACAACCTGGGCCAAAGGCAGACACTCAACCACTGAGCTACCCAGGCGCCCCAAGGAATGAATAATCTTGGGGTAAAGGAACACTTGAAGTCCTATTTAGTTATTTCATCAATTTGTATTGGTTCCTTTCAGTGAGCATGAGTCACCACACAGAGCACAGATGTAAGACTCCAGTGGACAGAGGCTTGAATTTTGGCTCTGTGACTCTGTGGACTCAAGCAGCTCACTTAATCTTCTGCAAAAAAGATAAAATAATACCCATTTCTAGAAAACACAAGTTCGCATCTTTGTGACTTACAAGCTTTCTTTACATAGAACTCGTCTATTTTTTAAGTTGTTAATATCCTAGGTGTGCTGTACTTTTCATTGAAAGGGAAAATTCTGAAAGCTCCCAGTGAGAAAAGGCAAATGGCTTCCTGAGAAGTCTAGAGTTCAAGTTCACCACTGGTGGAGTGGCCCCACAGTGTTACCTGTGTTTCCCGTCCTCTGTCTTTCCTGGGTGTCATCTTTAGCGGGTGGCTTTTGTCCTCATGCTTATCATCCCCTTGTGCTTGCTGTCTCCCCTCCAGCTGTGGGGCCATGTAAGGAAGAAGGAGCGCACTCGTGAGCACTTTTATACTTTGGACTATTCCTCTACAGCATCATTTAAAATGCCTGCCTTGGAACAGGTGTGCCAAAATTTATTTACCTCTTCCCCCATTGGTGCATGTGTTTATTAATTATAATTAATATTATATTTATATATAAATATAATATATTTATATTGATTTTATTAATTATATTTCTTATTTATATATTTCTATAACATAAATTATCTATATTTCTATAATATAAAGACATACCATATAAAGACATACTATATATTATATATTTATATGTGACATATGTACACATATATGCATATATTTATTACTACCAATAACATATAATTACCCATGATGACATATATTATTACAGTATATATACATTAACAATACTGCAGTGGGGCAGCCCTGGTGGCACAGAGGTTTAGCGCCGCCTGCAGCCTGGGGTGTGATCCTGGAGACCCAGGATCAAGTCCCAAGTCAGGCTTCCTGCATAGACCCCGCTTCTCCCTCTGCCTGTGCCTCTCTCTCTCTCTCTCTCTGAATAAATAAATAAATCTTTAAAAACAACAAACAAACAAAAAACAATACTGCAGTGGACACCTTTGCAGTGAAATCTTTGCACTTATCCCAAGTTATTTTCTTAGGATGAATTCCTAGGAGAAATGTCTTTGAGTCGGAGCATATGGCTATTTCTAAGACTTTTGATGTGTTTTGCCAAATTGCTCATGGGAAATGTAGTGGTTTCTCGTCCATCATAACACTAGCCACTGTCAACTTTATTAAATTTCATTTATTCATTTAATAAATGAAAAGTCATATTTTATTATTCTAATTTCTTTGGGGATTAGTAGGTCAATCATTTTTTTTACATCTTTTTGTTCAGTTTTTGATATTTTTTAAAGGTCTGTGAGATAGCTTAAAGGCTTACTTTTATCCTTCTAGCTCC
Source organism: Canis lupus baileyi (assembly GCF_048164855.1). NCBI lineage: Eukaryota > Metazoa > Chordata > Mammalia > Carnivora > Canidae > Canis > Canis lupus. The sequence goes on along the minus strand of NC_132839.1, from coordinate 86,315,324 downwards.
AGTAAATCATCTGAGAAAAAGAAGTAATATATACTATATATTACACACTGACACCGATTCTTAGTGCTGTACTGCAAAATAACTTATCTGTGTTGCAGGTCTTTAAAATCTTGCTTTATGTTTGTTAATGTCTTTGGTTAACACCTATATCATTTTAGTGGATTAAGATTAGGTCAGTCTCAACGATAAACATAAAATAATAATAGCCTACTAAAGTCATAATGTTTTCTGCTTACCCAGTTTGTTTCTTGGGAGATCAAAGAACTGTGATAATATTTTAATGAATCATCTTTGCTACCCCACCTGTTATTCCATTGAATGGGTGTTCATACTTACATCACAAAATTATCCCTTGTGTATCTGAAGTTAGAATTTAACTGGGAGCTCTGATTTGTTTTTTTTTTTTTTTTTTTCTCTGAATCTGGCAGCCCTGCGTGAGGAGGGTCCAGAATTTGAGATCCTGGTGGGGAGGTCTGTAGGGGCTGACACAAAGTAGAGGTTGGGAGCCGATGTCCAGGAGATGAAGCTCCCAGCCGCTTTCCCTCTCGCATCCACCAGGCTGCCAGTTACGGGTCCAAGCCCTCCTCTATGTCTGGGATTCAGTCCGGGGCCCCTGAGCTGGCATGTTCCACCCACAGAGAGATTCCATCTGCCTTGGCATGAAGATGGAGGCAGACAATCTTGACTTCAGATCCCATCCCTTCTTTAACTGACTTTGGGATTTGCGGCAAGTTGCTTAAGTTCTTTGAACCTCTGTTTGCAGGGAGAAGGAGGGCGAGGAGGGAGGAGGGGCAAGCAGAAATATTGATGACTGGGGGAACCATTACACCAGGCCTGAATGTTAACTCCGGACTCCTGTTGAGTGATTTCCTGTAACAGGACAAAAATAGACCCAGACTCAAAGGTCATCATAAGGTTTGCATGAGATGATGCTCAAAGGGCACTTAGGAGAGTCTTGAGTATCTTGCAAGCAGCCAAGACATGAGTCTGAACCTTGAGGCATCAGGGATTCATGGAGGTAGGGTGGCTACTCTCGGGGTTCACCTGAGAGGCCCTGGAAGGAGCGACAACAACAACAAAGCGAGGCGAAAGCGCAGGCCCGAGAGCCCGGGAATCCTAGTGTTTGGTGGCACAAGGTTTGGAAGCCTTCAAAGGGAAGTTATCTCTGTTTTTTTTCTATACGTGTTTTCCTCTGGGAATGACAGGAATTCCACAGAGGTGATGTGGAAGCAGCTGGAAAGCCAGAAGCCTCAGTGGTACAAAGCAGAGGCCCAGCCTGGTGCAAAGCCAGCCGCCTCCCCTGGTTTCCCAATAACACCACCAGAGGCTTGAGTTGACTGGGACATCCACGTGCTTTGGTGCAGAGGCAAACAACACCCTTGACCAAGGCTTTTATAGGTCTCCCAGAGCCTCAACAACTTCCTCATGATTCAAGATCTTATTGAAAAGCTAAAGAGTTACCTATTTGTAAATATTTTCAAGGGCAGGTGTAGGTGGCCCAGCCAACCCCTTCCCTCTGCCTCCCGGGGCTCGGGCCAACTGCTCAAGTGCCTTCCAAATTGCTCAAGAAGGGGCTTGTTGATGGTTAAGTGGGGAATGAACTGAAGGGGCCAGGGCGGCAATCAGGGCTTCCAGCTGCTCGGGGGCCTGTCGCTGTCGGGAGGGACAGGTGGCGCCTCCTCCTCTGGGTCGTGACCCACGCAGTCATCGTGCACCCTGACAGGCACGGTCTAGTAGGAGCTGTCTCCGGCTGCCTCTAGATTAGGGTGTGGGCAACACACCCTCTGCTTTTTCCTTGAGGGTATGACCTTGACGCAGGAAACTGTTAGGATAGACTGGTTTCAGGGAATGGGACGCATCCCAGCCAACTTCTTTCTGGACGGCTGACCCAAGTAGAGGCAGGCATTTGTAAGGAGCAGAGAGGACAATGCCTGGAAGCAGGCAGCGTTGGGGGTCTCAGGCAGTGTTCCCCAATGTGTGGGCTTTTGTGTTCTACCTTAGTGATTTTTTTGCCGAATCTCTTTCGTGCCTCGGCTGTTGTTTACTGCATCTTTCTAACAATTGACTCTCTCGTTTTACTTTCATATCATTTCTATCTTCAACTTCAGTAGTGACATCATCGAAATTATGGGCAAGGTGCATGCATGGTTTCTTTCTAGGATCCACTTTTTTTATACATGCACACTATGAACTTTAAAAACTGTATCGGTATGACCTTTAAAATCATCCCATGCTAAGATTTTTTTTTGAGCGTTAGGGGCCAGGAACTGTGCCAGTCCCTTCGGGGGTTTGAATTTGTTTGACCATCATGGGGAGGTGCGGGGGGCAGGAGGAGAACAGCACGAGTGACTCCTGTCACTGTGTGAGGATGAGCTGGCTGGCTCAGGCAGTGCTCGGAACTGTGTCTGTGGGGGAGAGGGCAGGTGTTGATTGTTGGCCCATGGTATTAGCATTCTGTCCATTTTGCAGGTGGGAAAAAGAAGGCAGGTGTAGGGATGTTAGCTTGCACGTCAGGACCTGAGCTGCTGGAAGGCTAAGCCGGGACTCAAACCCAGACACTGGGTCCAGAGCCCAGGCCACCTTCCATGAAGCACCCCTGAGGGACTGGGGCCCAACCCCCCCAGAATGGGTGCTGGCTGGCGGTCCCCCGGATGCAAAGGAGTGGGGCATGGTGCCCACTTCCCTGGCCAGCGAAAGAAAGGCGAGGTAGGTTTGTTGGAGGAGCCAGGTACTGCACAGAGACGCCAGGACCACGGCTGCTAAGCTGGCCGGTGGCACCTGGGCAGGGACAGCCCGGGAGGATGTCGTGCAGCACTGAGAGCAAGCCTTGGCCATTTGGGACCCGGTCTCTGGAGAACCCATTTCCCTTCACCGTGCCTGTAGTTCAGAACCAACTGCTCCAGCTGTGAGCAAAGGCATCGCCCAGGAGTAAATTGCTTACAAATATTCTGCGTGCCTGACCTGAGGGAGGCGGGATGGACTCTGTGCATCCGACCTGCTCCAGGAGTGTGTCCGGCCAGACTGTCTGCAGGAGGTTGCAAATGCTTTTGGCATTTTCGATCTTTTGGAGAATAATCTGTTTCGGGCCACCCCAGAGGCCTTCATTTACATAGGAACAGGTTGATTTGGTCAATAACACAGTCCCACGGCTTCTTTATAGCAGACCCCTCCGGGACCTCACCCCGACATTGGAGCCCAGTGTCAGCGACTCTGGGAGCCCGAAGGTGCCTCCCTGTGGGCATCGTGTGGTCAGAATCGGAGCTTTCCATCCATTCAGGTTTCCAGGTAGCGCCTAAATAATGTGCTGCCTACGCTACGTGCATTTGTCAAATATTCAGGAAACGCTTTGGCTGTCAGAAACCCTGCCACCTCTCCTCTGCCTTTCAGAGAAGAGCATTAATTATAAAACTTCATTTAGAACATGTTTCTCATACAGATTCAGCCCAACACACTGAATGAGTTTTATCATTGACTGGCTCCAGGCAGAGCTGTGACGTGGGCGAAGTTCATGAGAATCTCTCTCCTCCTCACCCCACTTCCCTTCCAGAATCTTACCGAAGACTGTTGCCCCGTGGCTGGTACCTACCGCCTGTGCCTCCCCCAGGGGCTACTAAAAGTAGCCGACTCTACACCAGGGACCTTACAGAAACCATTCTAGTTCTTGCCAGAGACCCTACAATGAGGGGACTGTCAACCCCATTTTATAGATTAGGAGCTGAGGCCCACCGTCACCCGGCCAACAGGCTGAGCCCAGTTCTGAATATGCATCTGGCCCAGAAGGGCCCGCTCTTGCCTTCAGGTGGTTCCACCTTTCAGGATAAGGTTGCCAAGCTTAACTTGTGAATTTGTGAGGAGTCCCCTGACTCCTGCTCCTGCCCACCAGCTAGCCTGCCGTACAGTCTTGGGTGAGTTTCCACCTTGCTCGGAACCTCAGTGTCGTAGTGTGTTTGGATTCTTATAATAGAATACCACGGACTGGGTGGTTGAACAATGAGCACTTATTTCTCACAGTTCTGGAGGCTGGGAGTCTGAGATCAGGGTGCTAGCCCGGCCAAGTGCTTGGTGAAGACCCTCTTGCTGGTTTCTAGACACCTGTCTCAGGACATCCTTGTGCTAGAGTGAAAGATCATCTCTCATGTCTTTCCTTCCTTCCTTCCTTCCTTCCTTCCTTCCTTCCTTCCTTCCTTCCTTCCTTCCTTCCTTCCTTTCTTTCTTTCTTTCTTTCTTTCTTTCTTTCTTTCTTTCTTTCTTTCCTTTCCTTCTTCTTTCTTTCTTTCCTCCTTTCAAAAGAGACCATGCACATGTGTGCATAGGGAGGGACAGAGGGAGAGAGACAATCTCATGCAGAGTCTGCACTCAGCCGGGAGCCCAATGTGGGGCTTGACACACGGCTCGATCGCACAACCTGAGATCACGAGATCATGACCTGAGCTGAAACCAAGAGTCAGGTGCTTAACCGACTGAGCCAACCAGGCATCCCTCTTGTGTCTTTTCTTATAAGGGACTGTAAGACCCATTCATGGGACTGATCCTATTCATGAGGCTCCACCCGTGTGACGCAATCACTTCCCAAAGGCCCCCCACTTCCTAACACTATCGCACTGGGGGTCAGGGTTTAGCACATGAATTTGTAGGGGACACACACATTCCAGAACAGTCAGTTTCCCTACTTATGAAATGAAGGTATCAAATGGGGATCCCCAAAGTCCTCTCGACCTAAAATGCCATGATTCTACTGAATCTGTATCTGTTAAGATAGAAATTCTGCTTCACCTCCAGTGCCGAGTGCACTGCCCGGTGCCTTGTAGGGATGTGGTAAATGTTTACTGAGCATGGATAAGAAAAAACGGTGAGATACTTTCTTCCATAAAAGCACATACACTCTCCCTGAAGGTTTCCTGACCATGGATCCTCGATCCTCATTTTTTGTGTCCAATTCAGACATATGATCAGTGGCACGGGCTGGGGGTGGCCCCCAGAGCAGTTGGTGGGACACAAGCTTGCAGCAAGTGACACCTGGAGGAAGCCTTCCCATCTCTCTGCCCTGGAGGTGCTGGTCCACCTACACACAGAAACCCAGGTCCCCACGGGGACCTGAGAACAGAAGCGATGCACCCCAGCTCTGGAAAGCATTCCTACAATGGCCTCCCTGCCAAAAATTAGCTTTCCCTCTTGGTTTGGTGCCCCTGATCTTCCTTCCTCAATGATCTATTTTTTTTTTTTTTTCTGCTTCTCCCCAGCCCCCTACCTTTCTCCATTACTCCCATCTCATCTTTCTTTCCTGCTTGGGGCACATATACAAGCCTGGGGCGACGGGGGGAAGAACCCCCTTCAAGCTGTAGGAAGAAATATGGGCATAATGATGAAAATTAGTCTTCTTAATTTTTTTAAAGTCAGGCCTCATTGAGGTATAGTTTGCACATAGTAATAGGCACGTTCGTTAGGTGTGCAGTTCTAGGATTGTGACACATGTAGACAGGTGTGGTACTACCAGCACGATTGATATAGGGAATATTTTCATCATCCCCCAAAGTTCCTTTATGGATCAGTCTGCACCCCTGTCCCCCGGCCCTGGCAACCACTGGTCAGGCTTTTGCCTCTGTAGCTTTGTCTTTTTCAGAGTAGGTATTATTTTTGAATGACAAGGCAGCTGTGGGTTTTGTTTCCTTTTTGTTTTTAATCACACCTTCCACTGGTTCCGCTAAATGTGCCTGGAAAGAAGCTGCTGTTTAAAAATTATGTGCATTCTGCACTCTTGATCCAGAGTGGATGTGAGGCAGTAATAGTCACAAGTCACACGGTGAGAAAAATCACCGCAAGGACAGGCAGAGAGCAGACTGGGTCTAGGAGCCTCCTTCCCTTCATTTAAGAAAAATGTGCAAATCTTCAAATAAGTTGCAAGGAGAGGACAATGAGCACCTCTATGTCCTCCACCTAGATTTACAGACTGTTAACTTTTTTGCCATATTTGTGCGCTCTCTCTCTCTCTCTATATATATATATATGTATCCACCCTTATCTATCTGTTTATGTTTGTCTGTTTCTTTTTGCTGAACCATTTCAGTGACCTGCAGACATCACGACATCAGTCTAGCTGCTTTAGCAAGTATCATAACCATCATATGACTGTCACCCACAGCGAACGTAGCACTGACGGAGCGTCATTATCAATGTGTGATCGGGCCATGATCTCCTTCCTCCAGTTGTCTCAATTATGTCTTTTATAGCTGTTTCAGTTTTTTCTTTTAATTATATATATATATATATATATATATATATATATATATATATATATATATTTTAAGAGAGAGAGAGAGCATGAGCAGGGGAGAGGGGCAGAGAGGGAGAGAGAGAGAGAAAATCCCAAGCAGGCTCCACGCTGAGCTCAGCACAGAGCTGGACTCGGGGTTCGATCTCATGATGCTGAGATTATGATGTGAGCCAAAACCAAGAGACGGATGCTTAACCGACTGAGCTACCCAGATGCCCCCATATAGCCGTTTCAGTTTTTAAACAGCATGTAAAATCCAGCATCCAGTAAAGGATCCCAGGTTGCATTTTGTGGATCTTCTCTCTTTGGTCTCCTGGATGCTTCCACAGGCCTTCAGCCCCTCTGGGCCTTCCTCTCAGTGTTGCCATGAACCCAAAACTGCTCTAAAAAATAAAGTCTTAAAGTAAAGAAATAGAAGAATATCCTAAAACTTCACACCCATGTGGATGGCTGCTGTCAAAGAACAAAATAAGAATTGGCAAGAATGTGGAAACTTGGAATCCTTGTGTACTACCGGTAGGTATGGAAGAGGTTACAGATGCTCTGAAGAATGGTAAGGAAAGTCCTCAACAAATTAAAATAAGAACTACCATATAGGGGCACCTGGGTGGCTCAGGGGTTGAGCATCTGCCTTTGGCTCAGGTTGTGATCCTGGGGTCCTGGGATTGAGTCTCTCACATCAGGCTCCTGGCATGGGGCCTGCTTCTTCCTCTGCCTCTCTCTGTGTCTCTCATGAATAAATAAGTAAAATCTTAAAAAAAAAAAAAGAACTAGATATGATCTGGCAATTCCACTTCTGTGCATATATCCAAAGGAATTGAAAACAAAGATTCAGAGAGCTTTGTACACCCGTGTTCATCCCAGCATTATTCACCATGACCAAAGGTAGAAGCAACACCTAGGTCCATTGAGAAATAAATGAACAAAAAAAATTGATATATATTATGAAATATTATTTAGCCCTAAAAAGGATATGGTAATGGTAAATTTCATGTTATGTGTATTTTACCCTCGTAAATTAAATAATGTCTAAGAGGTAGGATTGGGCTTGTCATTTGAACTTGGCTCATCTTTTGGAAAAGACTATTCCAGAATCTTGAGATTAAATGGCAGTGCAACGTGGGGCAAAGGGGTGTCCTTGTTCTAGCATCTTGTAACCTGGAGCCTTGGTGCGTCAAGCTCTGTCAAAGCGGGGCTCTCATCCGTTGGGTCAGACTGTTCTCCCATTTCCTTCATTTCAAGGAGATGCCCCAGGAGATAGAGAGGGGTTCCCCTTTGCCTTTTATTCCTTCTGCAAATAGGCATATAGCACTGCCAGTGCTTCAAACTTCCACCTGCAGCACCTTCCATCTGGTGTCACTCCTTACCCTCGGGGGTGATGACAGAGGGGACCTTGCCTTCCTGTGAAGACTCAGTGGATTACTGCTGCCACAGGGACAGGGGGTCTGACCCCTTCACTGTTGATCATGGGGCAGAAGTTATGGCGCCGTGGGGCCCATCCGGTACAACTTTCTTGTATCTTATTCAAACTTCAAGGAGCAGGGTCTCCCTATTTTTTTCACAGAAAAAAACAAATCAAGGCAGAATGATTTCTAAACAAAGAGGAAGTCCCAACATGGAATGTGTTGGCAGCCCATGTTCTTTCCCTTTGCTATAGAATGTGGCCTCTCCCTTCCAGAGGCACATTGAGACCTCAACACACCTTGCCCGAGAACAAAAGACAGCTAGAGTCGTAGGCTGTTCCCCTGGAGGAGGCAAAGTCACTGTGGGTGCGGTCGTGGGAACCCACAGCCCTTGGGGGACTTTTCTGAGAGCTGCCCACACTCCTGGGGCAAGTTCCCTAACCTCTGAAATTGAGAGAATTGTTGGGATCCGTAGTTGGGGATAATAATATTTACCTCCCGTGGCTCTTGTAATGGACAGAGGTACTATACGAAAGCGTTAGGTGGATAGTAGGTATTCAATATTACTAATCAGGCTAATAATAGCACAGCAGCTGCCACTTGCTACGGAGCTATTCTGTGCCAGGTGCCACGCTAAGCACTGCATGCGTGGCCTCCTTTACCACGGCAGTCTCATTCCATAAGCACTGTAAAATAGTTCCATTTTACAGGTGTGAAAACTGAGTCTTGACCCATTAAGATGGCCCAAATCAGGAACACGCACACCACCAAATGCTGATGAGGATGTGGAGCAACAGGAACTCTCGTTCGCTGCTGGTGGGAATGCAAAACGGCACAGCCACTTTGGATGACAGCTTAGCAGTTTCTTGTAAAGCTAAAGACACTCTCACCATTCCATCCAGCAGTTGTGATCCTTAGTTTGTACTCAAATGAGTTGAAAACCTCTGTCCACACAAAAACTTGCATATGGATGTTGATAGCAGCTTGATTCATAGTTGCCAAAACCCAGAAGCAACCAAGATGTCCTTCAGCAAGTAAATGGATAAATAAGCTGTGGTCTCTCCAGACAGGGGAATATTATGCAGCATTAAAAAGAAATGAGGGGGCCCCTGGGTCCCCAATGGTTGGGCATCTGCCTTAGGCTCAGGGCATGATCTCCGGGTCCTGGGATCGAGTCCCGCATCGGGCTCCCTGCAGCGAGCCTGCTTCTCCCTCTGCCTGTGTCTCTGCCTCTCTCTGTGTGTCTGTGATGAATAAATAAATAATATCTTTAAAAAATAAAAGAAAAAGAAATGAGCTATCAAGCCATGAAAAGACATGGAAGAAGCTGAAGGGCAGAGTGCTAACCGAAAGAGGTCAATCTGAAAAGGCTCCATACTGTATTTCTCCAACCATGTGACATTCTGGAAAAGGCGACACTATGGAGACAGTAAAAGGATCCGTGCTTGCCAGAGACGGGATAGAGGGGTCGAGGCAGAGACGAACAGGTCAAGCACCGAGAATTACAGCGCTCGAACTATTCTGATGAGTCCATGTCATTATCCACTTGTCAAAGCCCAGAGAATGTACTAACACCAACAATGAATCCTAGGGTAGAAACCATGGACTTGGTGATGTTGACAACGGGGAGGTTAGGGGTGTGCGGGGGCGGGGTGGGGAGTGAATGGGAAATCTCCGTGTCTTCCTCTCAGTTTTGTTGTAAAGCTAAAACTGCTCTGAAACAACAACAGCGACAACAACAAAAAAACAGTCTTATGGTCACCTGGGTGGTTTAGTCGGTTGGGTGTTTTGCCTTTGGCTCAGGTCATGATCCTGGGGTCCCAGGGTCGAGTCCCGCGTCAGATTCCCTGCTCAGTGGGGAGCCTGCTTCTCCCTCTCCCTGCTTGTGCTCTCGGTCTCTCTCTCTCTCTCCACTCACTCCCATAAATAAATAAATAAATAAATAAATAAATAAATAAATAAAGTCTTGAAAACAAAAACAAAAAAACCCCACCTGAGCCTTAAAAGAACGTGTTTCTACTTAGGCCGCATGGGGAGAAGGTAGGAAAGCTTGGGATCAGGGGCCGGCTGCCTGGTTCTGGCGCCAAGTTCCCAGATTCCGACTTGCGAGGCCTCGTGCCTTTTCAAGGAAGTGAAGCACAGACATACAGTCTTTTCCTTGGAAGTTGTGCAGAGGGACTGGGCGTGAGCTAGAGATCTCTGTTCCTTCTGGGAACTTGGGGTGGCCACTTGCCTCCTTGGGTCTCAGGATTTCCATCTGCGTGATGCCAAGAATACTCTCACCACCCTGCTTGGCCCGGGTCAGATTCTGGTCGCCCTGGCCACCTCATCTCTCCCGGGAAGCCCCCCTTGGCACCCTTCGTGATGGTCTTTGGCGACAGTGTCAAGTGGCATTTATTGTGGATCTAGAGGGCCTTGGCAGGCTCTGGGCCGGGGGTGGTGACAGGGGAGGAAAGAAGATGAGCCCCGGCTTTGAAGAGAGGCTAATATGGGCGGGGGACCTGGACCTGAACCCGTGTGACCTTGGGCCCGCCTCGTAACCTGTCTTCACCTTGGTTTCTTTAACTGGTGGAAGGAGCACGGCGCTTCTCCCCCGCAGGCCGGGGGGCCTGTGAGCCTGTGTACGCAGCAGCACTTTGAGACTGGAATACATGGTAGAGATACAAGCTGTTCTCAATCATGGACACGCTCCTTTTGGTGGAATGCAGAAAAACTCAACCAGGTCTGCCTTGACGAAGTTTGCAGAGCTATATAGGAACTTTCAAATCCCTTTTGACTCTGACTTGATCTCCACAGAGTAATTGTACTCATGCTGCAGATTCACAGGGCTCTTTGCTCTGGACTTAAACAAGCCCCAGGGCCTTTGCATGGCTGCCTGAATACTCCCCATTAGCATTGCTTGTCTTCGCACTTCGTTCAGGTTCTTCTCAAAGCTTCCCTTAGCAGAGAAATCTTCCCTGACTCCCTTATTTAATATACCCCCCTCTCCCCCACCCCATGCCCACCCATCACTTTCACTCTGCATTTATTTCCCTTCAGAGCATGTAGCTCATTATATATTACTCATTGCTCTGATCCTCCTGCCAGGCTGCAAGCTCCATGAGGGCCTGCGCTTGTCCCCCATGCCTGACATGCAGTTCTTTCCCAGGAAATACTTATTGATTGAATCAAAAAGCCAAAGAAGACGATTGAATCCCTCAGAGGCATCAGAGAAGACAGGCAGGGCCAGATCTCCAGATCTAGAAGCTCTTTCCTCCTCGGGCCCCTGCGTCTAGGTTTCCGGGGTGAGGAGCAGCACTGCCTCTGGACCACCGCGGCTGCTTCTCGAAGGGCGTTGGCTCGGCCTCGGTTCCCAATGGCCCTCAGACATCTCTGATCTCTGAGCGTGCAGCAGGCTGTTGCAGTTCACGTCCTACTCGGTCATCAGTCACTTCGTCCCCCCTTGACCCTTCCCACGTTTCCCAATGATTGTGACATTTATCAATTCCTTACTAGGGGCCTCGAAGGGTGCTAACCGCTATGGGTGATTTAGAGAAATATAACGTGACTCTTCCCCCTGAAGTATGCTGGAGGCAGAACGGCTGAGTGGTTAAGGCCAAGAGACTGTCTCCTGATGATAGAAAGTCTGGGCTTAAACCCTGGTTTACTACTTACCAGCTGCGGGACTTGTACAAGTCACTTAAACTCCCTGTACCTCAGGTTCTTCACCTGAAAAGCGGGAGTAATAACAGTCTGTCCTTTCTTAGGGTAACATGAGCTCATGAAGGGTGAGGTTGGCACGTGGCTCACCTTAGCTTTCACTGTTTTGTTGGATTCTACTGTGGAAGGTGGAGTAACAAGATGCAGCCGAGGACCAACCAGTGCAGTATTTATAAAGGCGTGTCCGCCCTGTACGCCGGGGTAGGAGGGAAAGAACCCTGCTATGGGGCCATCCGACCTGAGGAGGAAAGCCTGCTTGTCACCAGCAAGCTGTGAGGCCCTGAGCAAGCAACCAGCCGTCCTGGAACTCTAGGTTCCTCTTTTATAAAACATGGATCTGGGGACCCCTGGGTGGCTCAGCCAGTGAGGCCGAGGTCATGATCTCAGGGTCCTGGGATCGAGCCCTGCATGGGGCTCTGTGCTCAGCTGGGAGTCTTCTCCTCCCTCTCTCTCTCTACCCACTCCCACCCCTTGTGTGCTCTCTCTCTCTCTCAAGGAATAAATAAAATCTTAAAAACAAACAAACAAACATGGATCCATACTTTTACTTAATAGACTCCTCATGAAGACTTACTGAAATGACCATTTTTTGCCCCATCTGTGCCTCCTGCCGTTCAGAAATCCCAGTGCGAAGGCAAAGCCTGTCCTGATTGAGTGGGAATTGGGTATACCTCCCTGAGAGACCCAGGAAGACTCCATGCAGAAAGAGGGTTTAGGATTCTTAAAAAAAAAAAAAAAAAGAAGAAGAAGAATAAAAAAAAAATGTGCTCTATCAAAACAGACAAAAAGATGGAGGATAATGGTTGGTTTAGGGAATGTGTTAACTTCTGGGTTAGGAAGATCTGCATCCAATAAGCCGATGTCATAGAATTCTAGAAACCCCACCACGGGAGGGACCAGCTCATTGGAGAAACCCCTAAGCCATCCACAAAAAGGTCATCCCACCTCTAGGTAAAGACTTCCAGGGTGGCCCATACACTGTCACAGGAGGTTTGGACTTTTGGTGAGGTCAGCTTTCAGATTTGCTCCAAACTCTTCCTCCTTTTCAACTTCCGCCAGTCCCTGGCAGAGAGCATTTTTCTCATTTCTTTCCTCTGTGACTTGGAAGGGATTGAATCTTAAAGGTAATCTGCTGAGCAGATTACTGTACAGTTTTTTAAATGGCCAGGATTAAGACAAATCAATACTAGCAACAGTTTAGATAAAAATTAAAAAATTCACAAAGCGCCCGTTCATGGTGGTTGAATAGCAGCACCTCGGTCATCCTCCGTGAGGTCTGTGAAGCAGGACCGTGGCACCAGTGACTAACCCTGGCCGTGATAACAGGTTAAAAGCATATTTCTCAGTTACAACAGATTTCCTAGGATCGCATCCGGAGACCAGTTCATTCCATCAACGTCACTGAGCAGCCACCAGGCTGTGGGAGGCGGTAAATCCAACATAGGCCTGCACGGTGGCTTTCTCTTTGTGGGGCTAGTATCCCTGTTTTGAACCTCATTCATAAGATGGGAATCCAAAATGTGATCGATACTTTTACCAAAGCTGTGGGACAGCAGCAAGCAGCCTACACTTGAGCTGGAAGGTCTTGACGCAGGGCTGGGACGAGGGTGTTGAGAGGGAAGCACATGGACACAGAGCAGGGAGGCGCTCGTTCTCAGGGATCCCCCGTCACCCTCGTCCCAGCCCTGCCATCCCGCCTCTCCTGGGTCTGGCAGTCTGTGGTTCGGTGCATAAAAATGAGGTATGTGGTCTTGCTGGGAAAGCTTCCTTTTCAAACAGCGCGTCCATTCTTCACGGGCAGGGACTCTTCCTCCAGAATCATCTTCAGAGCCTTCAGTGCATTTTAGATGCCGGGACACCTGTGAAGATGGCAAAGCTTAGTCTTCTGAAGGTGAATTTGACGTTTGGCCATAGACACAAATCATCTGTGGTCGAATCTGGAGACCAGTCCAGAGCAGGCAAGTCACCGGATGCTATGTCGGGGTCAAAAGTAGGTTTCTAGGAGAGTCTTGTAAATTGGTGTTGAAGGCCGTCTTCACGGAGGGGTTGGAGAAGGTGATTGAGCTCTTGCAACCGGTTCCGTATCGAAACATACCTCTGAGGGTAACTACTCTGAAGCCAACGCTCATCCTCTTCGGAAAGTGTTGTAGTGTTTACCCCGAAAGCCACCCCCAATACTGAGTCAAACTTTGTGTTATTCATTAGAGCAAACAGAAACCATTTAACTTATCTCCGGCCTTTTTTTTCCTTAAAGGTCAGAAGTCTGGAGAGATTACATAAGAATGACATATTACAAAACTGTAGATGTAGGTATTTGTTTTAAAATTCATGGAGTAACCCTCAAGAGAAGTTGAACGGAACTGAAACACCTCAATTTTTAACTTCCGGAACATGTCAATTTCTCTCTAGGTCTGATACAACGTTTAGTGTTCTGGAAATCCGAGGTGAAGAGTCGTTCCCGGCGGGTCATCTGAGGCCAGGCATTCGCTGAAGTACTCTGGAGGGGTTAGAGACGGAGGGGAGAGGGCCCTTGGGATAGTTCTACTGCTGATCTCAAAAATCTGGGCTGGCAGAGGGGGGAAGGAAGAACTGGAGAGCCTGCCTACCTTTAACGGGTAAGGCAGTTCCGAGAACTCAGACTCACCGACTTCGAGTGTGGTCACGCAGCGTGGGCCCACGGTGGAAAAACAGAACTCATGAGTTTCCTTCCTCAAGAACCCCATATCCCCCCCAAATTTGTGCTGGGCTCCTCCTCCCTCCAGAGTTCCACTCGCCCCTTTACCGTCCTTGCCCCACAGCTCCTACCGCTGGTGAGAACCTGGTGGCCCCAGATGTCAATCACTAGACTTCGGTGGCAGCCTGTTCGGGTCCAAGTCCCTCCGGCCACTTCCCGGTGGCACGGCCTCCAGGTAGACGTGGCCTCCGGCTGTGTGTCCCTGCCACTCAAGTTTCCAGGAAACCATTGGGTTCAAGTGTTCAGAGAACTGCAAGCTGCTCAACCCTCCTATTAGTCCGTAAATTGGAGCCTCGGGCACACATTTATACTCCCTGATAATTAATTATTTGATAGCAGAGTATTGCTAATTGTTTTACGGTTTCGCAACAATGTGTGGTGCCTTAGAATTGGTTCGAAGCCAGAATCAAAAAATCATGTGCCTTCCAGGTATTTTGAGAAAAGGAATGATGTTTGAATAAAGGGAGTGAGAGGGGGAAAGTCCAAAGGTTTATGCTTGGAGGGGAAAGAGGAAGAGAATAAATACCCTTTGAGCACCTACTATGGGCTGGGCACTGGCGAGTGACTTTCTACCTCGTTCTTTTTGATCCACCGCTGCTAGAAGGTAGGGCTATTAGCTCGGCGGAGACTCGGAGAGGTTAATAGGTGTTGCACAAAGTCACAGAACTAGTGAGAGGCAGAGCCGGGGTTTCACCCCACAGTCCAGCTGAGCCTGGGAAGCGCGGAGAGCGGGGAGAGGGGACCCGTAGGTGGTGGAGCTGGGCAGAAAGCAGAGGGGGAGCTTGCGGGGAGGTAAGCGTGTCTTGGGGGACAGGATGCTTGAGAGAGGAACCAACGGAAGGGGTGGAGAACGAAGGGCAGTGAAGGCAAAGCGAGGCCTCCTTCCCGCATGATCTCGTTCAACGAGTGTCTGCAATCTCAGCTGCTCCACCTGTCCAGAACCTCCGCTGCACAAGGCGGAGGGTCGGGGGTGGAGGGGTGGGGGGGTGAGGGGGGATGGGGCAGCGGGAGTGAGGCGCTAACACGTGGGTGAGCATCAAACCCACGCGCAAGGGGTGCTCACGGGCCCCTGGCGGTGCTGCCCCGAGGGCTGCGCAGAGGAAATGAAATAGTTGTAGTTCCCGACCTCTGACCCTTGCCCCCTAGTAGCAGATTACCAGCATCATTCCTAGCTGGGTGATGGAGGGCCGGTTACTTTACCTCTCTGGGCCTCAGTTTCCTCACCTGTATAAGGGGATCATAAAAATAGCACCCACCTGGCACATGGGAACGTTCCTTTGGGGGCCGGGAGCTGAATGCTGCAGCTTAGAGCCGAGGGTGGCTCCTGGGCTGTTTTCCCCGCGCGAACCTACGGTAGGAACTCCAGACTCTTACAATACAGATAAGGCCCCCTTCAGCCCTAGTACCTCACCGGAAAGAAGGGGATGCATGCGTGCACGTGTGTGTGTGTGTGTGCGCGCGTGCATGTAGACACGAGTGCATGGTGCCGGCTGTCTCTACAGCAGAGCAGAGTAGGAAGCTGCAGCCTCTTCCCCACGATGTGCCTGCACCCCCCAGATCCAGGTCTTGTGTCTCCCCATCCTGGGCTGGCGAGATGTTGGAATCAGTCCCCAGACACAGCTCAGGGTGGTGGTGGGAGGGAGACCCTTAGGGAAATGTGCCATTACCCTCTTCTGGGTGACTCTCCGTGTCCCCGGCCCCTCGAGGGAGCCAGGCCCCGGTGTGTTCTCTCCTGCGCCGGTAGCAGATACGTGGCCACAGCCCCTGTTCTCTGCCGTGGGGCTGGTGGACGGGGACCCTGCAAGTGGGGCGCGTCGATGTTCGCTCTGCTTTTCTGGCCGAAAGATTCTCCGGGCCCAGGAAGGAAATTAAGGCAGCTCTGAGGTGGACCCAGACTGAACCCCAGGCTTCCGCGAGAACCAGGACTCTATGGGTGAGAAGGGTGTGTCTGGTCCAGTCTCCCACGGGGCATCCCTGGGGGCGACCCTCGATTATGTTTTACCTTAATCTGCTTGCTCCGGGGACTGGGGTTTGGCCTGGCCTTTGCGAGTGTGGCTTCCTCTGCCTTGAACACCCTTCTGCCTCTGGCTTGGGTGACCTCAACCCTTCCGTCAAGCCTTGGCTTAGTCGCCACTTTCTCCAGGAAGCCCTCCGTGATTTCCTCCAGAAGGGATGTTGCTTCCCCTGCTCTGTGGTTCCCTCTACCCGCAATCATCCTCTGTTACGCCACACAACCCCAGAGCGTGCTTTGGTTTATTCCATTGTCTGTTTCTCCATCTGGGTGGTAGCCCTGGAGGACAGAGGCTGAGTCTGTCGTATTCAGTCCATAGCCCTAGGGCCTGGAGTGGTGGGCTCGCAGCAGGTGCTTGCTCAGTGAATGTTTGTTGACCTAAATGAGAAGCTGGGGCAGGTGGATTCTCTGGGCTAGAAGCGACAGAGGTGACCTAGAATCATGTAGAACTTTACGGGGGGCGGGGGGAGACAGACAAAAGGAGAGGCCCCCTGGGTACCCTGCTTCCACCCCCTTTACTTGATTTTTTTTTTTTTGATGTTTGTTTTTTAAACAGACAGAAGTTCGAGAGCAATAGGCCATTTAAATAGTCTCATATTTGGGGTTCCCACGCCTTGGTCATTGTGGATCAGCCTTATCAGGGGTTGAGTTGAGCACATTTGGTTGCAGAGACCTCCTACTCCTCCCCCCGCCCCCAACCACCACCCCCCAAAAAACCCCAAACAAAGCAGGGACTGGTCTCAGGTCTACACGTGCAGTCATGATGGAGACAGAATTTCCTGGAAAGTTGGGACCTGGGGCTGCAGTGGGGCCCAGGCTCCGTAAGAATAGATGCATCAGGCGTCTGTATCCAAGACGGTGCCAGGGACCTCTTACATCCAGAGATCCGTGGATCTCGCTTTAGAGCTGCGCTGTCGATGCGATGGGGCCCGTCCCCTCCGTCTCCTTGCGTCTGACCGGGGCTATGCTCTCCCAGGAGGGGCGGGCATCATGTCATGCCAGGCATAGACGTGGGCTTCGGGTCGGCCGGAAGACTGACTGTCCCCGGGGTTAGGATCCATTCCCGGCCCAGTGAGTTGTAGTTTGTTGAGGGGGAACGCGGAAGGAAGCGGGACCATAAGATACAAAATGTGGTCCCCATGCCAGGCAGAGCTGGAGGTGGATGGGCCCAGGGAACATACCCCGTATGATCCGTTACACCCAACTATGACCCTTCTCCCCACCCAGAGCTCCTCTCTGAGGCCGCTACAATACAAATTTTCCACACCTAGTCCTCAATCCTACATCATAAATATCAGAATGTAGTATTTATTGCCTTCCTACAGACCGGGTGTCAAGACAAAAAAGAAATAATAATTCTAAATCTCACACAAGGGCTTCGGAGATCAATGAGGTAATTTATATGAAATAGTTTGGGCTCCCAGGGAAACAAGGTGTGGCATAAATTTAGACTTTTTCACTGCATGCCTCCCCCACCACCGCCCCCCCCCCGTGCCAATAACTCACCCCAGTGCATGCAAAGCTCACTTGGCCATACAGTCTGTGCAGGCTGCTCTCTGAGTCCAGGATGGAATATTCTGGCCCGGTGCGGACTTGCTCTAACCGCCGTGCAGACACCTGTCTCAAATATTTTTCCTCACAGGGCAGGACGGACATAAACAACAGGCGCTGTGCTCGGGATCTGGGACACGACGGCTCGTCTGAATGATGCCTGCGGATCACACCATCAAACTCCTAGTGGCTGCAAACTCAACTTTGGACGCCAAAGCCCGGTGTTTCTTGTGAATCCAAACAACCAAGTTTCTTGAAGCAGCGTGAAAGCACCCTGGTGCCATCACTGCAAGGCCGCGACACGGGCCTTGAGACCCGTGCTCTATCACGGGTCCATCTTTGGAAAAGGGATGACCCTTTATTGAGCACCCCCTTTCTGCAGGGAGCTAGACCTTTCCAAAAGAGTTGCTTGGGCCCGGGCCCTCCTACCCTCCTCTTTTGAGCCCGTGTCACTCAGGCTTTTGCCCCCACGGCCCCAGGAGAACTGCTCTGGCTGAGGCCGCCGTGACCCCGGCCATCCTCACAGCCAGGGGCTGATTCTCTTCCTTCGTGGGAGTCCCCTTGTCAGCAGCATTTGATACCATCAGGTCGCTCTTTCTTGCAACAGGAGGGACGGCTTGGCTTCCAGAACGCCGTGTCTTCAGCTCTGTCTCCACGCTGCAGGACTCCTTACGGCACCTTCTGGCTTGACCGAAGTTTGGCAAACCAGAACCCGCAAACCAGATCCAGCTTGCCCATCCTTCTCTCTCTTTCAAATAAATAAAACATTTTTAAAAGAGATTTTATTATTTATTTTAGGGATGAAGGGGAGGAGCAGAGGGAGAGGGCCAGGAAGGCTCCAGGGTAGGCCCAGACCCCGAGACCACGACCTGAACTGAACTGAACAGTCAGACGATCAACCGACCGAGCCACCCAGGTGCCCCCTTGCCACCTATTTTTGTAAATAAAGATTTATTGGAGCTCAACCGTGGCCATTCGTTTCCGTATCACCTCTGGCCACCACGGTGGCAGAGTCGAGTGGTAGCAACAGAGACCAGATAAAGCTGAAAATACTTCTTACGTGGCCCTTTATGGAAAAAGCTCGCCAAGCCCTGGCATAGACTCCGTGGGGACCCTGGCTTTCCTATGCCTCCCCCACCACCCCTAGTCTTCTTTGCCTTCTCTGGGGTCCTTGAACTCTTCTCTGTCTGCACTTAGACCCTGGCTGAGCATCACCCAACCCACCGGCAGGTATACCCAGCCGTCGACTCCGCGCCTCCACTTGCTTGCCCGATGGCCTTCTCAAACTTCAGTGTGCCCTAAGCTGCCTGCTTCTCTGCAGACCTGCCCCTGGGGCAGTTTCCCTCCTTTCAGTCAGTGGCAACCCGGGGTCTCCGGCCCCGCGCGCAGCCCAAGTACCTGAAACACCCATCGCCTCTTCCCAGCAGTATCTCCGTGGCCTCCGACTGGCATCTCTCTCGGCTCTTGTCCCTTCCAGCTTCTTTTCCTTGCACTGGGCAAGGGGATCCTTTCTTCACCGAAGCCAAACGTACCCTTTGGCTGCCTTCCTAGCCCCCCCGGGGTAACATTTAGCTCTTCTCTCCTGCCTCCTCCTGCTCGAGCCCCGGTCTGACTTTATCTCCTTCGTCAGGCTCACCCGCCTGACTCACCGTGCTCCAGCTGCGGTGCTCTCCTTGCTGCGGGACGGCGACGAGCAGGCTCCTGCCCCAGGATCTCTGTCCGGCTGTTCCTTCGTCGGCACCCTCCTCCCCCAGATCTGTGCATGACTCCCTGCCTCGTGTCTCCTCATCACGAACCTCTCCTGATGCCCCTTAAATCAAAGAGCCGTCGTGCCCCGCCTGCTTCCTGCTCCCACCCAGGTGTACCCCGTGTTTACGTGTTTGTCGCGTGGCCCCTCGCGGCTGTAAGCCCTACAAAGGCAGACCGTTGTCCTGTTTGCAGTCCTATTGCCTGGAGTAGGGCTTGGCGTGTGATAGGCACTCGATGATTAAAACGTCTGTTATGTCTTACAGGTCTGGGGACCCTATTTTAGAGCCCAGAGTGATGGGCCTCCAGGAGATTAAGGTCCCTGCACAAGGCCAAGGAGGGTGGCGGTAGGGCAGCGCTGGAGCTGGTACCCGGAGCCGCCTGACGGCAGCATCAGCACTCGCTGGGCAAGGACGCGCTGGCCTATGAAGTGGCTCTGGGGCTTGTTTTGTGGAAAGACAGCTGTGCCGGGGCCCAAAGGACTCCGGGGCCCATTGATAACTCCTGTGAGCTTTTGTCTTCCTTATCGTATTTCTGTTGGGGGTTCTGATCACCCAGGGCTTGGGGTGTGGATGTGTGAGTCCCCTAAGTTGACCCCAACGTAGGATTCCCATTGGTTTGCACCATCAGGAGACGTTCCCTCTCCTTATGAACCGACACCATCAGTATATTGGGTTGGGCTTTAGCAGTCTTTTGTGGATGACCAAATGCCTGGAATTTTAAGGTAGTTGTTGGTTTCTTTGTTGTTGTTTTTTGTTTGTTTGTTTGTTTGTTTTGTTTTGTTTTGGGTCTGCCTGCCTTCCATCTTCCTTCCTTCCTCCCTCCCTTTCCCCCTCCCCAGCTTCTAAACTCTGGTTTCCAGACCTCACCATGCAGTGCTTTCTCCCCCTTCCTGCGTGATCCTGTGACGGTCTCCTTCAACGTGGCCTGAGCAGAGGTGTCCGGGCTTCTGCGCCGTGAGAGGCGGGGGGCTGCGGGCTGCAGGCCATAAGGAGAGCCTTGGGTCCCGTCCCGTGGCTGACTGTCGCATCCCCTGCAGAAAGTTCGGCCCCGCTTCTTTCAGTCCTCGCCACTGTCAAGTCCTTCCTTTCCCGTCACTCGAGTCATCTGTCCCCCCTTGTGGTTCTGGTGCATTGCCAGCATCTTCTGTCCCTTACACCTGCCCCACTCGGGAGGCAGCATGTGGAACCCCGGGGGCAGCGGCCTGGGAAGGTTTATCACATCCCTGCCCTTGTGCACTTGCACACACACACACACACACACACGCACACACTCCGCTGGCCACACGCGGACCTGGTGGCCCTTGAACAAACAGGCCGTCATTGTCAAACTTTGCTCTGGGAGTTTCCCTTTAATCCCCGCCGGCCTTGCCACCTCCACCTTCTCCCGGCCTCGGCAAGGTTTGGTTTGATTTTTAATCTGATTGCAAAGTGTTTGACCTCTTGAGAGATTTGGAGATCACAGGGGTCATGTGAGAAAGGAGGCTGCCCGCCAGAGGTCCCACCCCCACCCGACCCCGCTGCCCAGCTGCCCGTCTCCGTCCCTCCTCCTCATGGCTCCTCTTCATTTCAGCCACGCCAGGGATGATCCAGGGGGTAGTCGTTTGTCATCCCGCCCTTGGAGTTTTCTAGACTCTCTTTTCTCCTTCTCCCCTGCCCTGGCAACTTTCTCCCTTTGACCATTTGGCCAGCGGCTCAGCGGCCCGCAGAGGCCCCAGCAGGAGTCCTGGCCGCCCGCACCTGCCGTGGCCCCGGGCGAGCCACCCTCCGACACCTGTGGGGGCAGATGGAGCCGAGCAGCCACAGCCCCCCCCACCGCCCCAGGGCCGCGGGGACCGAACAGGGCTGCGCACCGTCCCGAGGCCCCGGGCACTGTCGCTGCTGCTGGTGTGGTTGATTCTCTTGTTTGTGAAACAATTGAACTTTCCTCCAGAAGATTAGCGGGTAGACAGAAAGCCTGGAAGCCTGAGCGGCCTCCGGGAGAACAGGCTGGAAGCTCGAGCAGAACCAAAGCCGGTGCCTGCGGGTCGGGCGGTGGCAGGGCCCGGGGTGGGGGCGTTTATTGACTCCGTATTATTATGACAAGGCGCTTCATGCATCACATGACTGTCGTTCGTGGTCACATGGCTTCCTTTCCTTCGTGCCCGGAGACCAGAACCTGCAATTGTCTTTTGGTCAATGACTCAGTGGAGACATCCTGTCCCTTCCCGAGCTGTCGGTTTGGAGCGTCCAGGGAGCCTGGGAATCCCGGTCTCCGGGCTGTATCACGGGACACGTGGGACGGGCCACTCACCTGGGCTGAGCGTGCTACCACCCCCCTGATGTGTGGTCTTCTCCACAAGCCCGGGAGGTGTTTCTGTGACTGTCACCGTGTATAAATGGGGGTGCGAGGCTCAGGAATTTGCCTGAGGCCACACAGCTTGCCACGGGCCTGCATCAAGCCCCAGACGGATCCAACAGCAAAGCGGGCCCTTGCTCCTGCCGTCCCACTACACCTACTCCTTCCTCAGGACGCCCCCGGCTCACCTGTATCGTGTTGGATGAAAGCACATCCTGCTTTCCTCTTATATCCACGACAGGTTGCTGAATGAAGACCCCCCTTGCATTTTCACCTTTTACAACACACCTCCCAACAGAGCCCCTCCTAACTGACATTCTCTACACTGTCTGTGAAGTTACCTTTTCACCAGACTCACTTCACATTCCTTGTTCTGTCAGGGTCACGATACCCCCCTGGTGAGGAAGAGAACCACGATGTGGTTGCCCCAAACCCCCCCTTTGGGTGCATGTCTGTCCCCAGCACTCACCTAGGGGTCCCAACCAGAATCACTTCATGAAAATATATGTGTGCGGCGTGAGGTAGGGGTGCCACGTGTAGAAGAGGGGCCAGCAGGTGTTGGCGACCCAGCTGCTTCAATATTTCTAGGAGGGGATCTCAGAATAATGTAAAATCGATGCCTATGTTCTACAGAAGGGAAAAGGGTAGTCATGGTTGGATGGGGAAGAAGGCCTTGCACCCGACAAGAGGGAGAAGAGAGGAAGGATCACCTTCAGGAGAAGAAGATGTGGAGGCAGGACCCAAACCCAGGACAGGCCGATGCAGCCGAATAGCCCAGGTCTCGGGAGCCTAACGGGGCCTGAGTGCCCGTCCACAGCAGGCCGAGTTTTGCAAAGTGAGGTGGGCTTGAGCCCTGCCTGGGAAAGCTCACTGCTCTGGGGCCAGGGTTCTAGGAGGGGGTGCTCAGCCCCGGGCCTGGGGCAAGAGGTACAGGGAGAAATTCAGATGAACTAACCCGTCCTGTCCCCACCCCGCACAGGGCTCGAACATAAGGGCTCTATCTTGGAATCCACTGGGCTGTGTGTTAAATTCAGATTCCTGGGCCTCTTCTCTTGAGGTTGAGATTTAATATTCTGGGGACCAAGACATTCCCATGAAAAAAAATTTTTTTTTTTTAAGATTTATTTATTTTTTAGTTGAGAGAGAGGGAGAGGGAGAAGCAGACTCCCTGCTGAGTGGACAGCCAGACACGGGGCTCGGTCCCAGGACCCCGGGGATCATGACCTGAGCTGAAGGCAGATGCCCAGCCGGCTGAGCCACCCGGGTGCCCTGATACCCGCGTTTTAATGAAAGCCCCCCAAGGCTCTGAAGCGGAGATCCGTAGTCCATCCACTGACTTGGATGGATGGACAGAGAGCTCAGGAAAACCTCAGACCTGCTCCTGGCTACCAGGGCCCCCGAGAGCCTGCCGGCCATCAGCCCCACCGCTGGCTGTGATTGGGGCCTCTTGCACCTACTGTTTGCGGGGGACAGACAAGTTCACCCCTGGAGCTGGCCACTCACCTGGATGCACAGAGCCAGGTAGAGGATGCCAGAGTGTCGGAAAGGGGCCGCCCCCCGTTTCTAGGCCTGGGTGCTGCCGCAGGAACCCTGGACTTGGGGGGTTCAAGATGGGGGCTCTAGCTGAGTCTTCCACTGACCTCCCCAAGCCTTAGTGCCCTTATCTGTAAAATGGGCCAACGTGCATTTTTAGTTCTGAGGGTCACTGAGCAGATGCTCTGAAGACATGTATGTGGAGGTGTCCAGCACGGCACGTGGCAAGGCCGGGAAGCGGCCATCACGGCTCCCAGGGACCACAGACATTTCAGATCCCTCACCCAGTGCCAGGCACAGCCCCTGGCGCTGCACAAGTGCAAACTCGTGTAACCCTCGCAGCAGCCCGACGAGGCGGCTACTGTTATCCTCGTTCACTCCCCAGGAAAGAGCACAGAGACGTGAAACAACTTGCCCAAGATCCCACAGCTTGGACCCAGGCCATCTGTCCCTACAGTTGGTGTTGCTTAATGGTTGGTATGCTGTTGTGCCACTGGGGAGAGGCCTCTTCAGTCACGTTCTCCCCCTGCCTCTCAACTGTTTTTGAAGCATTTGTGAGCCACCGACCCTTCGCTCCAAATGACACCTTGTAAGGAAATGCCTCACAAAAATAGATACCCATGGAGCAACTTGGGTGGAAAGGGGGTGCTGTGGGCCACAGCCTAGCCCCCTCCCCCACTTCCCAGAGGAGCCCCACAGGGCGGTTGAAAACTAGAATAGCAACATCACCGAGTGATAACTAATTGGAGCTTAAAGCGCTCTTGGAATTTGGGATAGAAACACGTGATTTGTTCCTGACCTCAAGGCGGGGACCTTATCTACCCAGCCCGACAATCACTACACCTACACGCAAACACACACTCCCACACACTACACACACACACACACACACACACACACACACACACACGGGCCCCATCCTCTGCTCCCCCCAAATCCTGTATTGCGTGGGAATCTGGTTGAGTTGGGGGAGGGTAGACGGGAGCCCCCAGCCTCGTGGGGTATCCGCCCCACACACAGTGGCCCTGCCCTTGAGCCAGACCCCTCAGCACCTTGCTGCACCGCAAGCCTCTTCCTCCCAGGACCTCCGTGAACGAGCGGCCTCGTTAAAGCCCATTTCACAGATGCAGAAAGTCTCCACCCTGGTGGCCTTTCACGGGCGGATCACAGGGGACTCAGTCCTCACACTCAGCAGTGGCGCTGGCGGAGGACACTGGCCTTGGCCCTCAGCAGCCCTGGGAAGGGGCAGTGGTGGAGGAGACTCAGGATGAGGAGATGAGAAGTGCAAAGCCCGCTTCCCGGTGGAGGAGCCTGGCTGGCTGAGGACGCCCAGTGAGCCCATCAGTAATTGGACCTTGGGGCACCTGGCGGGGGGAGGGGGGTGGATTTAGGGATGGAGAAGAAGCCTGTGGGAGTACTTGTAATAATACTCACGACAGCTACAAACTTGAGTGGGTGCTCCCTGCATGATGAACCCAGTTCCTACACCGCCACAAATCACAGGCCTTGTCTAGCTGTCTGGGTGAGAATTGGAGGCAAATTTTTTTTAGTGTTTTATTTTTTCATGAGAGACACAGAGAGGGAGAGAGGGAGAGAGGCAGAGACACAGGCAGAAGGAGAAGCAGCTCCCTGTAGGGAGCCTGATGTGGGACTTGATCCCAGGACCCCAGGGTCACGCCCTGGGCCAAAGGCAGACACTTAACCAGTGAGCCACCCACGTGTCCCTGCAGGCAAATTTTTAGGCATTTCTCAGTTCACTGCTGCTTGGAAGATGTTGGAAATGTCTCAGCCAGTGACGTAGGGTGTTTGGAGATCATGGGTATTTTTTTTTTTTTAAGATTTTATTTCTTTATTCACGAGAGACACAGGCAGAGGGAGAAGCAGGATCCCTGCAGGGAGCCCAGTGCAGGACTCGATCCCAGGACCCCAGGATCATGCCCTGAGCCGAAGGGAGACGCTCAACCACTGAGCCACCCAGGTGCCCCCGAGATGATGGGTCTTAAAGCTGTGTGTGTGAGATGAATTGCAAGGGAGTCCTGGCATGGGGTCAGGGGCCATTGCCCCATGCGTCTTTGGGCCTGATATGACCTATTTCAGGACATGGCCCTGGAAAGGAACACACTGTAGAGGCATCGGAAAGCTACACGGCAGTAGGATAGAGACTCTGAATCAAGTGGCCCGGAGTGGGGTCGGATGTGGCCTCCAGCGTGACCCTAGAGGAAAGCCGAAGCTGAGAATCACTGTTCTAAACTCTTGGCCCTGGAGGTGTGATCCCCACCCCACCCCCAGCCCTGGTGTCCCCTGGAAACTTGCTGGAAATGCAGATTCTCAGGCCCCTGCCCCCTCTAGACCTACCAAAACCACATTCATATCCTAAGTGCTTCTCAGACTTGAATGTGCCTACACACTGGGGGAGGGCCTTGTTCAAATGTAGTTTCTGACTGGGATTCGGATCCGCTCAGTGCTAAACCTGAGAGGTGCTCCTGAGCCCAGGCGGTGGTCAGCATGATAACTGACTTTCCCGCAGTGTCTGGAGCTCACCAGGCCTTCACACAGACTCTTATCCTAACTCTTACCCTCATGCTGCCCTGCAAAGCTGGTGGGCTGGCACTATTTACCCCACTGGGGGGAGGGGTTCTGTTTTGCAAACGGAAGGCTGAGGCTTAGAGCCCTAACGCCACCTCTTCTTGCTCATGGCCCTCCAGCTCACATGCGACCAAGATGGGACTTGGAGCTGCAATTCTTGTGGCATCGGCTACCGCACCCCATCACCCGGGGTCTCAAGCCTCCTGTGACTGCTTGCTAGTTGAATGACAGGTTAGCGCACTCCGTGAAGGGAGAAAATGATTCACGTGTGACTTGTGTGAGGGGAAGAAAAGAGTCACAGGTCACTGGTTCTCAACCTTGGTTATATGATGAAATCTTCTACGGGAGCTTTAAAAAATACCCAAGCCTGTGTCCCAGCCCCGGCGATTCTGATTTAACTGATCTGGTTGTGGCCTGTGCTTTGCGATATATTTAGAGTCACCCCAGTGATTCTAATGTGCAGCTGAGGCTGGGAATTTCCTTTCTTTTTTTTTTTTTTTTTTTTAAAGATTTGTTTATTTATTTGAGAGAGAGTGAGAGAGAGAAAGCAACCATAAGTGGGAGGGGCAGAGGGAGAGGGAATTACAAGCAGACTCTGAGCTGAGTGCCAAGCCCAACATGGGGCTCGATCTCACAACCCTGAGATCACGACCTGAACCAAAACCAAGATTCAGATGCTTAACCGACTGAGCCAGCCAGGTGCCCCTGGAAACCTCCTTCTGTCTCCCATACCTCCTGACACAGTCCTGTCTCTGTGCGGACACAGCCTCTGATTGCAAGATCCTTCCTGTTGATTTTGGATGGATTCCTATGGAATCCATCCATTGCCCCTGAGCCTAGCAGGGGGGGGCTTCCTGCGGGGACAAACATGCTCTTCCAGGATCCCAACCCACAACCTTATTCCAGGTTGCCAGATTTAGGAAATAAAAATACAGGGCACCCAGTGAATGCTGAGTTCCAGAAAAAACAATGAGTCAATGTTTTAGCCTAAGTACGTCCCACGTAATATGTGGGGCATATTTATACTACCAATTCCTGTATTATTTATCTGAAATTTAAATTTAACTGGGTGTCCTGTATCTTAGCTGGTAACCCTGAGTCTCATTCCTAGCAACCAGGCCTTCTGAAACGAGAGTATCTGAGGTGAGGATGTCTGGGGCTGGCTTGGGGTGTTCAGTTTTGTCAGATGACGGCTGCTCAGAGGATTGGTTTTCAGGTTCCTTTATTAAAACTTCCCCAGATGGACAGACACAACACCCTTCTTGTCTTCTTGGCTGCCGAGTTGGTTTTCCATGAATATGTTTCACGTGAATGAGCAAACCGGTTTCTCCTCTCCCTGGCACCAGGCAGTGTTCACCCATGACACAGCCCATCTAGAAGCTGGGAGCCCAGAATTTGAACAAGGAAAGATTTTTTTTCCCCCCCTGGAACTGAGGAACATGAGCCAAACAACTATATAAAAGTTTGGTAGAAATGTCATAGATAGCACATTCTAGGAAAGTTGGCCATGGGTGATCGACTTACATATGCAGCTGGCACTCACACTGCGGGTCCTGATGTGATGTTCTTTAATAAAAATAATGGCCCAATAAAGTCAGGGTGATGAAGGTCTAAACTGCAAGGGTATATGTTAGTGAGCGTAAGTTGCCTGCTCATGTCATAATTTATTTTGAAAAATATTTCTTGTCCACCTACTGTGTGCCAGGCATTGGGCATGCACAGATGCACCCCTGCATTCTGGTTTCCCCATTCTGTTGGTGGAGACAGAAGAGGGAGGGCAGCACAATGAATGCTTTGATGAGGGTAAGTACAGGGGTACTGACCCAGTGGAGGGGGCGGGATGGGGTCTCTAGAGGAAGACCTGAAACACAGACGTGAATTAGTGAGATGAAGAAGGTGAAAGGAACAGAGAATACTACAGGTGGAGGAAAGAGCATATGCCAAAGCCAGGAGAGGGGAGAGGACATGGTGCCCTCAGGGAACTGTGGGTTGTGGGTAGAGCTAGAGGGTATGAGACAAGCAAAGGAAAGTCATGGAAGGGTCTATAAGCAGACGAAGCATATGACCAAATTTATCTTGACATAGTATAGAGGTTGGGGTGGAAAGGATAGACCTGGAGTCACGGAGATGAGGCTGAAGGCTGGTGTAGGCTGGGACTATGCTCTAGGAGGTTTATAGAGGAAGGGCTATAGGGCTTGGAGATTCCATAGGATACCAGGGGTAAGGAAAGGACAGTGTCCCTATGGCTTCTGGCAGGGGAGATGCATCTGGTAGCACAACTGCCCAGAATAGGAGCTGCATCTCCACACCCAACCTGCCACCGGAGCTCCAGGCTTGAAGACCCAACTGATTCTTGATCGCCCTTTTGGATGACTAACAGGCTTTTCCTGGTTGCGACTCTAAGGGAGGAAAAACTTTTTCCTCTCCCCTCTTAGGTTTTGTACCCAGGGCCCTGCAAATTAAACTGACAAGAGACAGAGGAACAGGAGAACAGGCATACAGATTTTTCTTGTTGTTAATATTTTCATTTCTCCGTGTACACGAGGGTCTTGCAGAAAAGGAAGACCGTGAAGCCTGAGGGCTTATATACCATTTTAACAAAGAGTGAAAAAAGTGTGGGGAAGCCATAAGACAAAAGCATAGGGTTGGGCCTTCTAGGGGTGGTACGTTGTGGGAAGGTGAGTGGATGGGGTAAACCCATGGAAGATAAGGGTTCTTCCAGAAAGGCTTGTTGATGTAGATTCAAGTTGGCACCATCTTTAGGGGTAAAAGTAGTCTCTTCTTCCTAGCACAGGAGAGGAAGATGGGTACATCTTTGCAAAGGGAAATTTATGCCTTTTATATGGAAAGAGGGAAGGTAAAGAGCTTTAATGTGTCTGCTCTTTCTTCATTGCCTTCAGCTCAAAACCATCCTTAGGCCAAGGTGGCATATTTTGGGGTGGCATATTCTGATACCCTGCGTGGCCAATATAGAAGTCTCAGACTTATCCTCCTCGCTCCTCCCCTTTTGGTTCCCCCACCCTCTTCCTTCTTTCTTTTCTTCTTTTCTGTCTTTTATTCCCAGTTCTGCATCCATCTATTTGACCTCCAGTGGGTCACACAATCCCTCTGGACCTTGGTTCCAATAAAATGGAGGTACCAGCAAATTTTCTCAGGCTCACCATCGACATCTCTTCCTGTTCTAAAATGTGAAGACTGGGGGCACCTAGGTGGCTCATGGGTTAAGCATCCAACTCTTGATTTCCGTTCAGGTCATGATCTCAGGGTTGTGAGATCGAGTCCCATATCAGGCTCCCCCCTGGGCGTGAAATCTGCTTAAGATTCTCTCTCTTTCCCACTCCCTCTGCCCCTCCCTGCTTCCACTCATAGTCTCTCTCTCTCTCTCTCAAATAAATAAATAAAATGAAATTTTAAGACTGGGCCTTTGAAAAAGCCAACCAACCACAGCAATTACAAGGTTGGGCTTTCAAGTCCGACCAGCAGGGTATTATCCTGGCTTTGCCGTTGCTAGCATTTCATCTAGGCAAGATCACATCAACTCTCCAAGTCTCAGTTCCCCATGTATAGAATGGAATCAACAATAATATCTACTTCATACAATTTTTGTAAGGAGATAATCGATTTACTTTAGTGCCTGGCACATAGTAAGCTGCCAATACATGTTGCTGTTAAACTACATCGACATACATGTACTACATACATACATACATCAACTACATAATATATTAATAATAGCCATTATTATAAGCTATACACTAGCCAATGTGGTGATCTAGGAAGTGGGCATAAAAGCAACTAAAATTTTTGAACACTTGCAATATGCCATGAATATTTCTACATTGCACATAGTCCATTCTGTACACCTTGAGGTGGGCACTGTAACTAGCTCCCTTTTACATCAAGGGAGCTGAAGCACAGAGAAGTTAAGTAACTTGCCCAAGGTCACATCACTAAGAAGTGGCAGGACTTGGCCTTTGAACCCAGGATGTCTGGCTTTGAGGACCACACTTTTTGTCACCATGCAGAACACGGACCATAATAATATGCTCAGGATCTTCCTCTGTTTATTCTTTTGCAACACTCCAAGCATTCCTACCTGTAAGGAAAAGAAATTTGACATTCATTTAATTTAGATTATATTTTCAATCAAGAACTCTAAATAACCTGAATCTGTGTTTCTCTCTCTTTTTTTTTTTAACATGCTATTTACTTAATTGACACATAGAGAGAGAGCATAAGGAGGAGGTGCAGAGAGAGAGGGAGAAGCAGGCTTCCCACTGAGCAGGGAGCCTGATGCAAGGCTTGATCCCAGGACTCTGGGATCATGACCCAAGCCGAAGGCAGACGCTGAACCGACTGAGCCACCCACCTGGCCCTGGATTTGTGTTTCTCAAACTGTGTTCCATGGATCACTACATCTATAGCAACAAAATGTTAATAGGAGTTATGGCCTCAGAGGATTCTATGGCCAAGTGAGTTTGGAAAAGTCTAGGCTAAGCAAAGGTGCTTGCTTAGTAAACTGTAGGACATCTCAGGGACTTTAAAATACTAGTGCACACTGTGAATCTCTGGGTGGGAACTAGAAGAGCAGTGCTTCTCAGATGTACTTCACTGTGGAACCCTTCCTTTCCTTTTCATAGAACATTCCACAGGATTCGTGTTCCATGGGACACACTTTGGGAACTACTGTTAATGGTGAAATAGGTTAATAGAGAGCCGGAGAGACTGAAGAAGAACAGGGCAATTAAAGTCTGTAGGGACTCCTGGGTGGCTCCATCAGTTGAGCGTCTGACTTCTTTTCGGCTCAGGTCCTGATCTTGGGCTTCTGGGATGGAGCCCCATGTCAGGCTCCAAGTTCAGCGGGGAGTCTGCTTGAGGTTCTCTCTCTCCCTCTCCCTCTGCCCCTTCCGCTCATGCTTGCTTTCTTTCTCAGATAGATCAATAAATCTTAAAAAAAAAAAAAGTAATAAAATCTGTAGCTTGGCAGGAAAAGTCAGAAGTTTGAATACCTAGTTCAGAGAAAACAGAAATCCTATCTAACTTAGAGGTCAGAGACAAGGACAAACTGAACATGGATTTTGTCATGGGCAGAACTTTACATAAACACATAAATATACATAAATATTAGAGCATTTGGTAACACTGGACTTACCTTCTTACATGACAGTAACAAGCTACCCTGTTTCTTAGGCGAATGGTCCTATTTGCCACAACCCTCCCCACTCCCTGCTTTATTCTAAGTTGGCCCATTTTTTCCATCATTTGTGCTACAGGGAAATGTTTGGTTGTGTGACCCCTTGATCCATCTGCATCTTATAAGCCTCATGGAATCTGGAGTAGAGGTTTATAGTCTATAATTGCCACTCAGGTATTTATTTTTATCATGAGTTCTTTTTTTCTCATTGTAGAAGTTACTCATGCTGTTTGCAGAAAAGTCAGAAGTATAGAAAAAAAAAAAAAGGAAAACTGAAACTACGGCATGCATAGTAACCAAAGCTCAGATAATAACCCAAACTGTTAATCTTCTGGTATATTCCCTCTTTGCATCTGCATATCTAAGTTTTTGTTATATTTTGGAACACACCATATGTGGTTTTGTATCATTCCTCATTCAGAGCACATTGTATTAGTTCCGAAGTATGGTTTATTCTGCTCTATTGTAATAGCTGAGTTTCTAAGAAAACTCATTTTCTTAAAAATCACTTAACAATGAAACCAGAAAGGTTAGGGACTAGAAAATTTTAGACTCACAATAAAAAAGGTATTTTTCCTGCCCAAATATCTATCACTGAGTTGCTTTTCATAGTCATTAAGGGCACAGCTCTAAAAGTTAAACACTTGAACAAAACCAATGTTATATAGTTCAAAAGGGATTGCAAAAAACAAAAACAAAAACAAAAACAAAAAAACAAAAACCCCCCAAATGTCAAAATGCAGTGAAGGACTTGAATGTGATTTCATTAAATGTGAAAATGGGAAATGCAACTTTTCTAAATTCACGTGGGATAATTTAATATAATCTATAAGTTACGATTTATGTGGCTCATACAATACAAATGTAAATAGACAGTTGACTACTTCATCTACATTCCTAAAAGTTTATATATTCAAATTTGCTCAAAGGCCTCTTACACTGGAAAAATGAGGGCTGCTCTTAGAGGAGGGGCATACAGAGGCATCGGTTGGTCCTTTATGTGGAACCCCAGCATCCTATAAGTGAAAGGGCTTCGATGGCCATTCCAGAGAACTGTCTCCTTGCAGTCTGAGTCCCGTCCACAAATCACAACCTGTGACTGTCCATTCTTGGCACGAAGCTCTCCTGTGATGGGAAACCTAGTACCTCTCAGAGGTGTGCTCCAGAGCTTGTGGCTAAGGACGTCTTCCTCACACCGAAGCTGAGCATCTCCTGCCAACTCCCATCCAGTCACCCAATTCTACTCTTCAAGTTGAAATCCAGTTCTTTTCCTCTTAAGTATTTCAAGAAAGCTATTATTTTGTCAAGCAATCTTTTCTAAGTGAGGCATCTTTTATCTGGTCAAGTTTCTAATAGATCATAGTTCCTCGGTGTTTCTAGAAGCTCAGGACTATTTCAGGATTGCATAAATGTAAAAAAGAGTTAAATGAAGATATCTCTGGATCAGAGCAAGAACAAGCACGGGGAGGGAATCTGAACCACAGTAGCTATCTTCCGTGTCATCTCAATCATTCCTCACAGCTCCCAATGAGAGCGTGTTGGTCAAGATTTATGATCCTGCAAGGGACAGCAAACCAACTCAAACTGGCTTAAGCAATCACACAAACAGATTAATAAGGAACACTGAAAATCCCCAGAAGTTGATCTTGGCTTTCACTAAGTTCACTGAGTTCCTGGTCAAGTTATGATCCGGGAACTTGCAGCAAGATCATCAATTTATGATCCAGGAACTCAAATGCTTCTTTTTGACCTCTCAGCAATGCAGTCTGCTGAAGGGCCTTCATTCTTGGTCAAAAATCTGGTAACTCCTTGCCACTCCAGGTCTACATCCTTGTAAATTCAAGTTCAGCAGGAAAGAGGCCTCTGGGATTACAAGAAAAACCTCATTGTATCTCATTGGCTTTGACTGCCTCCGAACCAGTGGCCAGGCAGGGGACATGGGTGATCGTGTTACCTTGGCCTGAGACCCACGTCTACTTCTGAAGCTAAGAGGGGAGGCTGTGTTTAAAATGTGTGGACTATAAATGAGGGAGGGGTGGTTCCCCAGAAGGAAGTCTGGCTGCTGTTCCCCAAAGGAGTGGGACTGGAGCGCCCACTCAGCCATATCCACATACCATTATTTTAATCTCCCATTTAGAGACAAAGGAACCAAAGCTCCCGAGACAGGAAGCTGTTTGTCCAAGGCCACATACGGAGAAAGTGCGGAATGAGAACTGCTGTGTGCTCGGCTGCAAAGCCAGTCCTTTCCCCTCTGTCCACAGCAGGGGTGGTTCTGCTGACCCGAACTGAACCCCAGCAAATGCATCTCTGCTTTTTATGATTCAGTAACTTTAGGTGACAAAGTAACTGATTTTAAGCCCTGGTGGATAAACTCTTCCTGAATCATTTAAGCTAAGCTACACATTTGATCCAGAATTCCTGGCAAAGGTGTTAGAATTTCTCCATGATTAGTCAGTGAGCTCATCAGTATCTTCCCAGAACCTGGGGGCCGCGGGGGCTGAGCCTTCAGGAGTTAGTCACCCACTTCATCGCCATTGTCATTTCCTGGTAGCGAGTCCATTACTGTCTGTCACGGGGCCTTGTTGGTCATGGACAGCCTCAGTGGTACGTCTGGGCATAGCAGAGTGGAATCCTGGGATGATCCTGCTCCAAGGAGGAGATTTGTTTGGCCAGTGCACTGCTTTAGACGTAAATACGAATGCCTTGGTCACGGGGGGCAGTAGTCCCTATTATCATATCAGTGAAGCCTATTATACATGAATCTGTCTGTTCTGAAGATATTTGAACTGCTATCCCCGAAAGACCCTAGAAAGCTAAGCTGCATCCCTTATCAAGAGCGTGATGGAATCGTGCATGAAATATCTTCATATATGGGATACCAGCCAGCCCTTAAAAGGAATATAATGAGGTCACCAAATATCAGCATTGGCAAATCTCAAAAACATCATGTTGAGTAACAACAACAGCAGCATTACAGAAGGTTCCATGCCAGATCATGTTGTATGTGGTGTAGGGCGAGACGCGAACTAAAAATGTAAATGCACGCATAGCCACTTCAAGATGGTAGGCCCTTGGGGCCAGAGGAAGAGGCTTGACGTGGTAAAAGGGAACTGGGGCATCATCAACTTTACTTGGAATGTTTTATTTCTTAAGCGGAGTGGCGGATCCAGGGACGTTTGTCACCCTCACTCTCCGCACTTTCTTTTTTAAAAAATAAAATATTTGATAATATTTGATAATGGGACATGTTAACCCTGACATGTGTCAGGGTTAAGTGTCCACCTGTCAGACGTTGTATTGGTCAGGATTCAGCAGCAGAGACACAATCTACTCTGGGTCCCTCGCTAGTTTAGGCTGAAGAAGATCTAACAGTGTTGACAGCATTATCCAAGAGGAGGAAGGCACCAAGCTGAGTTTTCAGGAATACTTTCGAGAACCATGCTGCAAAATGAGGGGCCGTTAAAAGTGCCACTGTCTTTTAAGATCATAAAAAGACCAGACTCTCAGCAATGACACTTGTCAGGAGAAACAGTGGGAGCAGCAGAAGTGTGGCTGCCCCCTCTCTGCTTCCTTCCTGGTGGTGGAAACTCATGGGCATCTGGGAAGCGTAACCCTGAACTTTTCCAGCTTCTGCGGTGAGGGAAGACCCACGAGGAGAAGGTAGGAAATGTCATTGATCTACCACATTTCTCCCAGGCTCTGAATTGTTCCACCATGTAATCCCCTCTGCCTTTACACCACCAGGCCCCAGCCTCGAACTCATACCTCCACCCCCATGCTGAACCTCTACCCCCAGCCTCCATGATCGATTGGGGAAGCGGTAGTCATAGGACCATGTGAGAATCAAGAAGCAATTCACTGAGCACCATTACAAGACGGCAGGTTTATGCACGTAGGACCGGGCAAAGGATGCATTTGACCTGGAAAAATGTCTGGGGTCACACAGGACCCCAGTCAGTAAGGTGCTCCCAAGAGGAAGGTGTAGTGCTTTAGTGGTGAAAGAGCCCAGCTCTGGGCTCAGACCAACCACCTCAGGCCGTTTTTGATGGCCTCACTGTTTGCTAAAGGGTGGCCTTGGGCAAGTCCCTTAAATCTCTCTGCCCTGAAAAATGATCTAAAAAATGAAGATGATGATGATGGTGATGATGCTAAGAATAATAAAACCTCCCTCACCAACTGTTGTAAAGATTACAGGAATAACGATAAGCAGCAAGCGCGAGCAGTGCTTACCAGGCCCTGGGCTGAGCATAGCATATACTGTAACTCATGTAACGTCACCGCAGCTGGGGAGATGGGTACTTTTGTGGTTGACATCTCCCAGGTGTAGAAACTGAGGTTTGAACCCAGTGGTCTGGCATCAGACTCTGTGCCCCTGATGGCTCCATGCTGCTCCTCTCAGGGTAACGTGAAGGGCTCAGGACAGACTGGGTACCCCGGGGCATTACCTGGAACAGCGGGTAGAGAGAGGTGAGCGTGGGAATCACAACACTAATTCCTGTCAAATGGGAAAAATATGTGCCACCTGTGGCCCGGGGCGAGGGCACAGCTAGGCGGAGTGTCTCCCATCACTCCATGTCCCCACTGCCAGGGTGGGTAGTGCGGGTCAAGGTGAGGGAAGAGGCTGTAGCAGAAGCAGATGTGATTTTTATTGACCTTTGGGAGAAAGCCTCCCTGTTTCAAGAGGCAGCAACTCACCCTTGGAAGTCTGTAGGGGCTCTCACGACCAGTGGGTGCCCAAAGGTGCAGGCTGGGAAAATGGGCAGGAGCAGAGGAGAAAACTGCAAGGGGTGGCCACTGTCCTTTGCGTGTCCTGCGGAAATTCCCTGCCATGGCCCTCCCACGAGAGTTTCTTACCACTCTGGTGGGGGCATCCAAGGGATGTGCTTAGATGCGCCTGGGAGTACGAAGTACCAGAGATCTAACCTGGCTTTGGGGGTAGGAAGTGCCAGAGATCTAACCAGATATTTCTACACGGGGAGGATTCTGTGCCCCAGCTTACTCTCCGTCATTGACAAAGGGGACGTTGGCGTGTGTTAGAAAAGTGTTAAAAGACATGCTAGAGCCCAACTGGGACTTTCTTGGTGTACAAACTCTAATAATGCTGCCACAGCACCGTGAATAAAGGAGCTCTCTTTCAAACAAATGTGTATTTTATTAAATTCATCAATGACTACATAGCTTTGAGAAATAGCAGATGAGAGATATGCACAAAGTACTCAGCCTTCAGATAAGGAATGTTGGTGAATATGTGCATTAGGGGACTGGGGACTGGTCTTCGTCCCCAGGGCCTGGGAAGCAGGAGGATCTGAGCCCACAGCGCCCCGCGACTTCCATACACACCGGGCAGGACTGGCTACGTAATTAGCAAGGCCCCGTGTGAAAGGAAAATTAAAAATGTATTGAGAATTTTGAGAGTGAAAGGAGAACATTGAGCCAAGCAAGGGGTCCCTCTCAATGTGGGGTCCTCGGAGGCTGCACAGGTCCCATGTACATGAAGCTGTGCCCGCTGCTGAGGATTCTCCCCAGACGAAAGCATAGTCTGGATGCTGGACAATGAGCCCTCCACTGAGCTGCCTTTTCTTTTTCAAAGACGTTAGCAGAGCAGGATGACAAATGATTTCACATACAAAAGCTGAAGCCTGAAGAGCTTCCCACTGCCCCCCCTCCCTTCCTTCTACCTGCGAGCATTGAGCATTGGCCTTGTGTGGGGGGCACTGGGAAAGATTTCATTCCCAACCCTCAAGACACTCATTGTCTAGAAGGCAACGAAGGAGGCTCCTGGGGGGCTCAGTGGTTGACGGTCTGCCTTTGGCTCAGGTTTTGATCCCAGGGTCCTGGGATCAAGCCTTGCATCAGGCTCTCTACTCAGCGGGAAGCAAGCTTCTCCCTCTCTCTGTGTGTGCATTCTCTCTCTCTCTTTCTCACATAAATTAAATTAAATTAAAATGAATTAAATTAAATAAAATAAATAGAGGGCAACAAAGGATCCTCAAGAGGCCCTTCTAATTCTTCATGGACCTGGGGATCCAGGGTTCTGATTGTGTTTTAGAAAGTCACACTGGCCCAGGGTAGAGGCTGGCTCTGAGCCAGGTGGATAGTAGGGAGCCCATGTGGGATTGCTCAGTGCCTTGGTGAGACACAGCCAGGTCCCAAGTGACAGCAGTGATCTCTGGTGCTCCTCCTGGGGAGGAGGAGGTGGATTTAAGAGTTAGTACGTGGCTGGGTTTGGTGACTGCTCAGAGGTGCGTGGGTATTAAAAGAACATCTTAAAATGACTTCTTGGCTTCTGACTTTGAGCAGATACATGGGCACAGAGAGAAAGCCAGTTTAGAGCATAAGATTATCCTTGTTCTTAGTAATTCTGCAGATTGAAGATTTCAAGAGAGCTGCATATCACTAAATGCTTTTCTGACTCTCCCATCACACCTCTCCTTCCTCCCAACCATGAGCCTCCTCCACAAAATCAACACAGAGAAGAGCACAAAAGAGTCGCCAGTCCTTAGTGGAAATATGCAGAACTGCAAGTTAAGTGGAATGAACTTAATAGATTGGTCATTCCACCTCAGAAGCAGAGCAAATACAATTTGGGAAAAGGAAATTTCGGGTTTATAATTGTTTCTACTTCTGTAATCAAAGGCAATCATCCTAACACAAATATGTTAAAAAAAAAACAGAAATAAATCCCTGGCTTTTATCATCAGACTCTTTGGTAACTATTTATTTACACCTTAAAGACTGTAACAGATGAACTCAGGTACTTTTTAAAAGTTATGGGGGTGGGGGAGAGAGAAGGAGGATCCTTTTCAAGTTTAGCCAGATCTTTACCTTAAAAAAGAAAATGCCTTTAATGGTTAATTGCTTCATAGTCACCTTGTGGCACAACACAAGTCCTTGAAATGATTAACAGGAGGAGAAGATTGGTGGCAGCCCATAACATTTCCCTTATTTAGAAAGCATTTGAGGCCGACTCTATCATGCAGTCTTAAAATAGTAGCTAATCAGATTCTGATTCGGGGAACTGTAAAAATATGGAAGCCCCAGCCACGTCACCTAAGCGGTAATTAGCATTAAGCTACACCGTGTCCACTTCTCATTTCACACTTTACAGATCCCTTAGTTCCACCTCAACAGTGATGGAGGGAAACTACTCAGGTATTCATGTATGCCGACTCACACCGATACTCTCAGGGGGAAAATGGTCCTTTGATAGAACTTAGCAAATGAATTCTTGTCCATGTTCAAGTCACCCAGAGTCGGTCTTAAAAGGGGTCCTTTTCATCCCTTGCATGTTGCGGTGGGGCTCCACCATCCTGGGTCACCACCTCCTTCATGCGCTTTTCTTGGTGTGGCTTTCGGGGACAGGCACGGGAGCTCCAATACCGAGCCATCTCCTTCCCAGAGCTCCTGTATTTCAGCTTTCTTTCATAGCTTCTGTGGGAGGGAGCTGCTGTGGCAGTTGGCAGGGGGAGATCAAGAGAGAGATTTCTCTACTGACCTGTTCAATGATGCAATAACACACTTTTCGTGGAAGTAACTGTTCAGTGGATTTGGTCTTTAGGTGCCTCACTCTGCGAGCCTGGGCAGCTGGAGAAGGTGCATCATACAAAGACCTGATGGTACAGCTCCAGTCTTCTCTCTGCCTTGCACCTGGTGGCTTCTCTCAGGGGCCAGGTGTCCAGTGGCATATGCGTCCCCATCGACCACAGGGTCTAAGCTGGCCCAAAAGACTTCCTATGTGGGAATTGTTGTTATTATTTCTTACAGGAACCCATCTCTGTGCTTTGAACTGGCCAAACCAGACTTCTCTCTAGGAGGATATTTGATCAGGAATGTTTCTACCTCATGATGGGCCATGCTCTAGGGATTGAAGAATGACCAAATTGACTTGGGTTCTAAAGACTTAATCTAGCATCTTCTTAAATGGGATTACTCACATTCCTGAGGCATGTGAAGCGAAACTGGAATTTGCTCCAACATTTTTGCTGGAAGCAGGTGGAAGTTTTTTAACCAGCCTTTAGGGGAAGATGCCAGATATCCAGATGGACAAAGAAGGAAACATCCTGGGGAGAGTTGGCAGTCAGAGGGCATGAATGGAGTTACAGATTGTACTTTGGAGCTGGAGTGGGAGAGCTTCTGGCTCTGGGGGAACACTGAGAGTCTGCTTGGTACATGGCTTCATGTCAAGATATCAGGCCATGAAAAGCCTAGGCCCTGTGTAATTTCTGGATGATTTGAGTGTAGAGAACATAAGGGATAAACCAGCTTCAAACTTTCTGCTACAGTAGAGACAGTCGTTGTTTGGCTACAAATTCCTGGGTATTGGGGCAGAGTCCTGGTTGCTAAGCCAGGGGGAATAGCTCTGCCCCATCCACTGAGAGTCAAGGATCCATTGCTGATGTATATTTCCTGGGCCCACTTGGGCAGCCTTCAGGTTGACACAGGGTGTGTTCATCCAGGTACTGCAAAAATGTCCTACTAGAAATGAGGACTGGAGTTAACTCAAAAGCTTCTTGGACAAAGGAATACGATAGTTTTGTGGTTTTTCTCCCCTCCTCAGGAAGTCTGGTTAGTAGCTCTCTGAAGCAAAGGGTCTTCCAGCTGGAAAAGCACCTCTGGGAGCCAGGAGGGTGGGATGCAAATGTGCGAAGGGAGAATGGGAATGACCCCAAATGTCCCTTCTGCAGTGAGGCCATTCACAGCCACCCAATATCATTTATTGGCATTGTCTACCAAACCCTTCTGATACATTACAGAAACTCTTAGAAATCATGCATTACCATCTAGCTAGGCATCCCTTAGCCCAATCAAGTTAACACACAAAATTAACCATTGCAGGCAATAATGGAAAAAACCCCAATTCATCATAATGTTCTTTCTGTAGAGTCTTCAAATTAATTAGAAACTCCATATGAGCTAGGAATTTTGAGGAAGGAGGGATCCTTGTACACTGAGGTCACATTGGGCTTTAGGGAAAAAGTGTGATAGGATTTGGAATTCAAGGGAGGTTATAACTTATTTAAGTAGAGAGGAATGTGGGTATCAAAGATGAGGTTAGAGCAGGAGCAAAAAAATGGGACCAGGACCATGTGGGACATTTTTAAGAGCAAGTAAGTAAACCAATCTGCTGGAGTAGAAGTTTTCCAGAAGGGGGCTGGTGGAAAACAAAGCTAGAAAGCTAGGTCAGGCCAAATTAGATGGGGCCTTGCAATGCCAAGCTAAGAACTTGAGGTGACACAGCCAAGTAAGTGACCTGGTAAAACAGCTGAAACCAATCAGCAGTGCTTAACCTATAGTCCCTCCATAAGTGGTATATTTATACCCTGGCCTTGAAAGTGTGACTTGCCTTCTTTTAATCTCCCAAATAAGGATGCTTGGGTGGCTCAGTGGTTAAGCGTCTGCCTTTGGCTCAGGTCATGATCCCCGGGTCCTGGGGTCAAGTCCCGTATTGTGCTCCCTGCAGTGAGCCTGCTTCTCTCTCTGCCTGTCTCTGCCTCTTTCTGTATCTCTCATGAATAAATGAATAAAATCTCCTATACAGAAAGTGACCACAGGCAGGTATGCTGTTATTTCTTTGCCAGAATTCCATAATCTTGTTTTAAAACCTATTACCCAATTTGGAATGCGCCTAAATCCTAACTCCCAGACAAAGTGAGCCTGGCCTTGAAAGAGCAGGAGTTTTTGTCCTTTAACACAAGCCAGTCATTCTAGGTAAGAATAACAATAATAATGGCTGAACCCATCCCAAAATCCTGCCACAAATTCCAAACTCTCAATTACCTGAGCCAGCCTAAGGGGTATGTGGTGAGTGGAACTGTTCCCTGGAGGTAAAAAAGGGAGTGGTGGTAGCCAGCTTCACCTCTCCCCCACCTGCCTACCTGGCATTGGCAAATTCCATCAATTGCTTTGCCAATGCCAACCAAGTCCTCTCAAGAGAAAAGTGTAGGTTTCCTGATTTTCTCAAAGATTCTTTACTGGATGGATGGATGGATGGATGGATGGATGTTGGAGAAATGTATAGACGGATGGATGGACAGGTGGATCGATGGATGATGGACAGATGGGAAGAAGACCCCACTTCAGGTTCCAGAACAGCTCACTTAATGTCTCAGGAAAGCATCATACTATCATTGAATGACAAACATCTTCCTCACTACAAAATGTTTTAAAAGACAATATAGTCCAGGGAAGTAGAGAAAAATCAATAACGTGCCCTTCATTTAACTACTTCTTAGTGGCCTACACTTTGGATTTGAATATTCATTCTTTAATATATTGGATCTTAACTCAAAATGTGAGTATATCATTCAAAAGCAAAGTGTTGAGTGCCTTTGCATTATGCAAGGTGCTGGGGACAAAGCAATGAATGGGATGGAGG
The DNA here is from genome assembly GCF_048164855.1 of Canis lupus baileyi. Taxonomy (NCBI): domain Eukaryota; kingdom Metazoa; phylum Chordata; class Mammalia; order Carnivora; family Canidae; genus Canis; species Canis lupus. Next base: position 86,273,884 of record NC_132839.1, on the reverse strand, counting down.
TGGTTCCTATCTTCTCATATATTCTGAAATTAAATAAGATACTTAATGAGAAAATAGCCTGATGTTGGGAAGCTAGTAAGTGTTCAGTGTGGGGAAAATTAAAAATTGAGTAAATAAATGAAAATAATTAATTAGTGATTTCTAAAAAAAAAAATAATAATAATAATAATTAGTGATTTCTGAAGTGAGTCATCTCATTTGGTGTTTTCTCCTCTTTTCTCATTTGCATACCGACATCATGATTTGTGCCTTGTACACAAACTGCATTGCTATTATTTATTGAATATTTATTCTTAAAATCAAATCACTTGTTTTCTATCTAAACATTTTTTGAAACGAAAATATCCTACCATTGCTGCAAATGGAAAATCATTGTCATTTGCTATCAAACAAAAGTAATCCTGAAAATACATATAATGGGAAAAATAAAACAGTGATGTTATTCAATTCTAGCTTAGGGAGATTGGGCCTAAGGCCCCCTTTCTATTATTTATACCAGGGAGTTTACCACATGTTGGAAAGTGTTGAAGCACATTAGTACCCCACTGAGACTTTATCTAGTACAAAATACATACAGTGATGAAATGCCAATGTGACTTAAGGAACACTTTCGGTGAATGTGGATTTTATTAAAGTCAACTATAACCACTTAGCTTTGAAAAATAGCAGTGGATAAATATATAAGAAAGTACTCAGTCCTCAAAAAATGAGTGCTTGGTGACTATCTGCATAGGAGACAAGGACTTGGGCTCATTTATCACTGTTTGTTAGACTTACAGAGCTGCCAGTAATAGACATTTATTTCTCATGATTCTGGAGGCTGGACGTCTGAGATCAAGGTGTCGGTGGGTTGGTTTCTTCTGAGGCATTTCTCCTTGGCTTATAGATGGCCATTTCCTATCTGTTTCTTTATGCTGTCTTCATTCTGTGTCTGTGTCCAAATTTCCTCTTTCTATAAGGACATCGGCTTTATTGGATTAGGGTCAACCCTAAAGACCTCATTTTAACGAAGTACCTCTTTAAAAATCCTCTTTCCAATTACAACTCTGAGGTACTGGTGGTTAGAATTTCAACACATTTTGAATAGACACAAAAACAAACTGTATCCTTCCTAGCATCTAGAATAGTGCTTGACATACAATAGGTGCTCAATAAATGTTTGTTGAATGAGAGAATGGAAAGATGAGTGGATAAACCTATAGCCCCCCTCCGGGATCTATGATATAGGAAGATCCTACAGGTTTCATATTATTTAGTCTTTTCAGAAATATTTTTCATATATGCTTATGAATAGGTACTAGCATGATTGTCCATAAAGAAAAGTTATTTCAGTGAGTTCACAGAAGTACAAAGGACCTACTTTTGACCATTTTAGATTCATTCATTCATTCAAAAGTATACAACTAGAAGGGATGGTTAATTGGTCCTGGCTTCTTTCTCTGTCTTCCTTCCCTGGATTTCACCTTGGATTACGTCCTAAATTTTGGTCCACGTCCAATACCCAGGAATCCCTGACAGATTATCTCTACATCTGCACATTTATATTGGGCCAACGCCTTATAAATTCCAGAAGGCCTCCACACTTACCCAGCCCTGACTTTGCATTAGAATCCTCTGGGAAGCTTTGAACATTTTCCCCACTGCCCATATCTCAACCCAGTTGGATTGAATTGGAATCTCTGGAGAAGAGGCCTGGACATCAGTATCTTGTCGGCCTCCCTACACAGTTCCATTGTACAACAAGCCCAGAAAACCCAGGAAATCCATGTTCCCCCGGAGAATAACCAGATCATATAAACTCCAGGGCTCTGCACATACCCCAGTCTCCTAAAGATGTTGTCTTCCTGCCTTGAGCATCCTTACTAAAGCACATTCTCCTAAATGAAGACACACTTGTCCATCCATTCAACCAAGACTCAAGGAGTACCAATGTGGGAGCTTCTAAAAGAAAAATATAAACATGAAAAATATAAACATGGTATTTCTCATTTAAAAAGAAGAAAAGAAAGCTTATAATCTTATAGGGAAACCAGAAGTGTATTTGCTGAGTATGATGCTATTTGTTCATTCATGCACTCATCAGCTATTTGTTGAGTGTCTATTAGCCACCAAGCTTGAAGATACAGAGGTGAGCAAGAGACCCAGTGTTTATCTGATGGGGTTGACAGTCTGGCAAGAAAGAAAGGTTAGACCATAGTAAGGTATGGTGATACTATGGGAGAGAAGAACAGGGTAATCTAGGGACACAGATCAAGGGATGTAACCTGATTTAGGGATGAGGGAGTACTTGCTTCAGAAAGAGATATTTAAGCTGAGCACTTGAAGATGAGAAGTCAACTAGACCAGTGAAGGCCTCATAAGAGCAAAAGTCCTGTTTGCATTATTGCTCATAGTAAGGACTCAGTAAATTTTTGCTGAATGAATAAGTGAATGGATGGCCAAAAATAAAAAAAAATAAAAATAAAAACAAACAAACCCAGGGGAAAGTTTAATGTACCTGGAGCAAGGAGTGTCAGAGGGAAAATCTCAAGGTTTACAACCGGAGGCATAGGCAGGGGCCAGATCAGGGAGTCTCCTAAACTATAAAACAGAGGTGGGACTTTACCTTGGGGTCAAAGGGAAGCCTCTAAAAGTTTGGCAGAACAGCAACTGGCCAGATTTGCATTTTGGGAACATCACTCCGGCTGCCAGGTGGGATTGGACGGGAGGAGGTCCAGGAGACCGTGTGATGGGGTCAGCGTGCTGGGCGGTGGTCTGCTCTCCGGAGTGGGGAGGTGAGCATTACCCAGGCAGGACAGACTGAGCTTAGTGGTTGCTTGGCAGGATTTGGGGCGAAGGAGGAAGCAAAGCTTCCTTGGGAAGCTCATAGGATGGAGACGCCGAGGCGGAGCTGTGGGACGACTGTCCAGAGAGGGGATGGTTGAAGCTCTGGGAGTGGTGAGATCACTGGGAGGACTGTGTGAAGGGGGAGGAAGAGAGACAGGGTTATTTTGCATTTTGCTACTGCCTTGGCCAGGTAGCTATTGCTCTGGTAGAGGCCTCACCCCCCCTGCATCCCACGGGGGAGGCTATCCAATAGTAACCTGACTTCCTGGGCTTTGGTTACCATGACTAATAGCTCCTCTACACTCAACAGCTAAACATGCATGGGGCACCCTGCACTTGGGACTGTGTGACTTTGGGGAAATGGTTTAGCTTCTCTGTTTCTCTGTTGCCTAACAAAATGAGGTTGAAAGTACTTACTTCATAGTGTTGCTGTGAAGGTTGAGTGAGTTCCTGTAGGTAGGCTCTGGGAACAGCTCATGGAACATCATAAGCACTATCTCACATCTGTTTTTTATCACATTTTTAAAAAAGGTTTTATTTATTTAATCATGAGAGACACACAGAGAGAGGCAGAGACATAGGCAGAGGGAGAAGCAGGCCCCATGCAGGAAGCCCGATGAGGGATTTGATCCCAGGATTCCGGGATCAGGCCCTGGGCCAAAGGCAGAAATTCAACCGCTGAGCCACCCAGACGTCCCTTTATTACTTTTACTATTGTGATTTTATCCTTTGATCTGTCTGCACAGGAGGAATCAGTAGCATCATTTTCAGGAGGAGGAAACAAAGGCTCAGGGAGGTAAAATAACCTGTCCAGGGTCCACCCTCTAAGCTCTAAGGACCCTTGGCCATGAGAAGTGGAAATCCACACGGGCTCCCCTAAGGGGGATATACACGGGCTGTCTCACGGAACCCAAGCTGGTGATGCAACAGGTGACTCTCAGGCAGGACGTCCCAGTTACAAACAAGAGAAACCAACTCTGGTTTTGCTAAAACTAAAGGGAATCTGCAGAAGGATGATAGGGCACACAGAGCTTGCAGCCGATCGCGGATGGGCAGGGCCCGAGGCAGTCTGGAGGGACAGAACCTGGAGGCCCAGCAGGCACTGCTTGGCAGCCACCCCCTTGGTCACCGGGGTGAGTCAGTCATTTGCTTCACACAGCTCGGGACACATGCCTGTATGTGGCAGTCCCTGGGGTGGGTGGGGGGCAGTGAGAAGGATCTGGCTCCCCGTCACATAGGTGAGCAGTTGTCCAGAATGACAGGTGCCAGTCACCCAAAGCAACTCACAGAGGTCACTCCCCAAAAGGACAGGAGGGCGTGCCTCGACAGTGAGTGCTGGGCAGCCCAAACCACTCAAACCTGCACTTTCCCAGCTCTTGACCACGAACTCACCAGGGATGGAAATGCCCTTGATGCTGCCTCCAAGTCCCAGTCTCAGCTCTCTTTAGATCTCTGCTTCATTCATCTTTCTCTGCGTCTTGGGTAGAAAATGACTCTGAAAACTGACTTTCTCTGCGTCTTGGGTAGAAAATGACTATCCACAGCCTCAGGATTTCTTATTTTATTTTATCTTATCTTATTTCTATCTATCTATCTATCTATCTATCTATCTATCTATCTATCTATCTATCATTTATTTATTTATAGAGAGCACCTGTGAGCAGGGGAGGGGTCGAGGGAGAGGTAGAGAGAATCTCAAGCAAACTCTGTGCTGAGCATGGAGCCCAATGCAGGGCTCGATCCTATGACCCTGAGATCATGACCCAAGCCAAAATGAAGAGCCAGAGGCTTGATGGACTGAACCACCCAGCTGCCCCACAGCCTCAGGATTTCGTGATCGGCCCAGCCCCAGTGGGACCGAATCTCTTAGTACAGTTTCAACTTTCCAGGCAGGGAACTGATTGGTCCAGCTCAGGTCCTGGTGTTACATCCGGTCTAATCAGTTGACGCCAGGAGGTCAGAGACAACTCAAACTCACTACCGATGGGGAGTGGGTAGGGTAGGGTAGCACTTTGCAGGACCAGCATGGGGTCTTCTTCTTTTAAGATTTTATTTATTTGAGACACAGAGAGAGCATAAGCAGGCGACAGGCAGAGGGAGAGGGAGAAGCAGGCTCCCTGCTGAGCATGGAGCCCAATGTGGGGCTCGATCCCAAGACCTCAGGATCATGACCTGAGCCAAAGGCAGATGCATAACCGATGAGCCACCCAGGTGTCCCCAGCACAGGGGCTTCTCGTAGACTGTGAGCCACAGTCTGTGGGGTTTGTAAGCCCCTGGCTGTACTAAACTGCCTTTCAATAACTGTTCAACACTCCAGTTTCCAGACCAACCGCTAGCCTGGGGTCACCCCAGTATCTACACTCTCCAGAGGCTGTCAGAAAGCTCAGCAGGACAGAGATGACAAGACACTTGTCACTGTGAGGCCAGAAGCAGAAGTGAGCCTCACCAGTTGATATTAGAGGGAGGGGGCGGGGGAGGTAGTTTGTGCAGAATTGGGGACTCCGTGTTGGGCAGGAAGCTGTACAAAGGAACAGAGTCCCTTTCCCTGCCTCGGGGAGCGGTGCTCCCGCACACTGCCCATTCGCTGGGACTCCAGTGCTTGGGGTCTGAGACCAAATCCAGGAGAGGAGGATAGACAGAGTCAGAGGGAAGGCCTAGAACTGGGATTTTAGAGCTCAGGAGAGGATCGAGGGGCCATCACTCCATCCCCCCCTTTCACAGCTCCAGGGGTTTAGAGAGAGGAGGCCTTACCCAATGCCCCAGTTGGTGACAGAGCGGGGACCCGCACTTCGGTCTCTGGATTCTGTGCCTGGGGCACTCCGCACTCCAAACACCATCCCGCATGTTTTACTTTTAGGACTATGCTTTATTCTGAGTTTTGCCAGGAAACCAGAAGGAGGAAGTGAGCTTCCCTCTGAATGGCTGTGGGTTTGGTGTCACCTCGGATCCCACGGTTAATCCCAAATGTGAGCTAATGGCTGTGATATTCCTTTTTCCCCTCCAATGAACCGAGAGAGTGGTCAGGCCACTTGCAACTCCTCTGCATTCTCTGGGAGCTTCCCGTGAAGCTTGATCTGGAGTCCGGACCACTGAGGGCCAGCGTCGCTCCGGGCCTGAGAGCAGAGCAAAGTCACGTGTCTGGGGAATCTGGAACGTGGGCCCAAGGAGTGAATTAATCCCGGAGAGGCTGGCCCATCCTGCCAGCCGGGGAGGACCATGCTGGGGGACCTGCCAAGATTCTCTTGAAGCCAAATGCGTCGAGGGGCTGATCCACTCCAAGGTTCTCCTGAGGATGATTTGTAAGTTTTTCTTTTCTTTTTGCATTTTTGAACTGGAATGTGAGCACTTATTCTTGAAGAGGTAATCGTTAGATTCGGAGGGTTCAATGTGCAAATTGGTATGGGTGAAAAGGCCTCCCCGCACCCCGTGCTCCCCAGGCACCCAGCACAGTCACGTGACAGCAGCCAGTGGTAACTGGTAATTCTTTTGCCAAGTGTCGTCGTGGGAGAAAGAACCTACCTGATGAACACAAGTTGCTGTGGGGGCGAAGAATTTTGTCAGATAACCTTAGCTGGCGTGACTTTCTCCTGAATCCTAGGTGTGCCCCGGGGAAACTTCCAGAGCCGTCCAGAGGTGGGGGGCAGGAGGTCAGCTGTGAGGGCAGGGGTCAGATTCTGAATCCGTCTCTTGCTCCTTCTGGGATCCCAGGCAAGTGTCTCGCTGACTGATGCTGTCTGCAAACTGTGGAGATGAAAGAACCTCCTCTGTTGGCTGCTTGGCAGGATTAGACGAGGCCACGCAGGTTCCAGGCCCATTCTCCGGCACGAGCATTGCACAAATAATATCATCTTAATGTATCTGCTCTCAGTGACCTCTTCACCAGAACACAAAGGCCAGGGCAAACGCAAGGGCAAGGCCACGTCCATCAGAAGCACCACTGCAAGCTGTCCACCGTCGGGGCTAATGTGTGTGGCACTCGCCATGCGCCAGGCATTGCACCAACCTTCTCACAGATGAATTCACGGTAGCCACCCTCGGAGGTAGTTGCCACCCCCCCATAGCGTGGATGAGGGCACGGAGGCACAGAGAGGTTGTCCCCTGGCTGGAGAACAGCACCACGAGCATTTGATTTCTGGAAGTCTGCCTTTAGTACCTAGAGCACTCAGGGCGACCAACTACTCCTGGTTTTCCCAGGATAGTCCTGGGAAAATCCAAATGGGCAAACCAGAAGGTCCCAGGCTAGGGTGAGGTGAGCGAGGCCCTTGCATCAGGCACAAAATGTAAGGGGACACCAGCAAAACTCAGCAATCAGAAGAAAGACTATGTGAGTGCAGTCTTGTTTGAAATGATCCAAATTAATACGAAACAAATCCCTGATGAGCAAAATGACCAAATTTAAATAAAGAAAAGATCAGGGCCAGTGAGAGTCCCTGCTGCTGATGTGAGAACACGTTTGGGTGGGAGAGGCTAGGCCGGACTCATGAGGAAAATGCAGGAGCAGCCTCGGGCAGGGCAGTGGAGACGGGGAGGCCAGCCTCGGTGCCCTTCTCTTTCCAGCTGGGACTCAGGCACTTGTGTCTCAGGTCCTCCTTGGCTTCGGGCGGGTGGCAGTGGGTCCCTGGGAGCCGTCAGAGCAGTGGACGCAAAGCAGAGGATGCAGTAGGTCATGCTTGTGGGAGGAGAGGCAGGAAGTGGTGTCCCCTCCAGGAGGTGACCGCGAGCAGGTGCACAGAGCAGTGTTTTCTTTCAGGGTCAGAAGGACTGAGGACCAGCTCTGTCGGCAAAGGCTTCCAGAAGCCCATCGGCAGTCAAGGCTGCAAACCCAGGGCTTCCCTGGCAGCCAGGATCTGGGAAGGAGCAGCTGTTGCATAGTAGAGGAAGGAGAACTGAGCTGTAGCTGGGGTGGGGGTGGGGTGGGGGTGGGGGTAGGGGCCAGGGGGTAGGTGCTCCGGCAGTGACCTGACTCGACTTCCCCTCCGACCTCTCATCTCCATCTCGCCCTGCATTTGCAGCCATCGCAGATGGTCGGGGGGTTGGGGGGCAGGTCTGTAACGAGGCCGCAGAGGCCAGGCCCGGCGCGGCTCTGCTCCACTTCTGGATTTCTCGAACATCCTTTCTGCAGGAAATGCGTGCATCCCTTCTTTCCGGGAAAGATGGCTCATTTGTGGCTGTTAGGCAGCAATTAAGAGATTTCGGAGTGATTTTGCTATTGATTAGAAGCCTATTTCTGTATCCACTGCATCTCTGTGGAGCTGGGATAACAGTAGGCCTCTCCCACGTGTTTTTGTAGTGGCTTTGCCACTTGGCAGAGGTCTGGGGAGCTCATTCTCAGCAAGCCAAACTCTAAATTTTCTCCTTGAACCTGTGTCCCTCCCATTCCCCCAACCCCAATAAATGGCGCTGCCATCCACCTAGCTGTTCACACTCAATTCCTGGCCGTCACCCTGGAACTCTCTTTACCTTCCATCCCATCCGTCAGTGAATCGGGTGGACTTGGCCTTGACCCATGGCAGGCTAGGATGACCAGCTGCCCAGGCTTGCCAGAGGTTCCCCACTTCAGCACCGATGGCCCAGTGTCCCAGGAAGCCCCTGAAGCCCCAGGCAAACCAGGGGGGTGGGTCACCCTAACCTGCTGTAGCCACACACCAGTCCAATCGCCATGACCGCTTACCCTCCTCGCTGCTGGCCTCCTGGCTTCACTCTGGACCCACAGCCGGTCCCCACACAGCAGCAGAGTGGGCTCGTCGACAGTGGGGTCAGGGCCCCCAGCTTCCTCTGGTTGAGAGCCTCTGGAAGCCACACCTCTGAGGGCAGCTCCGGGAGGCTCTGGCCTTGCTCCAGCTTCCTCTGTCACCACGCAGGAGCACCCCCCAACACGCCACGTCCCGCCTCCCCGGACCTACCCTCTCTACCCTCTCTTCCCAGAACGCTGTCCCAGGTCTCCACATGGGCCTGCTTCTCTTCATTCACGTCTCAGCACACATGTCACCATGTCAGAAAGGGCTTGCCTGCCACCCTGATCTAAACTAGCCTCCCCCAAACCCTCCCTCTTCTTCCCATAACTCTGGCTTATTCTTCTCCCGTATGTGTCACTGCTGAGACAACTGTGTGCATTTTGTTTCTCTCTTGCCTTTCATTTCCCGTCTGCTCCTCCAGAGTGTAAGCTCCCTGACAGCTCCTTGACCTCCTTGTCTTCACCCTCCACTAAACCCCCAACACCTAGAGTCATGCCTGGCATGCAGCTGGTGCTTAATAAATGAGTGGAAGCGAGGCCCCGCTTCACAGGATTCAAAACTGCAGAAGAAATGGTAAGAGACAGTCTGCGTCTCCCTGGAGGGTGTGAGTCGTCAAGGAAAATGGGATCATCCAAGGGCACAGCTAAGGTCACTTTAAGGGCATTTCCCATATGTAGGCGATGGAGGCAAGAGGGAGCAACGGGCACAGGGCTCTGGGCTTGGCGCTTGGCGCGGCTCGCGGAGTTTGCAGTCACCAACGCCTGGGTGATGAAATCTGCCACGAGAGTAGCAAAGGGCCAGTGAGAGCTTTGGAGCGGCACCTCTGAGTCGTTCAGGGTGGCAGGCGGCCCTGGTTCCCTGCAAGCACTGATGCTGGGGTGAGGGGTAAAGGGACCAAGGTAGGACTGGGAGAAAGGAAAGAAGAATTGAGGGAAGAATTGCAAGGGCTTCCTGGCAGTTTAGATCTTCGTGGCAAAGGGAAGGAAAAGATCCAACCACTTTCCTAATTTTATTGATTTGCAACACAGTCAACTAGAATCCATGAGTGGAATCATGGCATTGCGGAAATCAATCGAATTAGGAAATTCAATAGAAAGATCAATAGAGTTAGGCCATTGGTTGGATATTTGGGGCAAAGCAGAGGGCAGAGGTCTCTGCGAGAGGGGCTGGTAAGGGGGGTGGGTCACTCCAATAAAATAGTTTTGCAGATGCTGGATGTGAGGTGCCAGGGGGACATCCAGGTGATGCTCCGTTAGGACCTGAGGGACACAGGTCACAGGAACTTGCCACAAATGGAAGTTCTTAAACCTCTTTGGGTCAAGGATCCTGTGGATACGGAAAAGCTCTGTGTCTACTCCCCGGAAAAACGCCCCGGGTCCACGTACACTGAAAAAACTTGCATGTCAAGTTCAGCCCGGTGGTCAAATAGGTGTTTTTTCGCTTTTTTGTCTTTGTATTTTATGTGCCCTTGAGGTTGGCTTTTGTGTAAGGAAAGGTCAGTTCTGAAAAGATTCCAGCTTTTACAATATTTTAAATTTGTTCAAGCTTCATTTTTTAAAAAAAATTCTTCTCTCTTCATCTTCTTAAATTTAACTTTAAAATATCTTAATTCAGTTTAAAAAGAAATCTACCCAAGTTTAAACAACCCAATTTTAAAAGTACTTTATGCACACTTTAGACTTCATTTATACTTTAAATATACTGGTTTTGGTTTCTTCAAGTTATTGCAATCGCCAAAGGTAACAAACCTTCCAGGGTACCCAAATAACTTTTATAAATCTAACAAATTAAACCATAAGATGATGGCTTTTAGGTTCTTAAGTGTTCCAATGTGGTTTACAAACTTATTAATATTTCCGTTTAAATTCACAAATCTGAAGCATTATGCAATTACTTATTTTAAATTAAAATCACTGGACTGACCAAAAAATAAATAAAAAAATAAAAAAATAATTAAAAAAATAAAATCACTGGGCTGATCTATTAAAAAATACTAATATGCTGAATTGCCCTTAACATTTCAAGAAACTAAAGTAACAGATATAGAGAGATTATTTCTAAATTTATCACAAAAATGTTGCTATTCTAAGTTTGATTTACTTTGTAGCTCTTCTTAATTCTGACTCTCCCTCCAGGTTAGTTTTTTGGCCTCATCAAGGGAGAAGATCCTGCCACTTGCAGTAGGAGCCTGAGCCTTTCGTGGTCATGACTGTCCGGGCCCCAAACTCTGAAAGGGATGGTCATAATCTAATCACAGAAGTCTGCATCTCCGTCCGGGGTTGCGATGAGATTATAATTTTTAATTAGATTTGATTGCATCAGGCTTTTGTTTCCTTTTATTCTTAAGAGATTAAAGTGTCCTTTATGTAATTTTATGTAGTTCACACCTGGTGCCCCCCCATAGCTCAAGTCTGATGGGATCTCTAAGGTTTTGCCTGAGTCCTGGGTCACGTAAATCTTGGGCCACTCCCATGATGACATCAAGGCCTTCAGACCCCAAATTATGACCCCTCAGATGTGTTTGCTGAATTTCGAGAAGGTAGAGAGCTTAAGGGAGTAGGGGAAGTTATGGAAGCTAGTGTCCACCTGTCAGAGGTGGCCCATTGAGTCCAGGGTGGGGAGACAAGCACAAGACACCAGCACAGAAGCCAAGGGTAGAAAGAGTCTTAAGAAAGGAGCATTTAGGGACCCCTGGGTGGGTCAGTGGTTGAGCATCTGCCTTCGACTCAGGGCACGATCCTGGGGTCCTGAGATCGAGTCCCACATTGGCTTCCCTGCAGGGAGGCTGCTTCTCCCTCTGTGTCTCTGCTTCTCTCTCTGGGTGTCTCTCATGAGTAAATAAAATCATAAAAAAAAAAAAAAGGAAGGGAGCATTTATGAAGAATGTCAAAGCTGCGAAAAAATCGAGATGGATGAGGGCTTAAGCAAGACCAGAACTCACTTGGATTCCAAGAGCTTGGTTTCTGAACCGACGGTTTAGCCAAAGCTTCTCTGACGCTGGGCACAAAACTAGCATTATTTCAAGGAATATTGTCTTTTCCTAAAATGTATTAGGATTTCCAGGTCCCCCACCCTGCGTTAGATTTGAAGAGGCAACTGTCTCTTCACGCAGCCTCCTTTTTGCCTACCGGGTATTTGAAACTTTTGTCAAACTCCCTTACTTTCTTTTTCTGGGAACTGGAAGAAGGAATCGATCGTGTGACTTTCCTTCAGGTCACTTTCCTGCGATTTGAAGAGAGGCATTACTCTTGACACTGTGAACCTCCAGGCAGGAGAGGAGAGCAGGGCCACACAGCAGACGGAACACAGATTTAGGGCCTAAGTGGTGAAAATGCAACCTCCACTAGTTTTGAAGAAAACAGAAAGACATGCTAGCTCAGGATCTCTCAAGCTTGGCACTAATGACATGTTTGGCTGGATCTTCCTTTGTTGGGGGGCCGGGCTGTGCCGTATGGGGTACCTTGCAGCATCCCTAGACTCTACCCCCACTAGATGCTGGTTGCATCCCCACTTCCCCCCGTTGTGGCCAAAAATGAGACCAAACATGTCTCCAGACTTTGCCAAATGTCCCCTGGCTGAGAACACCTGCTCTAGCTATTTCCATCCGAGAGTGCTTTAATCCAGGGAACGGGGTGCTTCTAGAACCACACTGGAAGGCTTCAGTTTGGTGTCAACGTCGGGCAGCCGTGTCTGCGAATCCTTGGTTCTGCCCCCCGAGCCAGTGGGAGCTCTTGAGCCAATTGTTTTGCTTCTCTCTGGCTCTGGTTTCCCCACCTTGGAAATGGTGAACGATGCCTATTTGGGCTGGTTCCTTAACCCTGCTCCCCAACAGGGGGATGAGTAGTACCGACCTTGTAGGGTCATTGTGGGGAGGAGGTCGCAAATAGGATCGGAGAGCTTGCAGCTGATGCCACAGGGGCTCAGCCGAACTATTTTTGTCATCAAGACTCCTCGACAGCACATGTGGACAAGGAGTGCGTGGGGACACTGCGGCGCCATGAGAAAGGAAGCCATTGGTCGTGGTAGTAGTGGTATAGCCAATGGCCCAGAGCAAAGGCTATCCTCTTCGGAAAAGGATTTTAAAGACGAGGTGTCCAGCTGTGGGCCACATCTGGTCCTCCTCTTAATTGCAGCCAGATGACAGGGCCAGTGTGAACCAGGTGTGCTTCCAGTTAGAGACCAAGATACATGGCACACCTGGTGGCTCAGCGGTTGAGCGTCTTCCTTCGACTCAGGGCGGGGCCCTGGGGTCCTGGGATGGAGTCCCCCATCGGACAAGCCTGCTTGTCCCTCTGCTATGTCTCTGTGTCTCTCATGAATTAAATAAAAATTTTTTTTTTTTTTTTTTAAAGAATAGAAAGCCACACATGAGTGCTTCATCACTGCCTTGGTGTGATGCGCTCCCTCACTCTGGAACGTGGTCCCCTGGGCATCATTCTCTGCTTACGTCCCCTCTCTGCCTGTTTCTGTCCCTCGGCATCTCAATCCCTTTGTCCTTCTCCATCCTTTTCCCTTCCGTGTCTTTCCTTGAACTGCTGAAGTCCACTTATCAAATAAAAGATTTCATGGTGTGTTCTTTAAAAGACACGGGCGTGGGGTGTGGCGCAAGAAGACACTGGATTGTAAAACAAAAACTCCAGCAAAGAAAATCTGGAAAAATAAGGAACATTTAAAAAGTTCCCTTTAATCTTATCATCCTCATGCTATTATTCTTACAAACCTGGACACATCTTATCTTTTGTGCTTTGCCAGGTTTTTCCTGGTGTTTTTTTTTTCCTTCCCACCCTATTTCTTAAACCTACTCTCTTTTTATTGGTTTATTTTTCAAGTAATCTCTATGCCCAATGTGAGGCTCAAGCTCATGACCCTGAGACTGCCCAATCTTTTTTTTTTTTAATATTTTATTTTATTTATTTATGATAGTCACACACAGAGAGAGAGAGAGGCAGAGACACAGGCAGAGGGAGAAGCAGGCTCCATGCACCGGGAGCCCGACGTGGGACTCGATTCCGGGTCTCCAGGATCGCGCCCTGGGCCAAAGGCAGGCGCCAAACCGCTGCGCCACCCAGGGATCCCGAGACTGCCCAATCTATTTCTGTTTTGAATTTCTTTGTGATGGCATATCACAAACGTTTTTATCTTGTTTTCATAAATGGTTTTTTAAATTTTTGTATTTATTTTTTTTAAGTTGAAAGACAGCGGGCATATAGTATTATATTAGTTTCAGATGTACGACATAGTGATTCTGTGAGTATAATATACATTATGAAACGCTCACCGTGGAAACTGTCCCTACTCTCTATCACCATACAAAGTTATTACAGTATTATGGACTATGTGCCTTATCCCAAATTTTTCATCCTTGTGACTAAGTGATTGTATAATTTCAAGTTAATGCCTCTTAATCCCATTTGCCTATTTTACCCACCTCTCCACCCTCTCCTACCTTCTGACAATGAAAAGTTTCTCTGTATTTATGACTTTGTTTCTGTTGTCTGTTTCTTTTGTTTTTTAAATTCCACACAGAAGTGAAATTATATGGTATTTGTTTTTCTCTGACATATTTCGTTTAACATAATGCCCTCTGGGTCCATCCATGTTGTTGTAAATCATAAGATTTCTTTTTTTTATGATTGAGTAATATTCCACTGTGCATATATATACACCAGTTTTTTTCCTTCATCTTTTGATGGATATAGAAATCGCTCCCGTATCTTGGCGAGTATAAATGATTCAATGAATACGTAGGGGTGTACATATCTTAAGAAAATACCCAGAAGTGGAATTTCTGGGTTGTATGGTATTTCTATTTTTATTTTTTTTTATTTTTTGAGGAAACTTCCTACTGTTTTTCACTGTGGCTGCACGAATTTACATTCCCACCAGGAGTAGGAATAAGCACTGCCCTTTCTCCACATCCTCAGCCATGCTTGTCACTTCTTGTCTTTTTGAAACTAGCCATTATGACACAAGTGAGGTGAGATCTCATTGCGGTTATGATTTGCATTTCTCAGATAAGCAGTGATGAACATCTTTTCATGTGCCTTGACCACCTGCGTATCTTCTTTGGAAAAATATTTGTTCAGGTCCTCTGCCCACTTTTTAATTAGATTACTTGGGTTTTTTTGGTGTTGAGTGTTATGAGTTCTTTATATATTTTAGATATTAACCCGTTGTTAGATATATCGTTTCCAAATCTCTTCTCCTATTTAGTAGGTTGACTTTTTGTTTTGTGGATGGTTTCCTCCACAGTGCTTTTTAGTTTGATATGTACCCCATTGTTTATTTTTGCTTTTGTTTTCCCTTCTCCCTTTCCTGAGGAGATAGATCCAGAAAAAAATGTTGCTAAAGCTGATATCTAAGAGATTACTGCCTGTTTTCTTTGGGAGTTTTGTGGTTTCAGGTCTCACAGTTAGCTCTTTATTCCATTGTGAGTTTGTTTTTGTGTGTGGTGTAAGAAAGTGGTCCAGTTTCATTCCTCTCCATGTGGGCACCAGTTTCCCCAACACCATTTGTTGAAGACGTTGTCTTTCCCTCCATTGTATATTCTTGCCTTTTTTCTTGTAAATTAATTGGCCATGTAAGTGTGAGTTTATTTCTGAGCTCTCTATTCTGTCGCATTGATTAATGTATCTATTTTTGTGCCAGTATCCTACTGTTTTGATTACTACAGCTTTGTAGGATAGTTTGGAATCTGGGATGATGGTAACTCCAGCTTTGTTCTTCTTTCTCAAGATTGCGTTGGCTCACAAATGCTATTTTTTTTTTAAGTGGCTGCAAATAGTTTTATTTACCCAGTGGAAGTATCATAATTTATTTATCATGCTCCCATTTTGGACATGTGGTGTGCTTCCTTCTTTATTCTTTACACTACGATGAATATTTTAATGCATATGTTTAGGATCTTTTCCTAATGTGAGTTTCTGTGAGTATAATTACTAGGTCAAAGGGTAATAATCATGTTGTTTCTTAACACATGTTTCCAACTTTCCCCAAAGGCTATATCAACTTGAATTACCAGTCAAACAGGAGAACATCTATGCCATTGCTCACCACAACAGGACATTAATGTTTCAAACAAATCATACTAGTAGGGAGAAGTGTCCTTTAGTCTTAATATATATTTCAAAATATTATTAGCACTTTTCAAGATGGGATTAGTAGATATATATCTTCTGTGGTAGAGTTCCTGCTTACTCCATATATTTATGGGTGTCTTAGTATTTGATTTACTAACATGAATGAAGTTGAACAATAAAAAGGGATCAATTCAATGTTCATTATTGAGCGGGGATATTTTTTCTTACTGTAATTTTTTATCTGTTCTGTCAAATCTATAGCTCTTTTTGTCTGTCTCATTCGTCATGTATCTATAGTCTGAGTTTTAATGGTCCATCTGGAATTAATTTTGGTAGATGATATGGGTGTGTCTGAGTTAATTTTTTTTTCAATTTGCTAATAGTTACTCTAGAAAATGTATTAATATTCTTTGACTTTAAAGTTGATTTGAAAACAAATAAAGTTGATTTGAGATGCCTGCTTTATCAGATTTTAGCAGGGGTCTGTTTCTGGGCCATTTTATTCAGTTAATCCATCATTTTTATTATTATTATTATTATTATTATTATTATTGGAGTTCAATTTGCCAACATATAGCATAACACCCAGTGCTCATCCTGCCAAGTGCCCCCCTCAGTGCCCATCACCCAGTCACCCCAACCCCCTGCCCACCTCCCCTTCCACCACCCCTTGTTCATTTCCCAGAGTTAGGTGTCTCTCATGATCGTCATCCTCACTGATATTTTCACTCATTTTCTCTCCTTTCCCCTTTATTCCCTTTTACTATTTCTTATAGTGAAATGAATGAGACCCAAATGAATGAGACCATATAATGTTTGTCCTCCAATTGACTTACTTCACTCAGCATAATACCCTCCAGTTCCATCCACGTCGAAGCAAATGGTGGGTATTTGTCGTTTCTAATGGCTGAGGAATATTCCATTGTATACATAGACCACAGCTTCTTTATCCATTCATCTTTCGATGGACACCAAGGCTCCTTCCACAGTTTGGCTATTGTGGACAGTGCTGCTATAAACGTTGGGGTGCAGATGTCCCAGCATTTCACTGCATCTGTATCTTTGGGGTTAATCCCCGGCAGTGCAATTGCTAGGTCGTAGGGCAGTTCTATTTTAACTCTTTGAGGAACCTCCACACAGTTTTCCAGAGTGGCTGCACCTTAATCCATCATCTTGCTCCTAGGCTGTTACTACACCATTTTGATAACTGGACTTTTACCATGTTTTGATGCCTTATAAGGCTTTTTTTTCATCTCACTTTCTTCTGAACGTTTTTCCATAGTCTTTCCTTTTCTGTTCTTATAGATGAGTTTTAGGATTATTTTATCGATGTTCATACCTTCTTCCCCAGCAAGGATGTCAAAAAGGGCTGGCCCAAGTGTCCTGGGTTTTTTTTTTTTAATTTAAATACAATTAATTGACATATCATGTATTATTGATTTCAGAGGTAGAGGTCAGTGATTCATAAGTCTTATGCAACACCCAGTGCTCATTACATCACGTGCCCTCCTTAATACCCATCACCCAGTTATCCCAGCCCCTCAACTCCCTCCCCTCCAGAGACCTTCAGTTTGTTTCTTAGAATTAAGAGTCTCTTATGGTTTGTCTCCCTCTCTGATTTCATCTTGTTTTATTTTTACCTCTCTTCTCCTATGATCCTCTGCTTTGTTTCTTAAATTCTACATATGATATGATCTCACTCATGTGTCTTGGATTTCTGATGCCCCCAGAGCACATGTATGTGAACCAGACTAGCCTACTCAGACAGGTCATCAGAGCAAGGGGCCTGTGGTGAGTATAAGCAGAACCAAGGAATCAGCCCCAAAGCCGGGTCTTTAAGCGGAACAAGAGGGAGTGAAAGCAAACCTAGGGAGGAAACAGAATGAATGGGATTAGGGAGGGTGCTGGCATGGATGGGATTGTTCCACCCTAAACTGAGTAGAGGAGATTAGGGAGGCTGCAGGCTGTATCTCGGGTGTAGGAGACTATATCTTGACTTATCCTGGTTTAGGTCTGGTGTCTTCTTCCTCCTCAGGCAGCAGCAGTTTCCAGCTCTTCCTGACTCCAGCCTTCCCAGGTATGAAGGCAGGGTGCGAGGGACCTAGAGTCTTTGCCATGCCATAGTGTCCTTGTTTTCCTTAAGTCCTGGGTAAACAGACCTGTTCTCTGGGAAGGTGGTAGAGTGTGGGGTGTCACATGCTTCTGCTTGGCAGAGTGACAAACTAAGTCTGAGTGATCCATCAAAAAGCTTCCATTTTCCAATTGCAACAGGTTCTGAGTTGGGGGTGGGGGTGAGGTCCCATGCCTAGAGAAATGGTGGTGTACTCAGGTATTACTGAGCCCCTCACTGGGGGGACCCACTGTGGGAAAGCTTGGGTCTACAGATCCATGCTTAGGCCTGTGAGGGGTTGTATGGAGTAGTAGTTAATCTGAGTCCTGATTGGAGCAGAAATTAACTTTGTGCCTTTGGGCCAAATGTGGAAGTCTCTTTGAGTGAGTTCTTCATCTGTAACATGGAGTCAATGACCGGTTGACTCAGGTTTATGAGAATTAAGCAATGACTATTATGCTTGCCACAAGTTTAGAGATGAAAAGCAGTAGGTTTTGGTACAGTGGGTTTCCTGTGCTCTACCACTTACTAGCTGTGAGATTTTAGGTAATCTGCAAAATGTGGATAATGGTGGGGTCGAGCTTACAAAATGACAGTGAGGATTAAATGAGAAAACCCAAACCCATAAAGGTAATGGAGGAGACTGGGAAGAAAGGCAGGCAGGGGCAAGGCCTTCCCCGCCCCCATCCTGTCCTAAGAGGGCAACTACCCTTAAAAGAAAAAAGACGCCATCCTAGTATTCTACACCTCCCTGGAAGGAGGGACCCTTATCCCACAAAAACAACTACCTGATAAATAGATGAGCGTGTGGACGAAACCCTGATTGGCTGAAAGGCGCATGGAGGGTTAATCAATTAAAACAGCCAGGTCTCATAAAAACCCTTAGACTTAGAAATTCCAAGGGCAAGCCTCTGGGGTCCCTTCCCTCTTCGGGAGCTTTGTACTATGGTCCTATAAACTTTGCTTTGCTGCCCACCACTCTCCATCTGGTCTACAGCTTCATTCTTTTAATTGGTATAACCTAGAACTGCAATTGGCAAGACCAAGAACCTTGGCACTCAAGGGAAAATTCTAAAAGTGTTAGCCCTGGACCCGCCTGTCACTCCACCCTTTCCAGAGTCCTGGGGGGGTAATTCCTTTACTCTGCAGGGGCTTCTGCTGCACTTCCTTCAGGCAAAATCTGGGAGGGGGAGTTGAGACTTTGAGAGGACCCTCAGTGTTGCTTTCAGGCTAAATTACATAGCCTTGCTTTTCTCTCTTGCTTCTGGGGAATTTAGGGTCAGAGGGGAAGGAAATACCCCCGAGGGTGAATGGACCCACCTCATCCTTAGGGAATTAGCCAATAGGACCTTATGAATGCAAGAGGGACCATCTCCTACCTCCCTACCCCACCCCACCCCCAGTTCTAGAATCCCTATAAACAACTATCTTTGCAAGATGCAGGAAAGGGTGGGGAGGCAGGAGGGTGAAGGTGTCCACCAATTTCTCTTGGAGGAACTAACAGAATCCAGAAGAGGCGTTTGCAATTTGAGGAGTCAATAACCTCACGAAAATTTAACAACAAAAAGATGTTCACAATGTAATAGAGGGAGAAAGAGGGAAATTAAAAACTTACGTGCAGAATGACAATCTTATCAACCTCTCTGTAAGCCACTCATCTCCAAGCCAGGGGTACCCAAGTAGCCTTTGTCTGCAAGGGCCCTTAGTCCAGGGCCTCAAGTTATTCATCAGCTCAGATCCTCCCAGTTTGCGGAGGACACCCTAGGAACAGGAATCGTCGCCGACCCTGGCTTTATAAGATGGACTCACCTTCGAGTACATAAATCTTAGGAAAAGCCAGTTTGGTTCTAAGTAGAGAATTTATGCTAATGTACCATCTGGTTGGGGGGACAGAGGTAAGCCAAGTGCCAAGTGTTGTTCAGGATTGAAACGTCCCCTGGATCTGCTCTGTCCATTATTTCTAACTGGGCAAGTACACCTCGACAGCAGGGATTGCCAGGAACATTTCCGTGTTGCAACAACGCAACTTATCTATGTGGCTTCTACGAGGCCTCATAAACAATTCTCATTTCAGCTAGAAAGCCAACCCCTGTACTAGCTTCAGAAGACCTTGACCCACCTTGGCTTTGTTCCAAATCACAGCGTTACCCTTGACAAGTCACTGAGGTTTTGAACTGCAGGTTTGCAACATGTTTAATAGGGAAAAATCTCAAAGATCTTAAAGATTCCAGTTCTAATGTTTTGGCTTTTTTAAATCAAGGCCCCCACCCCTCTATCCTGTTTAGGTTTTGTTTTGCATGTGAATCTGAATGCTTTAGGGCAGGTCTTGTTCTATCCATTTCGCCTCAAGCCCCACTACCCCTTATCCCTGTCTGGCCATTCTTGCACTGACCTGCTTTTAATGAAGTACTTGAGCATAGTTTGTTATTTCAACAATTTTTAAAAAAGATTTTATTTCTTCATGAGAGACACAGAGAGGGAGGCAGAGACATAGGCAAAGGGAGAAGCAGGCTCCATGCAGGGAGCCCAGTGTGGGACTTGGTCCCAGGACCCCGGGATCAAGACCTGAGCCAAAGACAGATGCTCAACCACTGAGCCACCCAGGTGTCCCATTTCAACAAATATTAAATGAATATTGTGTATCAGGCACTTACTAGGCCCATCGAACAAAATAAACCCTCCCTCGTGGAATTTACAATCTACAGACAATGGAAAAAAGGAAGTAATACATAACAATGTTATGTGATGACAAGTGTCGAAAAGGAAAATAATACAAAGCAAGGGGCTAAATAGACCTCTGGGTTCTGAGCGAAGCAAAGAAGTAAGTTGTACAACGCCTGTGCCATCCAGGAAGGGAAACCAGTAAGGCTAATGGCTCTACGAGAGGAATATACTTGCCAAGGCTGTGGCTGGTGTGGATGGAAATGAGGTTAGAAAAGCCATAGGTGTGGAGGGTCTGGAAAGACTTTAGAGATTGAGTTGCAAGTGGGATCGGGGACACATGGGAGGCTTGAATAAAGGAGGTGATTTAGTTGATATCAAAGATTCCTTTAGCTGCCATGTTGAAGACTAGATTGTAGAGGATGGGGTGGATGTGCAAAGACCAGTTTAAGACACTAGAAATAATCGGGGTGACAGGGTAGCTAGGCTAGCTAGCTAGCAGATGGTTACCATGACAGCGATGGCGTTGAGCTATGTTTTGAAGGTAGATCCACTTAGAAGGACTTTTTTTAAAAAGCAGAGTTAGGGTGAGAAAGGAAGAAGTCAAAAGGGCACCAATGCAGGCTTTAAAGCTTTGGATCTGAGCAGCGGGGTGAGTCATCCCTGAACTGGGGAAGCCCAGGGAGTCCAGTTTGGAGCATGTCAAGTTTGAAAGGCTGGTGGGACGCACCAATGAGGGACTGTTGAGTAGTAGGCGTTGGAGATTCATGTCTGAAGGTCAGATTTAGGCTGGAGATGATAAATCTAGGGGTTGTCAGTACAGATGACTTTGAA
Source organism: Canis lupus baileyi (assembly GCF_048164855.1). Classification (NCBI taxonomy): domain Eukaryota; kingdom Metazoa; phylum Chordata; class Mammalia; order Carnivora; family Canidae; genus Canis; species Canis lupus. The sequence goes on along the minus strand of NC_132839.1, from coordinate 86,252,639 downwards.
AGACGAGGGCAGGACCCAATGGTGGTCCTGAGCAGCATTTTTAAAAATAGAAAATTTCAGAGCGTGTTGCACATAGTCAGGTTGGTCATCATTCCACGAAACATTTTGTGATGGCTGTGTCAAGATGCAAAATATATTTTACTGTGAGTCGTGGTCAGAAAAGTTTTTCCGTCATTGATCTAAGGGGTGAGTGGAGGAGAGCTGAGGACTGAGCCCTCAGGTGGCACCCTTAGGTGTGCAGAGGACAGGAAAGGGATCCAGCAAGAGAGCCCATGAGTGGGTGGCCTGTGATGTAAGAGGAAAGCATTTTGGGTCAGGAAGAAGGATCATGCACCTCTCACACTGTCCCGAGGTTGAGAAAGGTCACTGAGAGCTGACTTGGGTTGGCCACAGGGAGGGCAGTGGTGAGCTTGGTAAAGAGCTCTTATTTTTTAAAAACTATTGAGAGAGAGCACGAGCAATTGGAGAGACAGAAGGAGAAGAAGAGAAGGAATCTTAAGCAGACTGCTTGATCCCAAGGCCCTGAGATCATGAGCTGAGCCCCAATCAAGAGTTGGATGTTGGGGCACCTGGGGAGCTCAGTGGTTGAGCATCTGCAGGGGTCCTGGGATGGAGTCCCACATCCGGCTCCCTGCAGGGAGCCTGCTTCTCCCTCTGCCTGTGTCTCTGCCTTTCTGTGTCTCTCATGAAGAAATAAGTAAAATTAAAAGTCGGATGCTTGAGCCACCCAGACACTCCTGATAAGAGGAGCAAAAGCCTGGGTTGAATGGGTTCAAGAGAATGGGATGCAGGACGAAGGTGGAGATGGATTATGAGGGACTCTGAGGAGTATTGCTATAAAGAATATAGTAGCTAAGAGGGGGATGTGAGGTCAAGGATGAGGGGAGGTTTCCACAGACAGCAGAAAACCCAGCATTTGCATGCCAATGGGAAACCTTCCTACCCAGGAGGGGGTGTCGTGGAGAACTCAATGACCCAGGAGAGGGATGGTGAGGGACACTTCTGGGAAGTTGTCCTGGAGCAGGTGAGAGGGAAGAGGATCTAGGAAAGGGGGTCTGTGAAAGGAGCCAGGACAGCTGAGCCAGGCGTTAAGAGGAAATGCCAAGGATGTGGGCACAAAGTCAGGAATTTCGGTTAATTTGGTGGAGGGATGGGGATGGTCTCTTCTGAAGGCTTGTCTGCTGGGCAAGATTAGAAACAGTTCAGCTGAGAAGGGGGAGCTAATGGTCCCTGCTTACTACTCAGGGTTAATCCTTAAGTCTTCCCAAGGCTGGTGGCCTGAGACTGGAGCACTCCGCCCGCCCTCCTCCTCCCTGGGACCTGCTGCAGAACCCTTGGGTGACCGTCGGATGGCTGAGCGCTGAGTGGGGCCTAGTGTACCCCACTCTCCCATCAAAATCTCCCAAGGGCCCTGCATCTGCCACCAGGCTCGTCCACGCAGAGTGAGGTCACCAAGAAGGGCAGTCGGGGTTCTGAACAGAGTGCAGTCAAGGGCTGGGGAGTCGGCCTGGGAGGAGTTGAAGTCCACGGCCACTGGTTCACCCTTCCATAGGAACTGGGGAGTTCTGTTGGACGCAGCCCCAGGGGAGAACCCAAACCAGAACAATGTGTAGAAAAATCAGAAATGGAAGGAAATGCACCCAGGCTGCCATGGTGGCTATTCGCTGGTGGTAACGTGCCCCTTTTTGGGGAAATTTCCATTTTCCCAGGAACCATAAATTCCTTTTTATAATTGATCTCTAGTAAATCAGTAAATTCCTCCCTCCCTGCCCCCGGGTTATCCCAGGACTGGAAGGAGATGGGGAAGAGGACAGAGCTGGGGGAGGAGGTGCGGCTCTAGCAGTCCTGCTGTTATCGGTTTTATCTGTTTGCGCTGAAAAATCGCTGGGCTAGATGATTTCTAAGGTTTAGGTTTGCTCCAACTTACACATTCTGTGCTCCTATTGTTCCTGTAAGTCGTCCAGGTGATAGCAGCGCTGCGATTTTATCTGAACGATGTTTTCCACCGAGTTATGGACACAGGTCCATCCCTTCAATTCCTGGGAGAGGGGGAGAGTGTCCTGACAGGTTCCTCGTAGAGGGGGGCGGGAGTCAGTGGGTAGCACGGTGCCTGGATCAGAAGGGGTCACCCTGGCAGCTTCTGGAAAGAAGTAAAATTTGGCCAGACGTACCACCCAGGGAAGGGACTATGGGGCTTGTGCAGTGACCCCAAATTGGGAAAGACCCACTTCCTGAAATCAGATGAGACCAGGGTGTGATGGCTCCACGGCCAAGGTGGGGTGGGGGGCTGCCCACTGCATTCTTCCCTGAGTTACACCCAGGGGACCCTCCCCACCCCGCCCCACATCAGAAAGAATGGCATTAAGTGATGGGTAGCCGTGGAGAATGGCAAGCCTCCTTTCTTCTGTCTGGGATGATAAAGCCTCTGGCAACGGAAGGAAAATACCTTGATTTTCTTGAGTTCCTGTAAGGACAAAGAGCTTGTATTGTTCTGGGTAACCAGCAGTAGTTCCCAGCATAGAACCGTCTGGATACCTGCTTGGTGTAAACATAGACACATCGTATGGGAGCCGCTCCCCTTGCCTCTGGATTCCGTCCTGGGAGAGAGTCCAAGAGGCAACCACGTTGCCATGAGCCGTGGGGGTGGGGGGTGCATTGGGTGATTCAGAGAGTAAAAGCAAGTGGGTTTTTTTGGGGGCCCTCCTTCCTTAGATGAGCCAAGTTCAGATAAGGGGGGGGGTACCTGGCACAAAGGTGGGCCGTGATGGTGATGGTGTCGGGCCGTCCGCTGTCATTCAATCATTCCTCAAACTGCTCCGAGCCAGGCACCCTTGCGGGGTGGGGAGTGGGGCAGTGAGCAAGGCACAGGACTCAGGGGTGCAGGCAGGGTTTTGGTTTTTGGTTTTAGTGTGGGTGGTTTTTTTTTTTGAGCCAATATCTAAAGATTCTGAAATTTTACCGAAAGGTCTTGATTTCTGGCTTCTGACCTGTGAGTGAAGTGGCAAGCGTCGCCCTCATTGCCACCCGTAACAGCCAGCTGGACCTGAGCGGTGGCTGCCCCGTTCAGGGGGAAGCGCTTCAGTTCACTCCTCCGAGCCCCTCTGTGGCACCTGGCCTTGTCACCCAACACCTGTGGCCGCAGCCCTAGGCCGTTGGCCAGAGTTCTGGTTCCGGGAGGGGGCGTTGCACCTTCTCCATGGTAACCACACCCTGAGAGCCCCACTTTCGCTCCCTTGTCTGCTTTGATTTCGTTACTATTCAACAAACATTGACTGAGCAGCTCCTGAGAGCCAGACACCGGGCTGGGCACCAGGCACTCGAAGATTAATAAAGCAGTGTTTGCCCTTCTCCGGAGAGGGCTTCCTGGAGGAGGTGATGCAGGGAGAGGGGAGCAATGAGGCGGGAGGTGTAGACACAGCCCACAGAGGTTCTGCTGGAACAGAGCTGGGGTTTTACTTTACAGGTCAGTGGTTCACAAAATTAAGTGCACTCCGGACTCACCTGTGAGGTTGCTGGGCCACATCTCTAGACTTTTTGATCCAGGAGATCGCAGGGGTGGGGGGTGGGGAGAGGAGTTGTATTGCCAACGGATCTGCTGGGTGTAGGAAGGTGCTGCTGGTGGCACTGGTCTGGGAACCATAAACGTCCTTGGCCATTTGAGCTGTGTCCGGTCCTGCTAGACCGCTCCCCGTGGCCTAGATCCAAGTTATGCCAGCACATGGGCCACACTTTTCTCTTTAGAGGCCACTGGCCCAGAGGTGTGTGCCTCCAGAAAGCCAGGAATGGAGGGGCCACTCTGCTATGGTTTGGGAGCAGCGTGGAGGCCAGCTTCGAGCTGGGTGGGGGCAGGAAAAATGAAGAAAGGAGTCTACAGGTGGAGGACAAATGTTTGATAGAAAACCTCCAAGCTAGACTCTCAGCAGGCAGGAGAGAATGCAGCCACCGGGACACTCTGGGGGATCCTGCGGGACATGGAGGTGTGGACACGAGAGGAAACGCCTGGAGTGTTGTACTTCGGTGCCTCTTGCCTGAGTCTGGATCTGAGTCTGAGCCTGGAGCCGGACCTGGACTTGGACTTGGACAGAAGCATAACCTTTGGAGTAAGGCGGACTCAGGTGAATCCCATCTGACGGGGAAGTAATGAGCCTCCGTGGTCTGGATTTCTTATCTCTAGAATGTAAACAATAATCCAGTGACGAGTCACCGTGAGGATGAAGTGAGGTCATGCATGAGCAGCTAGATTTCGTGCTGAGGCGAGAGCAGAGAGGCTTCTCACACGGATCTAAAAATAAGAACCACCACTGAAGACCTACTGTGGGCGGATCATTCTATCCGACTCGGTGTGTGCACCTGGTAAATTATTCTCTGCCAGTCCACCAGGGTGGCGTGAGGAAGGCTGGGGCCAGGCCTTCACATACAGCCAGGCTCGCGGTAGGTCCTCCGTGAGGCTTCCTGACTGATGTCTGTGCCAGGTCCCTACGTCTAGAGTAGATGTGACACCGCTGGCCAGGGTGAAGGGACAGGGGAGCCCTCGGATGCCAGGGGGAAATAAACAGGATTGATCTGTTGCTCTAGAAGTAGGAGGAGAAACCCATCAGGATAAGCCACGCTGGCAACAGAGAAACAGGATGGCAGGGGATTTTAAGGGAGCATTTAAACAAATTATTTTTCATTTGTTTTTATTGAAGTTCAATTTGCCAACCTAGAGTCCAGTGCTCATCCCATCAAGCGTCCTCCTCAGCGCCCGTCACCCCCTTACCACAACGCTCCGCCCGCCTCCCCTTCCGCAACCCTTTGCTGGTTTCCCAGAGTTAGGAGTCTCTCATGGTTTGTCTCCCTCTAATTTTTCCCACTCAGTTCCCTTCCTTTTGTTTTTTTTTAAAGATTTATTTTTATTTATTTATGATAGACATAGAGAGACAGAGAGAGAGGCAGAGACACAGGCAGAGGGAGAAGCAGGCTCCATGCAGGGAGCCCGACACGGGACTCGATCCCGGGACTCCAGGAACATGCTCTGGGCCAAAGGCAGGCGCAAAACCACTGAGCTACTCAGGGATCCCCAGTTCCCTTTCTTTTTAAGGGAACATTTTAACTTAAAAAAACCAAAACAAAAACTTGAGGTTAAAAAAAAGTTCAAGGTTCTGAGGCCTGATTCATTAAACTGATGATTATATATCATACCTACCATGTGTTCAGTGTATGGAGAGTGGTGGGGAAGGTTTGAGAGCCAGAGAGGCGAGGGTTTGAGATCCTGGCTCCGCCTCTGGTTGTAACAGACCCATAAGGGAAGAAAGAAATGGGCTATGATACTTTCTATTCATCGACTCAAGAAATAATTTAGTTAGAACGTCCTACAAACTTACTTAGGATCTCTTCGTTTTCGCTTGGGCACAGCATTCACGTCTCTTCCTAGTACTGACGATCATTTCTGTGGTTAATCTCCTGTGTCAGACATCTCACGCAGGGCACGTTACCTACAGCACTTAGATTCACCAGTTTCGCGTGTTTGTTAGATCAGTGACCATGACCCTCTGTGGCCGACTTGTTACTAGGCCCCGGCACAGTATCGGACCATCGCAAGCACTTAATAAACGGTGCCTTTACTAGGACTTCAAGCCTTAATTTCACATAACATCATCTTTGAATATTCAACACCCACATTTGCAGGCGAGTTGAGCAGAGATTGTCTTCTGCTTTGACAGATGGAGGGAAATTGCCCCAAATCTGAGGACTCAGGGATGGGGGGACTCACAAGCCAGCATCAACTTCTTTAGAAAGCATTTACCTTAGCGCGGCTCCGTGCTCAGCGGGCGGCCTGCACTTGCTGTAAAGATCTCTGGTTGCAAAAGGAAACTGTGGTCTTAGGAAACACGGAAGGAAAGCTCTGAGCACCGAGCTTGTTTCCACCTGGTGGACACCATAGGGTTCTAACTGGTGCTTTTCCCCCACTTCTAATTGGTGCCTAGAGAGCGGAGAGCCCGCGGCCCCTGGGCTCCAGCCAGGGTAGATCTCCAGCACATTTCTTTGCTTCTTCTTTCACTTATTTTGTAATCAGCCCTTTGTCTATTCGTAAGCTGCCTTAAAATCCTTTCTGCAGCAGCATACAAATGGGGTAGCAAAGAGTCCCCCGTTCCCAGCATCAGAGGTGACCGCAATGATTTGGGGGCATCTGTTTCCAGGGTTTTTTCCTCTGCACGTTTATATGCAGATTTAAGGAAGTTGCAAACAGCCTACCAGGATGCCAGCCTGTGCTCTGGTCCTTTTAGCAGTTTTCCACTTAAACCTGATCCTTCGAAGTCTAGTGCTTTCTCCCAACGACGACGTGCCACGTGATTTGGCATTTCCTGAAGTCTGGCAGCTTCCTGGGGGATAGATCCCCTGTCTGGGGGGCCCGACTGAACAATCCCAACATGATCAGCACTGAAGCGGCTCCTAAAGAATGCGAAAGTTCAGAGTGGTTTTGTGCAGGTGATTACTTGGGGAGCCACTTTTTTGGGCTTTTAAGGTACAATCTGCCTCTGCAGCGGTGGCTGCGGCCAGGAGATCACCAAGCTGCCAGGCCACTGGCCCCAGGGGTAGGGGGCCCGAGCGAGCGGCAGGTGCAGACCCCAGCTGCCGCCTCCTCCAGGCCCAGCCTGAACAGCCGAGTCCGGCGGCCTATACCTGTCTTTCCTGCTTCCGTCACCCGCCGCTTCTTGCTGCTAGAGGGTTTGGCATGGACAGGGCAGGGCCATGGCTTTGCCGGTCAGTCTGGGTATCTTGTCCCCCTGCTGACTCAGGGCAGGGCACCGAGCCAAGGAAGAAGAATGAGAGCCAGGTTCCTGGGGGGGCCCCCATCTCAGGCACAGCCATCTCCCGGGGAAGAGTGCCATCCTCCTCCCCTCCGCAGCCCTCTGTCCCTTGCACCCTGTAAAGCATGCCAGCCCCACAGAGTGCATGAGATTGACAGGAAGAAGCACCTGGGGGCCCAGAGCACAAGCCCTGTAGGCTGGTCAAGAGGGCCCGGGGCCAGGGTCTGCACACCTGAGCATACGTTCTGGTGTCAGGATGAAATTTGGCAGTGCACAGACCCACTTTGTTTGGCCTATTTTTTTTTTTTTTAGGGGTAAATTTCATAAAACTGGTTATCTGGCTTCTCCCAGAAAAGTCCAGAGACCTGGCAACCTCACTCCATGTCTTCCCATACAACACTTGGAGCTGCTCTCTGATGGCATTTCCTGTCCAGGCTGACACAGGACGCACCTGTCTTCTCCACGTGTGATTCCTACCTGCAGCCTGCCCTTGAGGGAGTGACTCCTGCCCCACTCTGGGCAGCACTTTATCTGTTTCCTCATCGAAGCCGGACTGAGCTCTAAAAGCAAGAGCACTGTTTAGAGAGATGTTTCCCTCCCCCGGCCCTTGTGTGTCCTGCTCCTCCAAAGGCTGCAGCGCCGGATGGAGGTGGATAAGCGCTCGGAGAGGTAGAGGCAGGGACACCAGGAGAGGCTCAGGCTGCTGGATTTCCAGGGAGGGGATCTTTCGTGAAGGAAATAGCATGAGAGGACACTGTATGGGCAAGAAGTCTTAAGTCGTCGGTTAGCTGGTGAAGTGTGGGGTGGATAATAGGGTTACCCAATGAGGAAGCACTTAGAAGGAAGAGAAAGGAGGATGATCCTGGCAGAGGCCAGGCCTCCCCTTCACCTCACTTCCCCTTCACCTCAATTCCTTCTAGATCATCATTTGCATGAGAGTAGGTAAACAAAGAGCTAGAGTTTGTGGTTTTTTAAAAGTTTACCCTGCCTTTCGGTGGCTTTTCAGGTAAAGTGGTTGGACAAGTAACTGATGAAAATGTTTAAATGCAATTCCAATCCCCATCAATGCACACAGACATTTGGTAGAAGTTTGGGGGGATGTGGGTAGACTATCGTGCTTTCTACATATTCAACAGAATGTGTGTTAGGCAAGCGCAGTATGTCCGTACCGTCCGCAACCCTACATCTGTGTCACTCTTTACACTTACAATGCCCTTTCCTGTCCTAATTTTTACTAAATTTTCATCACGAGTTAGGGAAGGTAGGTTTAAATGTTGCCCCCATTTAATGGGTATGAAAACTCCAACTCAGGCATCTCCTAATGGATGGATTAAAGAAAATTTTTTTTACCTAATTTTTGAAATAATGTGGATAGTCCTACGCATGACAAGAAATTATTAGATTTTACCCTCAGGTCATCCCAGTTAAGGTCAGGTATATACCTTCCAGTCTGTTTCTTTCCATGGCTACTCCGTTTTTTCTGTGGTACCCCATTGGCTCGTGTCTGGCTTAACAGGATTCTGTTCCCTGTACGTATAAAGCAGTAAATATTTTTTTGCCTACATCACAGCATCATAATATATCAATGGGAAAGAGTTTGTTATACATTCATTTAAGTGGTTTCCAATTGTTTGCTACCATAAGCATGAGCTTTTGTAGGAGCAATTTAAAAACAAAATACTTCTGGGGGAGGGTCATGAGACAATTTAGGTGTAAAACGGAATAGACACCATTTTTAAGCACCACTGTCACTGGGCAGCAGCATCTCCTGAGATACTACACATGCCACCTTCTTTTTCTCCATAGCTCCTTCCACACTGGGTTCTAGAACTTTCAGTTTTGGGGGGGGATAGTTGCATATGGTGGGAATGAGATGCCCTAATGGGCTGTGGGAGATCTTTCTCTGCCAATGGGTGCTCAGGAATCACTCACCTCTTTTGGCATCTCCAACCAGGCATGTGGGACCCAGACTCAACCGAGAGCAGAAGAGAGATTCGAGCCTCCAGGACGGTGTTCAGACACGAGTTCAGAGCAGTGAGTTTCCACCTTAACTTGATCAATTTTTTCTTTTGATTGTAATTAATCAAAACTTCATTCTTAAAAATATGGTCAAAAGTTATACTTTGATAACTCTAAATCCCCTGGGTTTAAAATTTTAAGTCACATGAGATATTTAGGGAGGAATCTGCACCCCAAATCCCAGTCCCTCAACTCAGGAAGAAGCCATTTCTTTGGAGATCTGCTGTTGAGAAAAGAAGCCCCATGACAATCTTCACAGAGTTTTACCATTTTTTGTAAAATGGCCCACAGAACTAGGGTGATAAGGACTGTGGGCAAGGGAAATGCTCAGTGAAAGTTTGACACGTGAATGATAAGGAGTGTCCATGTGTAAAATTTAGAAAAATGTTCTGGGCAGAGGGATGGCAAGAGCAAAGGCCCTGGGGTGGGAACAAATGAGAGAAGCAAAGAGAATGTGGAGTGAAAGAGAAGCCACCTCTTTCTCTGCACTGGATTCCTGGCCACCATGCAGGCCGTGGGGCCCTGCGTGATGATCCAATCAGCACCCGTTACCCCGGGCCCTCTGTGTGGTACTGACTTGTTAGGCTCATTGCCTTACGGTAGGTCCTAGTAAAGGGGGATTTTAGTGTCGGTGGCTTCAGCGCTTTGGAATCTAGCTCAGTACTTACTATGTAGTAAGATGTTTTCTGATTATCCAAAGTAAATAGTGTTAAGTCAGGGCGGTAAAAGATGCGCACAAATAGGCCCATTAGACCCTTCAGGCTTACTTACTCTTGCTTTTACGGTTTTAATGACCACTAATTACATGGATAAATTAATGAGGTGAGCTATTTTCTTAATCCACAACAGGTCAGAAATAGCAATATAATGATGGCTTCTGATGATGATAGAGCAGGAGGTTACTGCTACATATACTTAGAGTGGCCACTTGGAGAGAGTCTCTACTGACCCAACTGCTAACACTGCAGCAAGGAAAGAAGCAGAGAAGTCATCAGAAACCTCCGCAAACACATATAGACACACACGCGCGCACACACACACATGCATACGCACACACAGGAAAAATCTAAAACTTTGCTGTCTGGGCCTATTTAGGGTAGAGAACCAGCTCAGGTGCTTAAGAAATTCTGAGATTGCCACGAGGTTTTGTAAAATGGCAAGTCACCGGGAGGGTTGTTGGGAGTCCGCTTGCTGCTGGCAGCAAACTCCTGCGTGTGTGCTGTTTTAAAAGTTGATCACAAAACTGGTTAAACACCAGAGACGGAGCAGCAGGCCACCCGCGTAAGCGGTAGCCGTGCTGACGACTATGGCAAACATTTAGGTGACACAGCCGGTAAGTGGCTCCAACCGACTGGCTTCAAAGGATTTCAAACTCCCGTGACAGAGCCCTGCGCCCCTTCGCGTCCCTGTACCCCGCCCCAGTGCCACCAGGTTTTCTGTAAGCTGTTTAATGGTGAGATATGCGGAGGAAAGAAAAAAAAACCCCAAATTAAAAAGCCATAGGATTAGCCCAGCTCAAGGATTTATTGCAAAGCAAATGACCCGTGACCCCAAATGGAGAACATTGTCAATGCCTCAAATCCCTGCAGGGTCCCTCAATCTCACCCTCTCTTTCCCAACACAGTGACCCCCACCCCCCCTTGTGACTTGATGCTAAGTCCTTGCTTTTCTTCAGAGTTGTACCAGCTAAGCGTGCATTCCTGAGCACTGAGTTTCAGTTTGGGCCCATTTGGGAGGGAGTTTCATGCAAGTGGAGTCCCAGCAGTAGGAAGCCCTAGGTCTGGGGGCTCCTCTCCCTCAGCGGTTACCTGTGAGCCCTGTGAGCACCGAGCCACTCCCTCCCACCTGGCCTTAAGTTGTGCATTTCCCTCCCACATTATCCGGCCACTTTTGCCTCCCAAAGTGGAGATTTCATAACAGCATTTCGTTGTATGAGTGTGTTTGTACTTAACAGTCCATCCTATTAATGGTCACTTCGGTGTGGTGCAGGCGTCTCCCTCCATTCTGCTTGGCCTTTTCACTGTCACAAAAATGTCTTTTCCCTTAGGGTTAATGCATCTTGTACGCTATTTAAAAAATCTTTCTCCCGCTCCGAGTTCATGAGCATTTGTTTATACTGCTTTCTACAAGTCTTATTATTTTGGCTTTTACATTGAGATAAATTCTTCGGTGTGTAGGGTGTCAGGTAGAGGGTCAAGTTTCATTTCTTGCTGCTGGGATATCCATTTAGTGCAGGTTACCTTCACCTGCTGTTCTGCAGGGATTGGGCTACAAGTCAAGTGTCCCTATCTATTTTTTTTCTGCTCATACATGTTCTTTGGGCAACACAAATATCCCTATAAGGAAAAGGAGATAAGAAATTAATGAAAATTCTAGCTGGTTATGTGAACGGGTTAATACTTTTAACTCTGGGGGTACCTGGGTGGCTCAGTTGGTTAAGTGTCTGCCCTCAGCTCAGGTCACGATCCTGGGGTGCAGGGATCGAGCACCCTCAGGCTCGCATCGGGCTCCCTGTTCCGTGGGGAGCCTGCTTCTTCCTCTGCCTGCAGCTCCCTCTGCTTGTGCTCTCTCTCTGACATCTTAAAAAAAAAAAAACTTTTAACTGTCAACTACTAGTCCTGCAACATTGGGATTAAGTTATTTCACTTCCCTGGGGCCCCATTTTCTGGCCTTTATCCCTAGCTCCTCGTATTCTAGGGATTAATGATTTAATATATCTAAAAGTGTTTAGGACAATACTCAGGTAAGCACCCTAAGAGCAGTCATAATCTTTAATCTGCAATTTAAAAACTCCTTTACTGTCAAACCCTAATCTGACCTGAGAAAGTTATGCCACGTAGTATAACATTCCTACATCTTCACAGCAAAATAAATAAATAATAAATAAATAAATAAATAAATAAATAAATAAATAAATAAATAAATAAGTAGGTTTGATTGCAGAGTGCTTGCCCAGGCCCCAGAAAGTGTCTTGCATCTTTTTAAAACTGGAAAGTTCTAAATTCTGAAACATCTGGCCCCGGAGGCTCAGTATGGACTGTGGGCCTATATTATTAGCAAGATAGTTTTGTAGCCTTGGGCAAGACTCTGGGTGGGCCTGGATCTTGCCTTAATGATACCACTTAATCCAATCAGTTTTACTTTTACGGGACAACACTCGAAGTTTGTGTGTAAACACAGGCTGTTGAAAGTATGTGTAAGTCCTCAAGGGGGATAGTGCGTTGTATCAGATAGGATAGGAAAGGAACCTGTAGCAATCTGTGCTCCCCTAAACAGAAGGACACGCATACGCACAGCACCTAGATTTCTTCCAGACTTTGTGGAAAAAGGAGCAGAAAAACCATCCAGCACTAGAATCAAATAGATCTCGCCCCTGATCTATTACCGGGATGTATACACCTTAAAAGAAAGCCTCCTGATTGAACCAGCATTTTGCCTTTTCAACTGGAACATAAAAGGGAAAGCTTCCCTTTCCCCATGTTTTTTTGAGATTTTGATCTATTAGCTCCTTGTTGGGAGTGATAGAAAGGCAACGTGAAAGTGGTTTGCTCTGTGCCCCACATCAAAGCCCACAGTGACTGGTTGGGGGAGGCTTGTCGGGGTGAAGGCCCAAGTAAGGCCGCCCCCGTGAGCCCCTAAGATGGGATCTGCAGGCTGCTTGCCCAGGGCTGGAGGAGGAGCTGAGCTCAGAAGCACGGGGCGTGGATCTCCATCACCGGGAGACTCTGCTTTGGAAGTCCCTGTACCTGTGCTGGTTGATCCCTGTCCCCAAGGGCTGCCTTTGAAGTCTGGCACCCACTAGCAAAACCACCGTCCCTCTAAATAAGAACAGCCCGGGCTGATTTGATTTCTGTGCCTACGTTCCAAGCAATATGTCCTGACCCTTGGACTGATGTGCCTCAGCATCTGAGGCCGTGGAGTAGTGACCTCAGACACCAGGTTCCAGATGAGACTCCTCAAAGCTTTGCCCAACACCGGAGGTTCCGGGACGAAAACTATAATGGTTAATATGTACCGAGTGCTCATCAGGAACTGTGCTACGTGCTGTAAATACTTTAGCTCACTCTACGCCGAGGGGGACATTATTCCCATTTTTACACAGGAGCAAAATGAAGGCCCGGAGAGCGAGGGGTAGAACAGGAACCTGAGCTGCGGCACTTTGACCCAGAGATACTGTGGGTAACCAACCACTGACTTCTCAGCCCCGGGGACTGCCCTGCTCTGTGGGTTCTAGGAAGCAGGACTCCTGACTCCCTCCCTCCTATGGAGAAGACAGCTCTGGGGTTGGGGATGAAACCCCTGAAACGGGCCATTCTTCCTTTGTGCGCACACCTGGGCAATGAGTAAGCTAAGCCTCGCTCACCTGCGCTGTAAAAGCAAGCAGGGCCGTGGCCTAGCGAAGGGGCCTGGGTGTTGGAATAAGGTCCAGGTTTGCTCCCCACTTTTGCAAATCCAAGGGATCCTATGCCATGCCTCCTAACCCTTCCAGAAACCTCGCCTAGAAAGGAAGCTACTGTCTCTCACTCCTGAAGGAGTTTGTCTGAGTGTTGTGGGATGTCCGCCTGCACCCAACTGGGCAGCTGGTGGGATACCTGTGGATGGGCTCTCCTCCGGTGGTGGGGGGGGGCAGGTGCTCTCCCGGCAGGGGGGAGGGGGGCAAAGGTGTGAGGTGCCCCAGGGAGTACGCAGAGCAGATGAGGGTGCAGAGGGTGCGATGAGGGACACGGGCGTGGGGGCACCAGGCCGGATGTCCGCCCGCACCCAACTGGGCAGCTGGTGGGATACCTGTGGATGGGCTCTCCCCCGGTGGTGTGGGGGAGCAGGTGCTCTCCCGGCCAGGGCGGGCAAAGGTGTGAGGCGCCCCAGGGAGTACGCAGAGCAGAAGAGGGTGCAGAGGGTGCGATGAGGGCCACGGGCGGGGGGGGGGGGCAGCCGGCAGGGGTGCTCCAGAGGTGGGAGCAGAGCCTGGCTGACCCGCCGCCCGCCCCGGCCAGGGCTCCAGCCGGCCAGGTGTCTCAACCGCAGAGCGGCGGCCGGCAGGGCAGAAAGCACCCCAAACACTGATAAGGCCGAACAATCCGGGCTTTGTTTCGGAAGGATTTGCCTCCGAGTTTCCAGTTGGCTTTTATCTGTCTCAGCGCGTGTGACCGTCCGGCCCCGGAGCTGCGGGAGGCGCCTGCAGGGTCGCGGCGGGAGAGGGCAGGGGCCGGGGTGCGGGAGCGGGGCGCCTGGCGGGGGCGCTGCGCGGGGGCGGGCGAGGTCGCGCAGGTAGGCCGCGGCGGGCGGGCCTGGAATGCCGAGGGGCGTGCTGCCGGGCCTTTGCGCAACCCCGTCGCTATATATAGGGCGGCGCGGGGCTCGGCCGGGCGCCTCCTTCGGGCCTCGCCTGCCGGGCCGCGCCGGTGAGTACGCGGGCGCCCCCCCCCCCAGACACCTGCGGCCGCCCCGGGCCCTCCCCCCGCACCTGCGGCCGCCCCGGCCCCCCCCGCCCCCCGCCCCCGCCCGGCTCCGGCTGCGGGCGCACGGAGAACCCTGCCTGCCCTAAGTGGCCACATTTCTTTTTTCTTCTTCTTTTCTTCTTCTCCGTGCTCCTGCAGTGGCAAGTCCCATGACGCCGCTGATGCGACTGCTCAGGTTGTCAGGTTGCTCGCCAGCCGCGGTGGGCAGCTCAAAAATGCTCCTGGGCGGGGGGGGGGGGGGGGGGGTTCGGAATTCGAGTTCTGGGGAGGGGAATATTGGGGAATGGAAGGGGGCGCCCAGGGATCAGGATGATGGGGATCTTTCCCTTTCCCTCTTTCCCTCTCTTTCTCTCTCTTTTGGTCATTCACTAGCTGTGTACCTAAAGCAGGTTGCTGTCCCCGCCCCCCGAGCCTCAGTTTCCCCGTCTCTGTGAGCAGGGGAGAAGAGGGAACCCTCTCACAGCCTTCCCTGCGCCGCGAATCCCAGGTTGGTGGGGCTGCCCCAAGCCGTGCCCTTCCCACCAGCGCGCCACCACCGTGCTTGTTTGCAGGGTTGCTTCTTCCAAGGGGCTGCAGGGCACCCCGGCTAGTTTGCTGGGCCCAGCGATCCCGCGCAGGGCAGGTCTTTCCAGCTCGTCTTGGGGGAGAGCGGAGCCCACGGTTTTTTAGGGTTTTCCAGAGTCAGAGGGTACTGCCACCGGGTGAGCACTGTGGGGCAGTGGGTTGCAAGGTAGTGTGCAGAGGTGAGGTCGAGTTGGGGGGCGCCCAGCATCTCCCGGCCAGAAAGAGGGTGGCGCATGGAATGGGAGTGAATTCAGGCTCCAGATTCCCAGAGGCGGATGCCTGCCATGGGTAGCTGGCGCGGATGCCAAGGCTTAGACTCATTCATTTTCCTTAGGCAGGTGGCAGCCTTCTGGAACATGTCAATTTCTTGGGGGCAGCTGGGGGACTTCATCACTTAGACTCCTCTCTCTGTCCCTATTTTCCAATCACAAGCCATCTCCGTAGTAGCCCCACTTGCTTCCTCGACCTGTTCCTCTTTCTTCCCCCACCCCCTGTCCTCCTCCACTCTCCGGAGCTGGAGTTCTTGAAGTTGTTCTGGCTTGGGTATTCTCGAAAAAAGTTGTGCCTCGGAGGAGCAATCATTGTTTGAGGTCGTTATGGGTGTTTGAACCTCTTTGCCGGTCCCAGCCAACCAGCTGATAATGATCTCTATTTCTGTAACTTTGGGAGCCGGTGGCGGGAAGAGCGTGCTTGTACAAGGTTTGGATGTTTAACAAATTGCCCCCTGCAACATCCACCCCAAATCACTCAACCATCTCATTGAAACAAGTCCCCAGTGGTGGGAGGACGGACGTCTGGATTATAGCGGTTAAGCACAAAGCTGACGCAAAAATAGTCTGGATTCAGCTTAATGAAGAAAACAGCTCATTGGGATCAGTGATTTGGAATAAACTTAATACCGTTTTCAGCCCCCTTCCTCCCTGCCCTCCCTCGGTCTCTCCCCCTCCCTCCGCCATAGGGACAGAATGACAGTATCATCGGGAAGTAGGACACCCCACTGCACTGTGCACCAAGGGCTGCAGACAGGTTGCAAGTGTTTAAAGTGTTTTTGATAATGAGCTCTTTTGACCCCAACCCCCAACAGTGCAAAATAATAGACATAGTAAAAAAGGATTTTGCTTAAAACTTCCTAAGTGTAAATTGAAAGTGCACCGTGAGGGTGTGGTTGGGAATACAGCCCAGGTTTAAAGAGATAGAGTTAATGCCTTTTTAAAATCCCCTTCGTGCTTCTAGTCAGAAGTCTAAACTAAAGCCATTCATCAAAGCAAAACCCAGGCCAATGGTTTCTGTCTCCTGTCCCAGCAGCCCCCACCCTCCCTTCCACCACTACTGTGTCTTTGGGATTATTTTGCCTTGTGATGGCTGACGGAAGCCGAAAAGTACCCATTGCCCCCTTGGAGAATTGTCGAAGTCTTGGTCATCCTTCCAAAGTAGGAAAATATTTCGGAAGCGTATGGAACATTGGACTCAGACCACCTGAGCCTGAGTGGCTCCTGAAGGCGTGGTGTCTGTATCACTGGAAGCAATTCATTTCTTTGTGCCTCGGTTTCCTTCTCGGTAGAATCAGCGTGAAAGGATAAAGACCTAAAAGTGAATTCATAGGAATAAAGTGGGTGTGAGATTGAATGGGTTAATTCGTGTCCGGGCCTTGCAGCAGGACCCGAGACAAAAACACCCCGTGATCATTTGGGTGGCTACCGTGTGCCAGCCCCTGTCCTGCATCCCAGGGCTACAGAGGTCACTCCCCGCCCCCTGTACGGTGCCGTGGGGGCCACTGCCTGGCAGGAGAATGTGTGCCTGTCTCAGTTTCTCTGCAGGGCACTGCCCATGCCTCCTCCTCTTCCCACTTCTTCAGATGGCAGCTGCTGTTCTGAGTACAGGCGGCCCCCCAGGACAGGTCCTGGTTGGAGAAGCTCAAACAATGCAGAGTGTGGGGGCTGGGTGAGTGCCAGGTGCCCTACATTTTCCTGCTACCCAGGTCTGAGAAGAGCCGAGAAGTTTCCTCTCCTTGGCCTGCAAGAGTTCCTCCTGGCAGGGGATACACATGCGGTTGCAGGAAGTCAGGCCAAAATGGTTATTCTCACAGCCAGCTCAGTTGTCGGGACGAGTGGTAGGGGGCAGGGGAGCAGATGTGTGGTCAGTCACCCACCTCATGCCTAGGCATTAAAAAAGAAACCCATCTTTGTGAATATTAGACCCAAACAGCCAGAATGGATGATTTTTATCCTTCTCTGCTTTTTCTGGCGGGTAGCAAGAGTGTGCTAGAGTGTGCCCTGGGGAAGGGGCAGGGTAGCTGGGTCAGAGGGCACCCTTGGGCGAAAGCCTTTGGAGGGACTGCAAAGAGCCCTGCTGATGCCCAGAGCCCCTTCCTAGAGAAGCAGGTTCCAGACCGGCCAGTGCCTGCCAGCCCACTGGCAGAGTGGCCTTGGCTTCAGGTTGGGGCCTCTGTCCGGCTCGTTCAGTGTCACCTTTGCTGCTTAGCTGAGAGTCTTAAAAAGGCTTGGCCTCTACGAATCCAGGTCTCTGGTGTGCCAGAAGCCTTTGTGGGAGCAGCAGCCTGTCACTACAGCATTCTTGGCTGGCATATCTAGCTGTTGGAGTGAGGACGGCGGAGGGACCCCTGCAGGGGACCGGCCGGCTCTCCCACAAGTCCCTGGAGCCTGGACTGCGGCCCCCTGGTGCCATGCTACTTTGCGGGGGCCCAGAGGATTCCTCTTCCCTCCCTCTCAGCACCTGGCCGGGGGGCCGTGGATGGGGCCCCAGCGTTGGAATCAGCATTCCTGGGTTCAGATCCTGATTCCATCTGCAGGTAGCTCCGGGACTTTAATTTCTCTGTGCCTCTGTCTCTTTGTAAACTGGAAAGAATTTGGTTATTGTAGCACTGAATGGGGTCACGGATCACATAAGACACTCCCCCACCTCCGGGCCCCGGCACAAAGCAATGTTAGCGCCTTCCTCTCTTGTGCTTTGGGTTCGTTTTTTGGACAGATATTTACAGAAGGTCCACTGTGCTGAGCACGGAGGTGATGAGCTATGGGCTAGGGCCCAGTGGCCTGTGGCCTATGCAATTGCTGGTGATGTAGTTCATTCTGGAAAGTTCTCTGTATTGACACTGCCAGGCACTCTGCTCGGGGCGTCCTCTATGCCCATTGATCAGTCAGCCCTACACCAGCTCAGAGAGGGAGATGGTGTTCTCTCGTTTTGAGATGCTGAAACTGAGGCTCAGAGAAGTTCAGGGTCGCACACAGTGGTGGGACTCCGGAGCCGGTCCTCACCCACCGTGTGGTTCTCTCTCGGGGCTGTGTGCCAGGCGCTATCCCATCAGCAGACCTGGCAACCCCAGGGGCGCTGAGGGGGAGCCCCTGAGCAGCCGCCTTATGGCCGATGGTGGGAAGTTCGCGCCGGGTCCTCTCTTGACTCCAGATCCATAGGGTCAGTCTGCACAAGAGCTGGGGCTCTGCTGCCTGGGAAGGCCGGACGACTGGGGCCTGTGTACCCACCTGCTGAGGACAGTGATGGGGTGCCAGGTGCTGTACATTTCCTCACCTCCCAGGTCCTGGAAGGAGCAGCCAGCGGCGTGGGGGTGGAGAGGGCCAGGAGGGGAGTGGCCAGCAGGTGCAGGGTGCCCTGGGCTTGGTCAGATGGCTCTCCTGGCTGCCTGCACCTCCTTTTCTTACCTGCCACAGTCTAGCATGAGTGATGCTGGAGTCCGTGGACGAACCAGAGAAGGAAGTATTGCGTGAGGGGAAATAATCGCTTCATCAGGGAAGTGTTGATAAAGAGGGAATGGGCTTGGGCAGATGGTTGGACTCAGAAGAGGGAAGAGCGCAGTTCCAGGAAGGAGGCGTGGAGACGTTCAGTAGAAAGTTGCTTTTGCTTTTTTGGTGGCACTGACCAGTGGGAGAATGAGGGCCTGGGCGGGGGAATGAAGCCAGCACAGGCCCCACGCAGAGCAAGTTAGCATTCAAGACGCTTTGGCGTGCGGCTCCCCTGCCGTGATGCCCCGTTCCTCCCTGCCCAAGTCCAGCGGGTGTCCGCTTGTTCCACTGCTTGTGACGTTCTGAACTCCTTGGACATTGGGCCCGCGGACGTGTCTGTTTCTGCATTTGCTAGACTGTTCACTCCAGAAGAGTATTCTAGTCAGTCAAATCCAGAAAACATGACCTATTTATTTTTAAAAGATTTTATTTGAGACAGAGAGAGATAGAGAAAGAAAGAGCATGAGCCGGGGAGAGAAAGAGGGAGAAGCAGGCTCCTGGCTGAGCGGGGAGCCCGATTTGGGACTCGATCCCAGGACCCTGAGATCATGACCTGAGCTGAAGGCAGACTTTTTTAAAAAAGATTTTATTTATTCATGAGAGAGAGAGAGAGAAAAGCAGGCTCCAGGCAGGGAGCCTGATGTAGGACTCAATCCTGGGAGCCTAGGATTATGCCCTGGGCCTAAGGCAGGTGATAAACCGCTGAGCCACCCAGGGATCCCCCTGAAGGCAAAAGTTTGACCGACTGAGCCCCCCAGGTGCCCCTGAAAGCCTAAATAATCATCCTTCTTGCACCTACCTGCTAAGAGTCCCCCCAGTGGGCCTGCTGTGATACTTAGGATACGGATGCAGTTGCTCCTTCCAACAGATCTTGTCCACCCCAGCTTGCTTCCGGTGACGAGGGACACCCACTCACTAGTAAAATTCAGGCTTGCTTTGTTTCCTGGTCAGGGATCCGGTTCATCCGTTCAGCAAGGCCCCTGTATGTGGACTCCTCCATCCACCAATGCAAGGGGCCCGGCGATGCGTGGTCTGCTCAGCACCCGGAGAAAAAGCACCACGTATGGCTCTTGCCCTCAAACGTAGATTCCAGTTGAGAGGGCTGTAGAGATGTGCAAAAGAGAACAATTATCGAGTGGATTAAGATTATAAAAGAAGCGGCAGGTCACAATTTTCAAATTTCCCCTTTAAACGACCCGCAGGAGCAGAATAAGCCCAGGATGTGGGCACCTGTTGCAGGTGTGTCAGTAGGTCAGAGCAGGCCCTTGCAAGCTCAAGGCAATTGTTTTGTGTCCTGTCTTTTTTAAATTTTGAATTTGTGGAACTCTCGCTCGCACTCGTACCGTATTGTGTCCTTACTCGTTTTAGTGTGATAGCTGAGGACCATAGAAGGTCTGCGACGTGTCAAACACTATTCTGAGGGCTTCTGCTACATAATGCTCTTAATCATAACGATGTTGTCAGTAATGTCATCCCAATTTGACAGACAGGGAAACAGAGAAGCAAGGGAACTAGCCCAAAGTCACACAGCAGCTGGCATTGCTGAGATTTGACACCAGCCAGTCGGGATCTAAAGGCTGGTCCCCTCACCTGTAGAGCAGCAGTTCTCAGCCTCCAGCGGACCTTTGCCCAGGTGCGGAGACCTTTTAGGTTGTCAAGACGAAGGGTGGGAGTAGAGACCGGGAGGGAGGCTGCGTATCCTGTGGTGTACAGGACACCTCGCACAGCAGAGCCTCATGTGGCCCCAAATGTCACCAGCGCCGAGGCTGAGAACGTGCTCTGTGCACATCTCACGCCTCCGGTGCCAACCATCACCCAGTCACGCTGCTTGGCCTCCCCACTCCCCAGTTAGGGGAGTGAAATCAGCTCCTGGAAAGTAAGTCTGTGTCGTGGCCGAGGAGATTGTGAATCCGGGTCCCAACCTCACTTGACAGGTTGCGCTGTGCTGAGAGCGCCAGTCACTCCCCTGCTGGGTGACTTGGACAAGTGGCTCTGTCTCTTTGTGCTCCGGCTTCTTCCCGTTTGCAAGCGGGGATGAGCCCGACCCCTTTCCTGCACAGAGATCGCAGGAGACAATGTGTGTCGAGGCCCCGGGGCAGCACCCGCACCTGGCTGGTGCTCCCCAAGTGGCAGTTGTTATTGGAAAGCAATGGCCCTGTGTGTGGCGGAGAGTCCTGTGAGTCACACGGGCACTGGGCACTGCAGGCCCGCCTGGAGCACTGCAATGATCAGAGAGGCCTATGGACCCCAGGTAGGGGCGGAGGGAGGACTCGGGCAGGGAGATGAGGGAGGGCCTTCGGGAGCGCAGTGCTCCCCAGGCAAGAGCAGAGGGTGGAGGCCAGTGTGGCCTGAGGAGGGGGATCATTTAGGGAGCGGTGGGCAGTGAAGAAATGGGGAGTCCACGCAACCACACCGGGTGAGAGACTGGAGCCCAAACCAGTTAAACAGGCTGCCGTGCTGGCTGAGGCAGGAGGAGCTGGGGCCCAGCCTGGGGAGGTGACTCCTGCAGCCAGTGCTCCCAGCTGGAGTCCGCAGGTCCTGGTGCTGGCCCGGTGGGGGGCTGTGCCCTCAGAGATGGGAGATGACCTCGCAGCCCTGCGATGGTGACAGCAGGGAGGGCAAACAGCAAAGCTCCAAGCCAAGGAGGGGAGCGGGGTTGGGGTGACGGGAAGTGAGCTGCATCTGAGTCGGGGTGAGGTGCAAGCGCGGGCTGCTTGAAGCGGCAGGTGGCAGGTGGCCGAGGCGACAGGAGGTGAAGTTGGGCGAGGGGATGCTTTTGTACCAGAAGCCAGGGCGGCAGGTGCTTCCAGACCGAGTTCCCGGAGCCCCGGCTTCCTCCCTGGGCTCTGTACGCTGAAGCGGGTCGCTGACTTCTGTCACCGGACCGTGGCCACATCTTCCCATTTGCCTGGCACTGGGTCTTTCATCAGATACACTGCACTTCTGGCGACAGTGTGGCTGACTCATCCCTCCCAGGAGCAGTCCAGTCCTGCGGCTGCCAGGCAAGCACAGACTCCGAGTCCGACTCCTCGGGTCGCGCTGTGGCCTCGGGCCAGGTGCCCCGGTGTTCTCATCTGTAAAAGGGGAAGGGCACTAACCCTCCCAGGGTTGCTAAGAGGAGGAACCCGCACCAGTTGATGGCACCGGCTACTGTTCCAAGCACTTTGCACAGACATCGACTCATTTCAGCTGCCTGATAACCCAGTGGGTTATAGACTGTTATAAACGCCAGTCTACCTCGAGGGAAACTGAGGCACAGAGCAGTCGAGTGGCTTGCTGAGGCCACAGTGCATCTGGAGCAGAGCTGGAGTGTGGTTCTGAACCCCTGTGCTATGTAAAGGACCCAGCCTGCCTGACGTTAAGAGCTCCAAGGTTCTTTCTTTCCCCAGAACCCTGTGGCTAAGGATCCCTGCGTTGGGAGAGTCAGAGGTAGACCCTGCAGCTACGCTCCCCAAACCACGTGGGCCTGGGCCTGTCTTTTCTTATCGCACCGGCATAGTGGCCTTGAGCTGAGCTTAGCTCTCAGGCCAGCCTTGATCTCCTCCCTAACCACCCAGCTCCACCCCACCTCCCCTGCCTGGGCCTCGGCCTTGGAGCTGCCTCCCAGCACACCCCAGGAAGGGGCCCCCTGGGCCCAGCAGGCCTTGAGCAGCAGGTTTGCCCCACCTTTGTCAGCTCTAAGAAAGCCTTTCATTGAGCCTAAGGGAGGAGTCCAACCTGGGAGAGGCACAGCCTCTCCAGAAGCCAGGCATTAGCAGCGGCCCTGCTCCTAGAAGCCAACCTTGCAGCATGCAGCCAACACCCAGCCCTAGGGGGGCTGCCAGGAAAGGCTCCGGATTCAAACTGACCCGGCTTCAGAGCTCTGCACCTTGGGGCCTTGGGCAAGTTGCGTAGCCTCCTTGTGCCTCAGTTTCTTCATCTGTATAATGGGAGCGTAATTCCCTTGAATGGGTGGCTACGAGGCTGAGCGCAGCCCGGCTTAGTCAGTACTGGCTGTCGCTGGCCAGGAGGTCCCAGCACCCTACTCAGAAGGCACGTGAGGGCTGTTGTGTGGCAGGCCCTGTGTCGGGTGCTTGCTAAGTTGAAATGAAAGGCCTGGTGTGTGCTGTCATGGAAGCCAGTGGCTGCAGGACATTCCGCAGCAGAATGTGTCATGTCCTGCAGGTCGTGGGGAAGGTTGGGATTCCTTAAGCTAAAGAAATTGATGAAACCCCTTCAAGATGGGGACACACAGAATCAGCTTAAGTCCTGGCTCTACCCGTACGAGGAACAGTGACAACACGCGTGTCCCTGGACCACCTTGCTTCGTGGGTCTGGGGTTGGGCGACATTCTTAAAAGAACTTGGAAATTTCATACAGAAGAAAAATAAGTCACCCCCAGTCCCGTCACCCTCTCTGAATCCCGTGGAACATTTCCAGATCCTATGAGAACATGCTGTGAGAAGAACTAAAAAGTAATTTTATTCACAGTTTAGCTAAAGCATTTTCCTGGGTCTTTCTTTTTCCTCCTGATTCTTTATAATGTTTTTAATAGCGTGTTATTACACTGCATGCATGTACCCTGGTTAGGACAACGATTTCCTTATTTTCACTTTCCATCTCTTTGACAGTGTGGCGACGTCTTTTCGATCTGCATCCCATTCTTTCAGTCAACCCCCATTTATTGGGCATTGCAAGTGCACCAGGCGGAGCTGCAGACCCTTAGGATGTAGTAGTGAACAGGACCAAGCCTTTTTTTTTTTTTTTATTTGTTTGTAGAGCTTACATTTTGGTAGGCAGGAAGTAGATCTATTTAAGAAAAATAGGCCAGTCAGATAGACCCAGATTCTGGGAAGGTCTCTTCAAAGAAGCGATCAGAACAGGGTGGAGATGTACTTTGGGTTTTCTGGGAGAAAATATTCCTAGATTCTTAATTCCTGGAAGTGAAATGACAAGGTCAGAGATGGATCGTAAAACACTTTAGATACGTAGCCAGTGCTTCTCCAGCCGTGCTCATCTCACTGCATCTTCTCCAGCACAGCGTATTATACTTAAGAAATAATTTTTTTCGGCTGATTTGATGGCCGAAGCTCCCCGTTCTGATTTGCAGGGCTTGGGTTGTTACTGAGGCCCCATTCTTGTTTTGTGGTGTTTTAGCCACTGGTTCTTCCTCTTCTGTGAATTGTTTGTGCCAGTCCTTTGTACTGCACTGTCTAACGTGTGTCATAGGACAAGGAGCCACAAGGAGTGGACTTCCAAGTGTGTCAGGAGCCACACTTCCTCTCCGTGTAAGCAAGAAAGGCTTTGTTGAGAAAATGGGTTATGAGGAAGCCTCTCTCAAAGGTTAGAAGGAATGCGATTCTGACAAAAGGTCGTTAATCCAGGCAGCATGGCAGAGAAATAATTGCCTGCTTCATGCCAGGCACTTTCTAGGTATCACCGTTGATCTCGTGGCCCTGCAAAGTATGCAGAACTAGCCACATTTTATAGATCGGGAGACATTTATGCCTTAAGCTCAGCGCTATAAAAGGACGTGCCTCAACACACGCCCACTGATAAGTGGCACCACTGGGATTCGAACCAGCTCCTACGTGTCACGCTGCTCACCGAAGACACGGTGGCAGGTGGAACGTAGGTGAACATCTGCACCTACAGTCAGTCCCCTGGATGAGGCTGGGCGCAGATCTGGGGTCTAGACATAAAGAGCAGACGGGGCACCCATCGGCAGACCCGAGGACTTGGCTTCCCGTGAGCTGATGGAGATGGATGGGTTCGCGTCCCCTTTCTGATGAAAGGAGGAGGCTGAGAAGGGAGTCAGAGAAACTAAAGGGAGTTCAGCTGATTGGAGGCTAGAATGGGAAAATACTGTAAGACGTGGCTTGATGTAGTGACAGCCGTGGCCAGCAGTTGAGGGAGACCCAGACGTGGAAGTCTGGGGCTTCGGAGCCCACGCTCGCAAGGTACAGAAGCACAACACCCTTCGTCTCTCCCGAATCTCTGCAACCACTGGGAGCTCTTCTTCCTGTCAGAGCACCCAGAGTGCCTCCTTTTAGGGGATCCTTCTTTAAGCTCTTTTCCCTCCACAGACCATGGCTCCTTGGCCTGAGCTGGAAAATGCCCAGCCCAACCCCGATAAGTACACGGAGGGGTCCCCCGGTCTGCAGTCCACCACCCCCGTGAATGGCAAGGAGACCGCCAAGAGTAAGTGCCGCCCATCCTGCCCCAGCCTGGCTCCTGGGGGGCATCCCGGGAGACCCAGGCCTGACCCTTATCCCATCATGGCCTTGTTTGGGTAGGTGACACTGGGACCCCAGTGACCAAGATCGAACTTCAGCCGTCCTATTCCACTGTGGCACTGATAGAGGAGCCCACGGGAGTGGAAGACCCCTGGGACCTGCCCGAGCTTCGGGACACGGGGATCAAGTGGTCAGGTAAGAGTGGCAGGACGGATTGGGCTTGCTGTGTCCTCGATACTGTCTCCTTTGTGCTGTCCTCCTCTTTCGTTCTGATGCCCTGCACGCAGGTCCCTGGCTGGGGGGACCTCCCGGCAGGGTCCTGGAAGCTTCGAGTCCAAGCCCAGTGTGAGAACTGGGGGCTCTTTTGTTCTCATTCACCCAGTGCATGTGCCAGCATTGGGGTAATAGCCAGACCAGGCACGACACCCGTACGTGTGTGCCAACTGGGTCCCGGGAGCGGTGCTCCGGATGCAGCATGAGCAGATAAGGCTGCTGCTCCCAGAGCTCCAGGATGGGAGGGGGGCAGGGGGTGTCTCCTCACCTAAGTGTGGGCATCGGGGAAGGCTTCCAGAGGATAGACTATACAGCCAGAAGGGCTGGCCTGCAAGCAAATGCTGCATTTCTTTTCTGGGCGCAGGGCGTAGAGTCTGTCTGCTGAGAGGGAGGAGGTGAGAACCACTGTCAAAGTGAGCAGAGAAAATAGCATCCAGGGACACAGCATTCCAGGATAAGCGAGCGCCCGGGCCCTCCCCAAACAGAGGCTGTGATGGCTACCTCGCGGCCACATTCTAGAAAGTATTCTGTGCTGTTCAGAAAGTGCTCGGCAGAGCCATTATCTCTGACCCCACACTTAGCAGGTGCCAAGTGCCCTTAACTGCCTCACTCAGCAACACTGGTTCTGCTGAGCCTGGAGTCTGGTTTGCCTGTCAGTAGCCCAGACCCCCCCGAACCCCCCCTCCCCAGAGCCAATCCTTCAGAGACACTTGGCCACAGGCTTCAACTAAATGGACTATAGCGGGAATCGCTTTGAAAACTGCAGTCATGGATGCATCCCGGGCCTTGCCATACATAAGAGCTTACAGCCACCTGGATGAGGGGGCTGCGGGAGTGGGGAACTCTGGGCTCATTTCTGGGTTTCAGGCACTAACAGCCTTCTGTACCTTTCCCCCTACCCCAGAGAGAGACACCAAAGGGAAGATTCTCTGCGTCTTCCAAGGCATTGGGAAATTTATTTTGCTTCTGGGTTTTCTCTACTTCTTCGTGTGCTCCTTGGATGTCCTCAGCAGTGCCTTCCAGCTGGTTGGAGGTACGGAGGAGAGGGACAAAGATCTGGGGTGGGGGTATTTTTCGTGGTATTTGGTTCAGATGATCACAACTCAGCCGGCCCTCTCCAGGTCTAGCCTCTTGGCCTGTTTTAGGACAGGAAGTCACCTCATGTCTTGGGAAGCCATGCCCCCATTTTACAGAAGAGAAAACTGAGGTCAGTAAAGGGGCCATGGCCGGCAGCCAGGGCTAGAGCCAGTTCCAGGCAGCCGGCCTCGTGTGTCTGTCCCCAGACTCTGGACAGGAAGTTGTTTGACAGCGGGACTTATCTAAGGGATCCCTACTGTCTTAAGCCCTCCCACCTAAAGAGATGAACGGATAGGAGTGCTCCCAGGCTCCAGCAACTGGAAATCGGGACTGGGCCTTTGCTGGAGAAGGACAAGGGTCCCAGCGCTGGTGGATCTGTATCCTTAGCGGTTGTCTAACCATCTCCCAGGACTGAGCGTGGCTATGCAGTGTGGTGGGGAGGAGGGGGGTTCCTAGAGGTGAGACCAGCACCTGCTAGGTCACCTGTGTTCCTCTGACAGGTGACATCAATAGCCAGCGCTTTGAAAGCCTCCTGGGATCCTACACATTCCTTCCCAGAGCCCTTCCCCACTACGGGGAGCATCTGAGGCTAAAAGTGGTCATGCTGTCCAGCCTGGAGCTGGCGTAGGGGATCCAAACTCAGATCCCAGTGACATGAAAGACCATGGATTTCTCTACCTGCCCCCTCCCCCCCCCCAGTATAGAAATTTCTTGAACTCTGTGACCTGGGATTATTGGGGGTGGGTGGCATTTGTAGGGGTGGGTGAGGGGCAGACTGACTTTCCAGGTGCCACTCCCGGTCCCCCCAGCAGGGGCTTTCACTCTGAGCCCCTGACTAGTGGCCTCTACCATCTGGGCCTCAGTCTTCAGTGAATGCGTTGGGGAATGGATTGACGGTCTCGGGCGTGTGGGGCCAGGCTGAGGCTGGACAATGGGCATTGGGTGAGGTGGAAAGAGAGAAGAATGGGAATATCCATTCCTAGGGGTAAATCTGAATGGGCAATATATCCAGAGACAGGAAATGGGGTCTCAGGGGACTCGCTGACCCCGTCTGGGCCAAGTAGAGTTGAGGCCAGGCTGGTGGTCAAGGAGGCTAGAGGAAGGGCTCGGGGCCAGAAGGAGTGGAGGAAGTATGGGAGGATGCAGGGTGAAGGGCCGAGGGGGACAAGCGGTGGTGAGGGGCCATAGGCCATAGGGACCTAGGTCACAGAGGTGGAGACAGGAAACCAGGGCAGCGGAGTGGGGAGGCCATAGGTACCAGCTGGGCTGGAGGCTGGCCTCAATGTCCCCTCGCCAGCTGGCCACGGCTCGACATTATGATGTGTCTCATGCCCACCCAACTTTCTTTTTTTTCCAGGAAAGGTGGCCGGACAGTTCTTCAGCAACAACTCGATCATGTCCAACCCGGTGGCGGGGCTGGTGATTGGAGTGCTGGTGACGGTCCTGGTGCAGAGCTCCAGCACCTCGTCGAGCATCATCGTCAGCATGGTGGCCTCCTCACGTGAGTCCAGGCCCCTGTGGGCCCCGACACATTCCGGGCATTTCCCTGGCCAGCTGGGGAGCCTGGGACTGACTCCGACTGTGTCCAGGCTTGCCACCAGCATCTTCCTATCTGTGTGCCCCTGGTTCTGCTTTTACCCCGGGCAGGCTCCTGTGTCCATCCCTGTGGCAGAGTCTGAATCTAGACCTCGAGGCTTGAGGGCTCGGCTCTGAATTCTCTGGAACGGTGTTGTCCTGTCCAGCAGCCACTGGCCACATAGGGCTACTTAATTTTATTTAACCTTAATTTATTTTAATTTAAAATATAAAAATCGGTTGCTGGGTTGCCCTGAGTGTATCTTAGGGGACCGGTAGTCACATGTGGCCAGTGGCTGCCATAGTGGGCCGTGTAGACGAGAAACATTCCCGTCAGTGCTCGGTGATAAGAATAAAGACGTGTAATCACATCACACATGGGCTTTGGGACAACGGAGCTCGGGAAGCTGGCGTTCCAAACTTGAACCTGCTGATAGTTTGCTCTGGCTAAGTTGGGGCAGATGCTCTGAGGGGGGGCAATTTGAACAGGTTCATTTTCTGCCCAAACCAGTTTTTTTTTTTTTTTTTTTTTTAAGCAAAATTAGCCAGAACTTTTCTGGGCTAACTTAGAAAAAGGCATTTTTCAAAATAACTTTACTTTCAGGGCACGTGGGTGGCTCAGTTGGTGTTAAGTATCCGACTCTTGATTTCGGCTCGGGTTATGATCTTGGGGTCGTGGCTTTGAGCCCCATGTCCTGAGTTCACCTTGTCTCTCTCCCTCTGCTCTCCACACCCCCACCCCAACCCACTCAGGCAGTTTCCAAAATAAGTAAAATCTTTAAAAATCAAAAACGACTTTCATGTGTTAGAACATTGTGTTAGGAAAATAAATTTGCCATAATAAACAGACAAGTCCTTAAACATTGGTTCCTGTTCTCCCATAAGCCGGCCTTGCACCCGCCACAGGGAGGACAGAAATTTAGAGACGCGTTTGTAAACTGGGGTCCACAGAAGGGCTTCGTCACGGAGTCTGCGGATTCCCTGAAATTATGTGCTGGAAGTTATTTTTGGTACACGTGCCTATCTCTGTGATGAGCTGTCCTCACAGGCATCAGATTCCTAGCCGGGTGCCCACCCCAAAATGGTTAGGAAATGCTGCTTTGGCAATTAGCAGCTTGGCCGAGGTCGGCCCCCCTTGGGCCCCCGTCGGGAGCGTGGCCAGGCCCCCTTCCTGAACTTGCTAAGTCACTCGCTTTCTCTTCACCACCTCCAGTGCTGACTGTGCGAGCCGCCATCCCCATCATCATGGGTGCCAACATCGGGACATCAATCACCAACACCATCGTGGCGCTCATGCAGGCGGGAGACCGCAATGAGTTCAGAAGGTAGGAGGCTCAGACTCGGCCTTCGCCGGCACAAGGCTCATGGGTGCAGGCCCGGTGGCCCTAACTACCTTGGACTACCAGTGGCAACATGCTGGTGGTTCCTGGAGCTCTCAGCAGTAGCCATGGGGGGTGGGGGGGAGCGAGTACAGCTCGGGGTCGGGGTGGCATACCTACCAGTCGATGCCACCCAGCTCCCCAGTCTGCGTAGCCAGGATACTTGGCCGTCACCACTGTTGCCCAAAAGACTAAACCCAATTCACCGACAGGGAAGTGCTTAGCCAGGTACCTGGCACACAATCAGAGCTCCCTAAATGCAAGCCCTAACTAGCAGCCTGCCTCCCGCGTGGCTGTTGTAGTTAAAACGAGGCCAGTTAGGATAGGATTTACTATCCCGCTTAGTCAGAAATAATTATAACCTCCTCAAGCTTCCTCTTTGGGTGAGCTCAACCCCTGCCACCTTCCCTTTGTTCTTCACTCGCAGGCCAGTAAAAGGCAACATGTGGTTTACATGGATGCTGGAGATCTGAAAATGGGGCAGGTTGAAACAGGCCAAGGGAACCTTTTCCTTCCAAAGGGTTAAAGTGAGAATGAGGCACATTCTCGGCCTGTCTTCTAACTGGTGGGCTTTTGCCGGAAGTTCATAAAAACAGAGGCAATTTGTCTGCGCCTCGCAGTCACCCACGGGTCGGGCAGAGAGCTGGCCGGGCGGTCCACAGATGTCATCCCTCTTCTGTTGGTTACCCGGCGGGTGGCCCAGGTCCTCAGGGCTGCTCATTCCTGCTCAGACACCGCTAACCTTCTTGGGTCCCTGATGAAATGTCCCGAGGGTCGCAGGAGCGATACACATCATCCAGGGGGGTGGCTAATTATTTGATCTTCTCAAGAAGCTGAATAGACTTTTCTGTGCCCCGTTTCATCAGTATAGAAGCATAGAGGTTCAATAGCTTCACTAAGGGGCACGGCTGGGACTCAGCCTAGGTTTTCTTCCAGATTGAGGGCTCTTTTCACTGCTACATCTGAAATATAAACTCGCCAACTAGAAGCGTGAGCTGTGAAAGCGCCTGCACACAGGCGTGTAATCAAACTAGGCCACCCCTCGTTTGGATTATTTAAATAGATTGCTTTCAGTAACGTCTTTGGAGACATGCATTATTCTTTCCTGGAGGTTTGGAAATACTTCCTTCGGTTTCTCGAAAAGTAATGATTATATCCGACACCTATAAGGCTCTTAAAACATTTTGCCAAACTACTAAGAAATATTTACATCACTTGCCATCAGCTTATGAAGATGTCTTAAATCACCTGCTCTAGGAAGAATAAGTTACTTTTAAATTTATAAGCTGATGCGATAGGTAAAGATTTGTACTTACAAGTAAATTGTAAATAAATCTTTTACTCCTAGTGAAGTTAGAGCATTTCCCCCACAGGTTTATTAGCTTCTGTCCATGTCCCCTTTGGTTTTGGGTATTTTTTTGACATGCAGATATGTCTTTTTTTTTTTTTTTTTAAGATTTTT
This sequence comes from Canis lupus baileyi, assembly GCF_048164855.1. Classification (NCBI taxonomy): domain Eukaryota; kingdom Metazoa; phylum Chordata; class Mammalia; order Carnivora; family Canidae; genus Canis; species Canis lupus. Next base: position 86,222,067 of record NC_132839.1, on the reverse strand, counting down.
ATATTTGAAAGAGCTGGAGCAAGGGCGGGGGTGTAAGGGGCAGAGGCAGAGGAAAAAGCAGGTACCCAGCTAAGCAGGGAGCCCGACACAGGACTCGATCTCAGGACCCCGGGATTATGACCTGAGTCAAAGGCAGATGCTTCACCGACCGAGCCACCCAGGAAGCCTGGAGATCTTTCTTAAAGGAAAACTTTTTCATGGAGGAAAAAAGTCTGGAGTTTCTTAGTCTGGAGATAGAATGGAATTCAGGGGAACCTGCAGCCCTTCTCAGTCAAACTGTGGCGCATATCGGCCTTGTTCGATGTGCAGGCTGTTCAAAGGTTTCATCAGAGTCCCAAGATCTTGAAGTTAAGAGTTGAGGGCTTTGGATACCGCCAAGGAAGGTGGTCTTCCATGTGCATGATTTGGAAGAGGTCCTGAGGCAGCACCTCCAAACAGTGGTCCCTGAGCCCATTACTGCAGCCACAACCTGCCTGCTTCCCTCTGTCCCAGCAGAGAACTGAATGCTGTCTGGCTGGGTGGGAAAGGCTCTGCTGGGCGGTGGGAGACAGGGTCCTGGCCCCAGCACCCAGGCAGGGGTCTTTTCCCCTATGCTTGCTGGCCCTCAGTTTCCTCGTCAGCCAGCCAGATGAGGATATTGGTACCAGCCACTTGGGCATTGCTTGGAGCGTGTAGATGTGGACGTAGAGAGGTGACTTGCTGGCAGATGG